>NW_026622819.1:41517500-41817500 GCF_023065955.2 Ursus arctos | reverse complement strand
TAGGAAGAAAGAAAGGAAGGAAGGGGAATTGGATTACCAGAGAGAGAACGACGACAAGAACCCT
This sequence comes from Ursus arctos, assembly GCF_023065955.2. Taxonomy (NCBI): domain Eukaryota; kingdom Metazoa; phylum Chordata; class Mammalia; order Carnivora; family Ursidae; genus Ursus; species Ursus arctos. The sequence goes on along the minus strand of NW_026622819.1, from coordinate 41,817,436 downwards.
CACGTGGCCATTGCTATCTTCCACAGGAAAGAACGAGTTGGCATTCTCCTGTGGTAGCTTCCCCACTCAGATCATAAAACCCTCAGGACTCGAGAGCTGGATACTTAGTAAATGTTCAGGGGGTAATTCACCACCAACGAATTGTCTGGAGCACTGGTTCTAAGGCAGGAGAGTCAAGGGAGATTTCCCAGGAGACTTAGGGCTTCAGTCACAACTGGGTAGAGGGACCACAGGCATCTAGTGGGCAGGGGCCAGGATGCAGACATGCACAGGAGAGACACCCTCCACTATCCCCACACCCCGGCCATGACAAAGCAGCTTCCGGCCAAAAAGTCAACAGTGCCAAAGCTGAGAGACCCTGATCTGGCTTCCTGAGTCACATAGGAGAGAGTCCCTAGCCTCCCGCTCGTCCTTCTCTCCACTGGCAAGCAAAGTCTGCGCACCCCTCCTGTACACTACTTTACTCCCTTCTCTTCCTGCCAATTCTCCCCAAAGCTATAAGAATCAGGGTGGGAAGAAACACGGCCAACACCCCAGAAAACACAGTTTATGGGGGGGAGGGTTGGGGGGACAAGGGATATTAGGTAAGGAATGATCCTAAGAATATCTACTCTATCAGTGTTCTCCAAACATAGCTAGTCATTTATGCAGGATGCTTAAAAACGTGCCTGTATGTGTCTATTAAACTCTCACCTGTGAACAAAGCTCTAGTATAATATTCACAACAGCACAGCTTGTACTAGAAAGAGACAGGAAACGACCCAAATAAGGAGCTATATGGAACTACTCTTACAGCGGACTGTCATGCAACCATAGAGAAAACGAGGCAGATCTGTGTGCACAGTTACAGAGCAATCTGCACAGTGCAGAATCATGGAAAGAGTAAAAAAGCGGGAGCAATGTCATGAGGCAGTTATTTCTATTAAGGTATACTGTATTGCTCTAGTTATCTCTGCACATTCCTAGATGGTTTTGCTGTGCATGCACAGGTCATGTCTGGAAGGAGTCTCAAGAAACTGTTAATGATTGTTAATGGGTTAGGGAACTCGGGCCAGGGTAAGAGAACAGCTTCGTTTTCATTCATCCAAAGTATGCTTTGGTACTGATCATTTTTTTAAACATGTGCATGTATTATTTTTCAAAAGAAATTCAATGTTAAGTATAGATGTTAAGTGTAGGAACTATAAATATGGAAACTTTGATCTTTAAAACAACAAACGGAATAGAGATTAAGAGCACCCTTATCTTGATGAGCACTGAGTGATGTATAGATTTGTTGTATCACTATATTGTACACCTGAACCTAATATAACACTGTTTGTTAACTACTCTGGAATTAAAATAAAATAGGGGCACCTGGCTGGCTCAGTTGGTGGAGCATGTGACTCTAGATCTCAGGGTTGTGAGAACCCCACATTGGGTGTGGAGATTACTTAAAATCTTTAGTAAAAATAAATTAAAGTAAATTTTTAAAAAATTATTCCTTTACACATATGAGGGATTTTGAAAATGAAGCATCAAAGCTTTATTCGGCTTGCATACCAGACTACCATCTTTTCCTTTTGCTCCTTACCATACAAAAATCTAAAGAGACCCTTTACCGGCTCAGAAACGCATGCCTAATTGGATTCCTTCATTTTTGGCATTGACTGTCTGCAAACATATCACCTCCTGAAACTCTGTGGAATGCTGGCCATGAGCCAGGCAACCTTGTGAATATTCTCTATAAAGAGGATCTCATTTAATGTTCACAACAACCATAGTTCTCATTTCTCAGAAACAGGCTCAGAGAGGGTAAACAACTAGCCCAAGGTCACACAGCTGGGGCTGGAAACTAGGACTCTCTGACTTCAAGCCCATGTTCATTTACCTACTTGTCAATACTGCCCAGGGAAGAAGAACATAGCCCCAAGTAAGAAAAGGGGTTTGGCCTCCTCAGAAATCCCAGAAAGGCTGGAATATTCTTTCATGCCCTCAAGCATGCCATCAGGTAATGCTACAGAGACAGTTTTCCAGGTGATTTGAGAATTCTGGGATCCATGGCAAATCCTAGTAATCTGCAGGATTTTAAAAATTTAAAAACATATGTGACAATAGTACCCATATATAACATAAATCCTCAGAGCATGTAGTTTATTAAAAAGAGCATCTTGCAAATTATGTCATGCATGGTTAAAAAAATACCCAAAATGATATATGCATATGTGTTTATCAGTGTTTGTGAAACTATAGAACAAGGTCTCGAAAGAATGTACAGCAATCTGGGGCACCTGGGTGGCTCAGTCAGCTGAGCATCTTGCCCACGGTTCAGGTCATGATCCCTGGGTCCTAGGATTGAGTCCCATGTCAGGCTCCCTGCTCAGTGGGGAGTCTGCTTCTCCCTCTCCCTCTGCCTCTCTTCCTGGCTTGTGCTCTCTCTCTCTCTCAAATAAATAAAATCTTTAAATAAATAAAGAAAGAATGTACAGCAATCCAATAGTAGTTACTTCCTCTGTGGAAGACATGGATAATAAGGGTTTGAAGGAAACTTTCACCTTATCTCGATTGTTTAAAATTTTTTACATTAAGAAACTTTCCACATAGGGGCGCTTGGGTGGCTCAGTGGGTTAAGTGTCTGCTTTCAGCTCAGGTCATGATCCCAGGGTCCTGGGATTGAGCCCCATGTCAGGCTCCCTACTCAGTGGGGAGTCTGCTTCTCCCTCTGCCTCTGTCCCTGCTCGTGCTCCCTCTCTCTCTCTCTCTCTCTCTGAAATAAATAAATAAAATCTTTAAAAAACAAAAGAAACTTTCCATGTATTATATAATTTAAAGAGTAACTTGGGGGGCACTGGGGTGGCTCAGTCGGTTAAGTACCAGACTCCTGATCTCAGCACAGGTCATGATCTCAAGATTGTGAGATTGAGCCCCGTATCGGGCTCCACGCTCAGTGCAGAGTCTGCTTGAGACTCTCTCTCCCTCTCCCTCTGCCCCTCCCCCTGATCTCTTTCTCTGCGTCTCTCAAATAAATAAAATTAAAAAAAAAAAAAAGAAATTAACTTGGCATATCCCTAAGAGTGGCTTCTGAGTACTTACTATATACCAGGCACTGAACTGAAAATTTTATGAACATTGTCTTATTTCTCACAATAATGCTAATTATTGAGATAGGTCTAATTATTATCTTTGTCTTACAGGGAAAGAAACTGAGGTTCAGAGAGATTTATTGCTCAAAACACCCAGGAATTGAACACAGGTTTGTCTAGTATCTCTCATTAAACACAGCTTTACGTCCCTGACGCCTAGAGAAGTCTGACAGAGAAAAAAGGAGCCAGAAGACAGCATGACACATGTCCTCTGATCTTTGGCTGCGGTGCTGGGAGCACCCTAAGGTGGTGGGGACTGTGGTCGCCCAAAGATCTCATGCCTTATCTGAAGAGTCCTGAGTGGTCATTTGTATATATATATTTTTTTCTTTTTTGAATCAAAGTATAATTAACAGGCAATGTTATATTGATTTCAGATGTACCACATAGGGCTTCAGCAGTTCTATACATTACTCAGTGCTCACCATGATAAATGTCGTCACCATCTGTCACCATACGACATTATTACAATATTATTGACTGTATTCCCTATGCTGTAATTTTCATTTTTATGACTTATTATATCGTTTTCTGACATAGCTGTTTCCCCTTCTTCCAGGTGCCTGGAAGGATTATTCTATCCTGCCCCCTCATAGACAGGCATGACCACATGCCCTGCTTTGGCCAACCCACCGAGAGCAGAAGGGACACGTATCTTTTCCAGGAAGAGAAGGCTTTGGAGCTAGTGATTATTTGATGAGGTCTTCCCTCCCCATACCACCCCCATATTCAATATCATGCAATTTGGGGAATCTCCCTCTACCTGGGTCCCAGAGCAAAAATCATTTGCACAGAGCCACTCCTCCAAACTGCCCAAACTGCAATGGTCATAGGACATAAACAAGGAGGAAATCTGTTGTTTTAAGCCATTGAGGTTTTGTGATGGTTTGCTGCAATAGCGTTACCTGGCCTTTCTTGCCAGTTACAGGTAAGTTTCTAGATCTTCCAGTGTTTCAGCAGACACTCAAATCTGGATTACTCACCGTTCTTTTTTAACTTTTTATTAATGGTATAAAAGTGTTTGGTCCTCACTTTTTTTTTTAAAGATTTTATTTATTTGAGAGAGAGAGAGAGAGCATGTACATGGGTGGGGGAGGGGGAGAGAATCTCAAGCAGACTCCATGCCCAGCATGGAGCCTGATGTGGGCTTGGTCTCACCACCTGAGATCATGAACTGAGCTGAAACCAAGAATGGGTCATTCAACCGACTGAGCCACCCACATGCCCTTTGGTTCTCACTTTTAAATATTTTCTAATGAAAATATTCTTTCTAAGAGGACTCTACTTGGGGTGCCTGGGTGGCTCAGGCGGTTAAGCGTCTACCTTCAGCTCAGGTCATGATCCCGGGGTCTGGGGATCGAGCCCCGAATAGAGCTTCTTGCTCAGCCAAGAACCTGCTTCTCCCTCTCTTGCTGCTGGTCCCCCTGCTTGTGTGCTCTCTGTCAAATAAATAAATAAAATCCTTAAAAAAAATAAACGAGAGGACTATAGTTGAATTTATTCTTTTTTTTAACTTTATTTGGAGTTGTTATTCATAAAAATGCTTTTCTTAAAAAATGCTTTTCTTGGTCTTATAGGACCGACTATACTTACATGTCAGTCTATAAATAGATTTTAAATCATAGTAAAATACACAGAACATAAAACTGACCATTTTAACCATTTTTAAGTGAACAGTTCCGTGGCATTCAACGTACATTCACACTGTTGTGCCACCACTCCGCATTTGTAAATGTTATCAACTAATTGAAAAATATTTTGAGCACTTTAGGAACTAAATAAAATATGTCTGCAGACCAGCTTCACCCAGTCTGCAACTCTTCCTGATGCCAGGCTGCCTGTGCTAAGCCTGCACCCCAAGCCCCCTATGCTTTGCAGCCCCCCTCTTCCCTTGCATGGGCTTCTCTGAGGGCCCTTTCAGCTCAAAACCTTTGCTCCCAAGCTGAGGGTTCCCTGGTGGATAAAGCAGTGAGACAGCTGTGTGTACCTGGGCTATAACACAAAAAACAGACACTTGGCCTTCTGGAGGGAATAGACAACAGCTACAAAGGCCTTTCTTTGCAAAGTCTGACCCCAGCATCTGCAGAAGGGTCACTCCAGTAGGTGAGGTCCAGAGGTCAGGTATACCAGGGAGAAGGCTCCAGCCCTTTGTCTGGGAACCTGTCATCTACACATGACTACAGTCTATACATTCCTATCCTCACAACACCGTCAGCCAGAAAAGGCCCATTTCCCAAGCCTGCTGGTTCAGTGATAAATTGACTTACCCAAGTTTAAAAAACTAGTAAGGAAACTGCTGGGTAGTCTGGAACTGAGAATTCCTGAATTCTGCTTTTTAAAAATATTTTTCTCCGTGATTCTCGGTACATATTTATTATAGAAAATATGCCAAAGAAAAGTAGAAAAACAAAATTAAAAACCACCTATAATATTAGAATGGGTCAGGTAGTACACATAGATCTGAAGATATGAAAACATAGTTAATAAGTCTTCTTTGAGAGGCAGTCTATCAAAATTGAAAATGAATAGCAATTTATTCTACGTAAACTTTTAAGCAAAGGTCGGCGTATATGGACTGTCATTACATCATCATTCTTAGCATTAAAAGATTGGAAGCTACATGTATGTCTATCAGTGGGGGACTGTATCAAGACCGTGTCAGGGGCAAGTACCAGGAAGTCTGAGCAGCAGTCGCTGAAATGAAGAGGGGCTTACATTTCTCACCTACCAAGTCTACAGACAAGCTGCAGCTGGCATCGGCTCGGTGAGCACACAGAACCGGCATCTCTGTGATTCCCTTGGCATTTCCCTCATAGTTGTACTCTAGATATCATATCGCTATTCTCAGCAGGCAGGGGAAAGGAGTGGGATCTGTTCCCCTTGTGAAGAACGCAAAAGCTTTCCAGAAACCTTGTAGCAGACTTCTGCTTCTGACTCACTGGCCAGAACCATATCATATGGGCACACTTGGCTGCAAGGGAAGATGGGAAAGCAAATATTGAGGGTACTAAGGGATCTGGCCTCTACAGGAGCAAGAGTAAAAAGTCTGGGAATGAGGGTTGGATCAGCCAACCACTGGTTTCTGCCATAGGGCCTGGTGAAATAAACTATGGTACCACTGCATAATGTAGCATTATGTAATCACTAAAAAGAATGAAGGGGATCTGTACAAGTAAATAAGCTCTACAATATTTTGTGAAGTGAGGAAAGCAAGGTGCAAAATTGTGTATAGACACCTTTTGTTTAAAAAGCAGTGGCAGTCAGGGTAGGAGGGAGACTTACTTTTCCCTGCACACCCTTCTGTGCTATTTGAAATTTTTTAAACAGTATGTCCATTGGGAGCCTGTAATCCTGCATCCCTTCAGGTAACTTGTATAACACTTGCTATAGTTCGTTTCAGGCTTATTTGTATGTAAATAACTGGAATTTATGCAGATATTTACATACAGGAACTATAATCCTGCACAGTTTCCTCTCTTCATCTGTCCTATCTAATGAGTTTCCATAACAATGCCTCTCACTAAGTTGTGCTCTCTCTGATTCACGTCCCCTCTTCCCCAATTCTCTAACCTAGTCTCTCCTCCTCTGCCTTTCCTTTAATGCCCCGCACCCCGTACACCCTGCAGTGATCTTGCTTTCCCTTGCTTTCCAGTATACAGTTGTGACCATTGCTACCAAATGTTGAGCCTTGCCTTCACTGGACCTAAGGAAATGCCTGGCAGGTGGAAAAAAGGTGTGAAGGGTTAAGGGTTGAGCATTTTGCCAGTAGGGGAGGAGCCAGTCCCAGGGAGTCCAGGAGCCATTCCAGCAATTAGAAGAAGAATTCTAATACTTTTTGATGTCTATCCTGTGCCAAGTAATGTGCTGGGAAGTTTGCATACAGTATCCTATACATTCTTCCCAATGATACCACAAAATAGATTTCTTTGAGGAATCCATATGTCCTGGTTTGCCTGTAACACTCATGGTGTATGCCTACTGTCCTGGCATTCCCTTTCACTCTCAGAAGGTTTGGATAAAAATTGTATAGTCACCTTAACTATCCCTGTTCTATAAGTGAGGATATTAAGGCTTAGAGAGGTAAAGTAATCTGCCCAAGGTTATACAGCTGGCAAATGATAGGGCTACAATTCAAACTCTGGTCTATATGGCTCTATATGGTGTATATGGACTGAAATGTTGAGGCCCTAACCTCCAATGTGATTGTGTTTGGAGATGGGCCTTTGAGGAGTTGATAAAGGTTAAATGGAGTCTTAAGAGTGGGGCCCTAATCCAATAGGGCCAGTGCCCTTATAAAAGGAGGAAGTGATACCAGAGCTAGCTCTCTCTGCCATGGGAGGACACAGCAAGAACGCAGCCATCTGCAAGCCAGGAGGAGAAATCTCACCAAGAACCGAATCAGCGAGCACTTTGATCTTGGACTTTCTGGCTTCCAGAACTCTGAGAACTGCGAGAAAGAAGTGTTGTTTAAAGCACCCAGTCTGTGATATTTTGTTACAGCGGCCTGAGCAGACTAAGACAGGCTCTCATTCCCATGCTCCTTCCGCTCACCGTGCTGAAGGTGGGCCCCCTCATTCAGGGCCAGTGTGAGTCAGTTACTGGTCCTGGCCTAGATTTATCCCTTCCATTTCGTGTTCCCTGAACCTAGGCCAAGGGTGGATCCATTAGCCTCTTCCCTAGAAGTAGTCAGCTTGTGGTCACTCCCTGTATCAGTGTGGGTCTAATCAGGAGAGAGAAACCACACCATCACTTGAACAAGAAGAGTTTAAAGATTATAATGAGTCTGTGATAATGAGGCATTGGCTAGTAACAAGTAAAGAGAACTCTAAAGAATATAGAAACAGCAGATACAAGAAGCAGCCTCTGCTGGTAGGGCCAAGATAGTAACATACAGCATCCAAGGAAGAATCCCCCAACCCCCACGCTAGGCTGGGATCCAGGCCTTGTGGCCCACCTAATGGCAGAGAAGTGGCTATGATGCCATGCTGGTGGAACTTATTGGAAATCCACCCTCTAGGCTGGAAAATTTCCCTCTAGGGTGCTGGAAAAAGCTATTCACGAGGCACTTCACTGAAAGCACTCTGCTATGAAAGTACACAAGGGAGGATAGGACACTGGAGGAAGCTGCTGGCTGCTAGGTGCTGCCAGTCCCTGTACACAGCAGGAGCCCGGTGCTCCGGAAGCCGTCCTCAGAAGGGCAAGGGCCTGGCTCCTGAGCACACCAGAACCTGGAAGGAAAACCTTTCCCCTTCCAGTGTGTCTCCAGAACCTTTACTGACAAGGCTTAACATCCTGCCAGCGGTGAAGGAAAAAATATTTAAAGGCTCCAGATCAGGGCACCTGGGTGGCTCAGTCGGTTAAGCGGTTAAGTTCTGCCTTCAGCCCAGGTCATGCTCTCAGGGTCCTGGGATCAAGCGCTGCCAGCCCCGCATCAGTCTCCTTGCTCAGTGAGGAGTCTGCTTCTCCCTTTCTCTCTGCAGCTCCCCCTGCTTGTGCTTGCTGTCAGATAAAATCTTAAAAAAAAAAAAAATTAGAGTCTAGATCTATTTTCATAGAACAAACAAAGATGAAATGGAGGTGAGAAAAGAAATCAATAATCACACTTTCTCGGAAAGGTTTCATGTATTAAGACTAGTTTTCCTCAACCAGTGGTTCCCCAAACCAAGCAGAGGAGTACTAAAAGTATGCCTTGAGATCGAGGGGAAGTGCATCTAGCCCGAAGCCTAGAAATCTGGGTTGTTAATAAGCTGTCCAAGCAGTTCTGTTGATGAGAGCTCCTTGAAACTACTCAGACTGGGCCCCTCTGGCCAGGTTCCTTGGGTATTCCAAGGGGAGCCCCCCCCCCCATGCTTGTGTCTATGTAGAGGGGTGTGTGTGTGTGTGGCTGAAGCTCCCAGTCCCGCAGGCCTGTTTCTCTGTTAGTGTCCTAGAGCGCCTCTGCCTTCATCTGTCTTCACCCATGGCTGTGGATCTGATCCTTGTCGCTTCCTTTCTCCACCTCTCTTTGTGCCTGCCTCTCAAGCCCACTCTTGTCTTCCCACTTCTGTGCTTGCTGTTCCCTCTGCCTCCCTCCTTCCCAAATAGCTCCTCTTCCTTCATCAGATGAACGTGGACCCTCCACCCGTGACTCAGATTACCTCATCCGGAAACCTCACCCAGAACCTCTCTCCCGCCCCCAGCCCACTCCAGTGTGAGAGCTCCTTTCTCTGCCCCCGTGATACAGCCCCTCTAACACCGCCTTTTCGCCACCTGCTTCCTTGGCTCCCGACTGCGTGACGTCTTTTTCACTGGCGCACCTTGGATACCTAACGCGGTGCAGGCTCAAGGTTGGGACTCATTTACATCAGTAAATGTGATTGTCCCTTTAGGGAGGGGCGGAGTCTGTCGTCTTCACTGCGGGGGGGGGGGAGCTTATTCCCTTCCCCTAATACACGCCTGACACAGAGCAGGTGGTCTAAGAATGACCAGTAGGCGTTGGAGGCTGGCCCAAGCGAGTGGGGAGTCTCCCGCCCCGCCCGCCGGAAGGAGGCGGGGCGGCCAACGAAGGTCAGGTGGCTCTCGGCCCGCGGGGCCAGGGGGCAGGGCCTAACTGCCGGCGGGCCGGGTGGGGGCGGGGCCTGGCGGGAGGGGCGGCTCTTGCCGGCGCCCAGCCCCGGAAGCACAGCCGGGCCAGCGCTCCGAGCGGGCAGAAGCGTCCTGCCGCAGCCGCCGTCACCGCCACCGCCGCCGCCAGCACATCCATAGTCATGCCGGTGAGTGCCTGCTCGCTCCCGCCCCGCGCAGACCCGGACCCCAGGCTTGCGCCTCGGCTGCACCGCCGGTCGATCGGCCACACGTCGCTCTTCAAGTGCTCAGGCCGCAGCCGGAGCTTTTTTGCCTGCCTTCTCAATTCCTCCCCATCGACTTCCAGCTTCTGTGACCCTCCAGAAAATCCGATCCGAAAGGGGTTTTATGTTGGAGTTAAGCCTCAGAGCATCGGAGCTGTAAGGCCTCCAGTGGTTACAAGTCCAACCCGTCCCTGCATAGACGGGGAAACTGAGACCCAGGGAAGGGCAGAGTCGCCGAGCTCACCCAGGGAGCGGGTGGCGAGCTGGAACTGGGACCTCTAGTCCCTGCGCCTTCCCTCTGTTTGCCCCTGACTGCGGAGCTGGCTTGAAAGGGGGAATGGCGGAGGGGGTGGGGTGGCTGTTGCTTCCTGGACGGGGCAGGTTTTCAGAGATCCGTGATTTTCTTTCCTTCCCCCTGCGCACTCTGGCCCATTTTCAGTTCAGCCCTGGGCGACACTGAATGGAGACAACAGTGCTTTTAACCTTTCCTACCGATCACTTTCTGAACCTGAACCCAGGAGCCCATGAAAGGTTAAGGGACCTGCTCAAAGTTGCCAGTTGCTCAGAGTTTGGGGAGGAATGAGCGGGTCTTAGGCGCCTTTGCCACTCCATCTTAATGCCCATACGTGGTTGCTCAGGGTCTCATTTTGTAGAGAAGAAATTAAAGACTTTGGCAGATAAAAAGAGAAAAAGCCCAGTAACTTAACTGGAGGAGACGCCTTTAGGCGTTGGGTGGAGGCAGGATTAAGTCCCTTATCTTCAGGCTCCCAGTCTCTCCTGACCTGACCACTTGGGAAATAAACGCCAGACAAAAGCAGTTACACCGGATTGAGAGTACGCTGTGATGCCAAGTGCGTCCTGTAGATCCTGGTTGGGGTCACGTGGTGTTTAGCAGTTTCCCCCAGGGTGCCTAGTTTATGGCTGTGCTTCAAGTGGGTACCCAGAGGTGTCCCACAGATGCCCTGTGTCTTAGCAGCCTAGCTTTGGGGAGCTGGCAGGTAAGCCAGAGGCCGCCTGGGCCAAGTCACAAACATCTCAGGTGTCATTTCCCTTGGGTCTTGCCAGGTGCCTTGAGACAAATCCTCAGACAGCACAAAGTATGGACAAAGAACCTGACATTATCAGCCCTCCTACTGGAGTAAATCAGATGCCTGTGGCAATGTTAAGAGGACAGCATTAAACACCCTGGGACTGGGATAGTCAGGGTCACCAGGTTTTTGTAGAGGGTGGCGGTGAAGGGAAGGCCGGCTTGAGGATCACTCTATCCTGTGTTCACTTCTGGAGATTTCGACAAACAAAAGACCCTCCAGAGGAGGTGGTCAGAATGAAGAGGGCATGTGGCACCATATTACAAGCTGAGCAGCAGAAGAGAGGAGGGTATTAGTCAAGGGGCTGTGGTCAAAACTGGTGCATGTATCACCTGAGAGGTTTCTCAGACAAAAACTTGGAATCTCAGAAGCCTCTTTGAAAAATCTGTGCCCTTGCTTATCAACTGGGTGACCTTGGGCAAGCCGCTTTACCTCCCTGTGCCTTTATTTCCTCATCTGTAAAATGGGGATAAAATGTGATCTCAAAGGACTGTTGTTAGTATTACCTGGAAAAATGCCAGTAGAATACGTAGCCTAGCCACTGACATCGCTAGTCCCCAAGAAATGGCAGCTCTTGTGTCGTCCTAGGACAAGTGGGGTAGAACTAAAGGCAGGCAGGTGTGAACCCCATTCTAACAAGGACCATAGTGGTTAAGAGTTTAGGCTTTGAAGACATTTTCAGTCTGGGCTCTGTTCCTCACTAGCTGTGTCACCCTGAGTGACCTACCCTCTGAATCTCAGCTCCCTTGTCTGTCAAGAAAGGATAATAATGGCCGTCTCATGGGAACCTTGTGATGATTAAACAAGGTAATGTGTGCAAAGTGTCGAGAACAATGCCTGGCATGTAGTCCGCATTCAAATATTAGTATTCGTAAACTCCTAATCGACATTGTGTTCAAAGACGAAATATCCTGGATATTTGAGAAAGACTTCCTTCTCTGGGAGGGCGCTGGACAAGGTAACCCCACTGCATTTCTGCCCTTCCAGTTCTGAGATTCTGTTAAAGAATTGCAGTTTCCTGGACGTTTTCATTGTTTTAAAGGACCTGTCTTAAGAGGTGACAGACCTGTCTGAGGCTCTGAGGGGCTGAAGCAAAAGAGGGCTGATCTTGGCATTCTCTGTAAAGCATGGGTTACTCTGTCCGTGAAGTAGATTTTCTACCACCCCCAAACTGACTTGTGCAACTCCCGAGTTGAGGGGAAGAGCACTGAATTGTCGCGTTTGCCACCCAGAAGCTGCCTCCTGGCTTCTGACCTCTGTGCTGGGGAGGATGAAAGGAGACCCTTTCTGTAGGCAGCAGCAGAAAGCTTCACGTATCTGTTGACTTTAGGTTCTTGGGCAGCATAAACTTGTTCTTCACAAGGTGTCCCACTTCCAGAGCTCTTGCTGAGAGTCAGGGTCACGGTGGCAGCTCTCAGTACTATTGGCTGTTCCACAGCTAGCAATATGTCCCTGGAGCCCGGAACGCCTGGGTTCACATCCCAGCCTTGGCCCAGACTCGCCTCATGACTGTGGGCGGCTCAGTGAACGCCTGGGAACTTCCGTTTCCTCTGGAGTAAAATAGGGTCTCTAGCTCCCTTTCCAAGCCCAGCGAGAACTAACTTAAGATACTGTGTACAGAGCATTTGGCCCATAGGGCACTCCATAGATTTAGGTCTTACATGGGTCGTGCAAACTCTGAGTCTTTGGGTGGGTGGGTATACAAGTGCAAGCTGTTGACAAATCTGGGTTGTCTGTTGGTTATTCTAGAGCAGGAGTCAGCACACTTTTTCCTGAAAGGGCCAGGTGAATACTTGAAATGCTTTAGGCCTCACGGACCATGTGGTCCCTTTACAACACTCAGCACTGTCATTCCAGTGTGAAAGTAAGCCAGTGGGCTTAGCAGTGTTCCAGTAAAACTGTATAAAACCAGCTCACAGGCAGGCTGTAGTTTGCCAGTTCACATTCTAGAACAGCATCTCAAACCGTAATGTGGGCAGGAATAAACTGGGTCTCTTGGTTTTTTTTGTGTTTTTTGTTGTTTTTTTTTTTAAGATTTTATTTTTTTAAGCTCGCTCTCCACCCAACGTGGGGCTTGAGCTCACAGCCCTGGTATCAAGAGTTGCACGCTGCTTGGACTGAGCTAGCCAGGCACCTCCTGGGTTTCTTGTTAAAATGAGGATTCTGATTCAGGAGGCCTGGGGTGGGACCTAAGATCTTGCATTTTGCAAGCTGATACTGTTGGTCTGAGGAGCACACCTTACAGACAAGAGTTTGAAATACTTGCTGCAAATCCTGTTTTCCAGAATTTGTTGTGGTTGTTGTTAAGTAGTCATACAACAAGCTAAAGGAATCAGGGGTGTTTAGAAGAAAAGAAAAAATAACCGTTTTCTTTAAGGCAGGTTTTGCAGATTTGGCCTCAGGAAAATAGTGGAAAACCACTCTTAACTCTTTTTTTTTTTTTTTTAAGATTTTTTTATTTATTTATGTGACAGACAGCCAGCGAGAGAGGGAACACAAGCAGGGGGAGTGGGAGAGGAAGAAGCAGGCTCCTAGCCGAGGAGCCCGATGTGGGACTCGATCCCGGAACGCAGGGATCACGCCCTGAGCCGAAAGCAGACGCTTAACGACTGCGCTACCCAGGCGCCCCCCAAACTCTTAACTCTTGGTCTTAGTTTCCCCTGGACGGCATGATGATAAGCCAGACCCAAACATGTTCTGAGACTTGGAAAGAGCTTGAGAAACCATTAGTCCAGTTTTTCTCAGGTGTGTGGTCTTGCCTCCCTGTGTCTCCCCAGTGGGTTAAAAATGGAGAGAGTCCCAGGGCCTAGTCCAGAGCCTCAGAGCTAATAGGAGCAGCTGCTTGCAGAGTTGCACGTCCTCAAGTCCCCAAGTCATTCTTCTGTGCACTGAGGTTGAGAAAACTTGAGTTGGCTAATACCTTTTTGGTAAGATAAGATGACTGGGCCCTTAAGGCACAGGGATTTTTTTTTTTTTTTTTTTTAAGGGGCACAGGGATTTTTGCCTGAGGTCTTCCAGCAAGAAACATTGCTATGTCCAGAATTCCAATTGAGATAACAAATTTGAAATATTTTGGAATGCTTGGATGCCTGGGCACCTGGGTGGCTCAGTTGGTTAAGCATCTGCCTTCGGCTCAGGTCATGATCCCAGGGTCTTGGGATTGGGGATCGAGCCCCAAGTTCAGGCTCCCTGCCGAGCAGGGAGCCTGCTTCTCCTTCTCCCTCTGCCCCTCCCCCGGCTCGTGCTCACACATACTCTCCCTCTCAGTCTCTCTCTCTCTCTCAAATAAATAAATAAATAAAATCTTAAAAAAATATTTTGGAATGAAAGTAGCCATTGTTTTCTGAAGTGAAAGAAAAGAGAGCTGTGGAATAAACTAATAATAATTCAATGGCTAATTTTTCACTCACTGGAGACTACCAGTAGGCTCCAATCTCTTAATGTTTTAGTTACCTGTTGTTCCTGAGGAATGACCCCAGACCTTGGTGGTTGAAAATGAAAACGTTTATTTTATTTTAAAGATGTTATTTATTTATTTGAGGGAGAGAGAGAAAGAGATCACGAGCAGGGGGGAAGGGTAGAGGGAGAAGCAGACTCCCTACTGAGCCAGGAGCCCAATGTGAGCCTCGATTGCAGGATCCCGGGATCATGACCTGAGCCGAAGGCAGATGCTTAACTGACTGAGCCACCCAGAGGCCTTGAAAAGGGTAAACGTTTATTAATTCTTAGTTTCTGAGAGTTGGGAATCTGGGGGCAGCTCTGCGCGGTGTCCCTGGCGCGGGGCGTCTGATGAAGCTGCAGCGAAGGTGTCTGCGGGGGCTTAGTCATCTGAAGGAGCGTCGGCCTCCACAGTGGCTCCCTCACATAGCTGTTGGCTGGACACCCAGTTGCTCACCATGAGCACCTCTCCATAGGGTTGCTTGAGGGTCTTTAAGATGTTGCAGCCAGCTTCCTCCAGAGAGAGAGCGAGAAAGAAGCCACGATGTTTTTCATGACCTGGTCTCAGAAGTCACATAACATCACTTCAGCCATATTCTGCTGGACACACAGACCAACCCTGAGACATTGTGGAAAGGGGACTTCTCCAGGACATAAATACTCAGGAGGTGGAGGTCACTGGGGCCATCTTGCATGCTGGCTCCCACACTTAAAATGATTATCTCATTCACTAACCTGGAGAAGGGACTCTCATACCCATTTTGCAGCTGTAGAAACCAAGGCATGAGGAGTTAAATAACTTATTCGTGGTCATACAGCTTGTAAGTGCCAGAGCTGGGAACTGAGGCTGGTCTGTCTTCTGGAGATTTTATTTATTTATTTAATTAAATTATATTTATTTATTTGTCAGAGAGAGGGGGGGAGAGAGTGTACAAGCAGGGGGAGCAATGGGTAGAGGGAGAAGCAGGCTCCTGCTGAGCAAGGAGCCCGTTGTGGGACTCGATCGCACAGGACCTGGGATCATGACCTGATCCGAAGGCAGAAGCTTAACCAACTGAGCCACCCAGGCGTCCCTCCAGAGATTTTAAAATAGAAGATGTATTGGTATAGTAATCTTTGTCTGAAAGCTAAGGAGGGACCCAGAGGTCCTCAGCCAGCTGTGTCAATCATCTGCTCACTCAACAAAAAGTAGTAAGCACCTATTGTGTGCCAGGCGCTGTTCAAGGATCAGGTTGCATTAGTGAACTGAACAAAGCTTGCCTTCAGGCCCTTGGAGACTACAGGATGTTGAGCCCGAATGAAGAGTCCGGGAGTCTGGGTCCCCTTACTGACCCAGCCTCCAACCCACTGGGAGCCCAGGCAAATCCCTTCCCTTCCCAGGACTCAGGTGTTGCCTCTGACAGTGAGGCACGTGGATGAGAACAGAGAGCTCCGTGTATCAGAATACCAGAGACTCTTATTAGCCAGAGTAGATGCCCCAGCCCACACTTCTTGATCAGAATTTGTAGTTTTGCGAGTTCCCAGGTGATTGTATTGCAGATTATCTTCTGATGCGTAAATGAGACCCAACAGATCAGCATTGTTCAGAGGCCATGGGCCCACCCATGTCAGGGTTATCGGTGGTCTCGAGACAAACCCATAGCTCAAGAATCAAGATTTTGAAGGTAAGACTAGAAATCAGCGTTTTAAACTAGCTTCCCAGGTGATTCTACACATTGTGTGCTAGACACTGCTAGAGGATTTATAGGGATTATCTCATTCAGTACAACAGCCTGTGAGATGGAGAAACCCTTACTTCGCTCCACTTTACAGTCTAATAGAGCGAGGCTCAGAAACAGGCGACTGGTGAGTCTGACGACAGCCAGATCTTGCCCTGTCTCTCTGTGCTCTGTCTTGGCCCCTGCGTGGGCCTGCGTGCTGGTGGGGCGTGTGGGTCCTGCTGCAGGACTGGCTCATGGTCCCCTTTGTTTGTTTTAGAAGCACGAGTTCTCCGTGGACATGACCTGTGAAGGCTGTTCTAATGCGGTCAGCCGGGTGCTCAACAAGCTGGGAGGTGAGTGAGTGGCCCTCGAACAGGGGTGAGGTCGGGGAGGCCGATGCACTTAAATTGTGTTCCAATGCCTGCAGACGTGGAGCAGGAGAAGCTTGAGCTGAAGCTGATAATAACAGGAAAACTAAAATGTGTTGAGCTCAGTGTTTAACATGTGCCCAGTACTCTGCTTGGTGGCTTCTGTGGACCACATCATCTGTTCCTCACCAGAGCCATTTAGGTGGCTTCTTGAACCGTCTCCATTATAAGGAGGAGGAACTGAAGTTCAGAGAGGTTGAGCGACTTCGCTGAGCTCATACGGTCAGTAAGTGGCAGAGCTGGGATTCGGCCACACAGTCTAGCTCACAGTTCTGACAGCACTAGTTAATATGTTGGTGAGCTTCAGTGTGGTCATTCTGCAAACGATTCAGTGGAGTATCATTTTCTATTAACCTTTAGAAAATTGTAATATTTAAAAAAAAAACAAAAAACGAACTTTGACTCGAGTCACGTGCAGAACTCCTAAAGCGCCTCTTCTGGACATATTTAGAAAACTGTTATTCTGGGGCGCCTGGGTGGCTCAGTCGTTAAGCCTCTGCCTTCAGCTCAGGGCGTGATTCCGGCGTTCTGGGATCGAGCCCCACATCAGGCTCCTCCGCTGGGACCCTGCTTCTTCCTCTCCCACTCCCCCCGCTTGTGTTCCGTCTCTCGCTGGCTCTCTCTCTGTGTCAAATAAATAAATAAAATCTTTAAAAAAATAAAAATAAAGCCCTAGATGATACCCAGATTTCAAAGGGCTTCCACGTGGATGTGATCCCATTACACTTGGAGCGTTCCTCTGAGCTGGCTTTTCCATCTGTGAAATGGGGATGTTGACACCAGAGCCCAGGAGGGGAAGGGACTTGCCCAAAGTGAGTCAGTGGCTGGTTTCTAGTCCTGGAAACTGGAATCTTAATTTGAAAGAGTCTGAAGCAGTAGGAAAAACCTGGCTGCTGACTTGCCATGTGACTGTGGCCTCTTCTTCCTGGGGCCGGCGTCTCCCTGGCTGTGTATGGGCGTGTCAGCCTACGTCAGCTTCTGCTGTGGATCCCGTCAGAGTGAAACTGCTCGGAAGCCCCTCCAATGTGACATGGCACGTTCTGGATGAACTGAGGGGTGAGGGCGCGCCTGCCTTCACCCTTGACGGCTTGAGGACACCCGACCAGGAAGCTGGGCTGCAAGGAACACAGTTTGAAACCCACTGGGTTAGATGATCCCAGAGTTTCTTCCAGCTCTATGATGCTACCAAAATACTTATTCCAAAGAGGAGGGAGACACTTCTGAACCAAAAGACAAAAATCCAGTGTGCAGCAAGGACACATTGCAGTCTTTTCTCCCTCAGTATCCGTCAGATACAAATTCAGGCGTTATGAGAATCCTGTGCCGTGGGCTTTTTAAGACTTTTTGATGTTTGGGGATCTCCCTTTGAACTTGGACGGGTTTCTCCCCATCTTTCACTCCTATCTCTGCTTGGGTGGCCTCTTGAGGTGGCTCAGAAGGATTTTCTGAGTTGGGGCCTTAGATGAGCAGTACTGGGCCTGAGGAAGCATAGCTGATACCATACGTGAACCACAGGGCCTGGCCACCCCCAATTCCTTCATGTAAAGATGGGGAAACTGAGGCCTGGAATGGGCAGGACCCGCCTGTAGTCATCCAACAAGTCATTGGTGAAGCCAGGCCTAGAACCTATCAAGGGCTTTCCCTCTGCATTCCACTGTTTCAACAAGACATTCTAGGTATTTCCATGGACTGCTCTGGGGGAAAGGGAGGTGGCTTGAAATTAGCAGAGCCCTTTTAGGGGTGGTTTTACAATATCCACATTTAAAATGTGCCAGTCTGTTGCTCCCCAATTTCCATTCTGTAGATTCACGGTACAGACATGTTTTCACAAGTTTTGTGTTCAGGTATGTTTACTGTAGCATTGCGGCAGGGGCTCGAGTAGCTACGGGGCTTCCACACTGTGGAAGGCAGTGTAGCTGTTAAAAAGGGAATGAGGTACATCTGTATATGCTGAGATGGCAAGACACCCTGGACACTGGAAAGTGAAATATAGCAAGACCTGTTTATAGCGGATGATGCTTTTTGGGGGACTGACTTTCCATTTGTCAGTCTGGGAGAAAGCCTGTGTGGATGCCATGCTGTTTGTAGTGACTTCTGGAGGCCTGCCGCTCTCTAGTTTTATTCAGAAATATTTGCTTTTTTTTTTTAATGGTGTGTCTGTATCAATTACTTTTGAAATGAAAAAGAAGAGAAAACTTAAAAGGAGCCCCAGTCTCGAGCAGGGATTGGCAAACTATGGTCTATGGGCCAGATCTAGCCCACAGTCTGTTTTTGTGCAGCGGAGAATGGTTTTTACATTTTTAAAGGGGCGTAAAAACAATACGAGGAGAAGAATATGCAGCTGAGTCCATGTGGCCCCCAGTGCGTAAAACATGACTCTGGCGCTTTATAGGAAGAGTTTGCTGATCCCTGGCATGGAGGAAAGGGGAAGGTGGTTGTAAATAAGAATTCTGGAGCCTGAACTCTCTGGCTCTGACTGGGAGGGTCTCTGCTTCCTCCCCACACACCCCACTTCCTTTTCCTGCAGGAGTTGAGTTTGACATTGACCTGCCCAACAAGAAGGTTTGCATCAACTCTGAGCACAGCGTGGACCTTCTGCTGGAGACTTTGGAGAAAACAGGAAAGGCTGTTTCCTACCTTGGCCCCAAGTAGCAAGGGCCTAGACCCCTGGGCCCAGGATGGACCAAAGGGAGCAGGTGGGTGAGGCCCCAGCCCTTGTACAAAATATTTCATTATCTAATGCAAATCCCGAGTTCAGGGAATCCTTACAGCCCCCTGAGAGTACACAGAGCACTGTGTTATGTCTCCCAGGCTCCCTTTTATGACTCGGGGAGCGCATCTCATGATCAACAGGGTTTAAGTATAGAGTGTATGAGCCTGAGCAATACTTTGATAAACTGTCCCATCCGAGAGGGCCCTATGCCCTGGCCCCATGCGCCTGCGCACTGACCAGGTAAGTTAATTCAGCTTGGCCTCTCTCCCCACTCAGAACGCTGTCAGCTTCCCGAGCATGCCCTCTGCCCTGACTGGTACAAAAACAATCCTCATGTCCAAGCTAGATGTCCCCTTTAATGGTCCACAATCCAGAGAGGCACGAAAGTGTGGCACTGTGCTGGACTGTGCACTGTGGATCCAGGACAGACCTCACTTACCGATTCAACGCTCCTTCCCTCTGTGCCCAGCTCCAGCATCCTTCATGGCACAGCCCTCCCTGGCTGTCACTGCCCTTGTCATGCTTGAATTACAGTGACTGCCACATCCCTGACGTGGATCAGTGTTCAGTGCCATTGAGAAACTTGAGGCCTGGAGAGGGGAGGGGACTTGACCCAAGCCCCACACAGGCAAGGGGCAGAGGCAGAATGAGAGGCGTCCCGAATCAGAGTTCCGTCGTGGCCGGTGGCCTCGTCCCTGTGAATGGGCCCGCGAGAGCTCCCGGGCAGAGGCCAGCTACAACTGACTGGTGGGCTGTGGCCGTGTCCTGTGTATGAGGTGACGTCACATGCAAATGTCAGATGCACCTGTGTTCCTCATCCCCTTTCTGTCCATGGACACAGCTGTGATCAGGAATGAGCCTAGGATGAATAACGGTGTCCTCATTTCACACTGTGACTTCGAATACTTCTTCCATTCTAGAGACTTAGGCCTTTCCTCTCTAAAATGGGGCCACAACCTCTATCCTGTTTTCCTGCTGTGTGGGGTTTACTGGGAAAGCCCTCTGAAAATGCAGGATGGTCCTCAAAGAGATACGTTTCCACCATGCTGCGGATCAGTGTTGCTCCTATGGGTCCTGCCACCCCTAGGGGTTTTGGAGGAGAGTGATGGGTGGCCTTCTGGGGCCCTCCATCTATACCCGGTCGCCCTGTTTCATACTGGGCCTCTGTGTCTGATTATAAGATTGTGGTTGATTAAAGTGCTCTGACAAGAAAGGATGGAGACAGGGAAGAGCCAGCATTTCCTGAGGAGGCGAACCACATGGGGGAGCCCCGACATAGACCCCTCGCATTGGAGACTCCTGTCCTGAGCATGTGAATCTTGTTCAACTAAAAAAGCCATGCCTGCCAGTTGTAAACCATGGGTAACTTGATGTGTGTTCTTCTCGTAGTAGTTTTTAAATTTATTGAGGCGAAATTCACATAACATACAATTAAAGTGTACTACTTAGTAGAGTCATTGCATTCCCAATGTTGTGCAACTCTGGTTTCAAAGCATTATCACCCCAGAAAAATGCCCCGAACCCATTAAGTGGTCACTCTCCACTGCACCGCCCCTGGGAGCCACTAATCTGCATTTGGCCTCTCGATTTGCCTCTTCTGGGTGGTTCATTTAAAAGGAACCATACAATTTCACTTAGCATAATGTTTTCAGGATTCATCCAAGCTGTACCACAGATCAACACTTTATTCCTTTCTCCAGCTGAATAATTCGCATAGTTTTTAATTAATTTATTTTTCTTTGCTTTTTTATTATGGAAGCTTTAAAACATATGAGCAGTAAAATGAATCTGTACGTACCCATTACCCAGATTCACTGATAAGTGATTGCCGTCATTCTTTCGTTTCATCTTTGCCCATTATTTTGAAGCACATTCTCGATACCAGCTGCTGTGTTTGGACAAGCATGTCAGCAGGCATGTGTAGTGGAGAGGCTCCTGCAGATTGAGATGCACAGAGCTTGGTGAGATGAGCTTTCCCCCACACATCCCTGCAGCATCTTGCTCCGTCTGTTTTAAGATGCTCCCCAGTGACCAATTTGAAGCCAGGTTTGAGTGTTTCTGGGTTATGAAGTCACCTCGACGACCTGTTCATCAGCAGATTGTTTGCTTGTGATTTTGTTCATTGCCTCCCCAGTGTGAGTTGAAACAGGACGGGGAATACCATCCCAGAAGCCCGGGAGGTTCCCCAGCAGGTGTTGGCGGAGATTGGCTGTAGCGAGACTCATGGGTTCCAGCCAACCCGACTGTAACAGACGTGGTGGGAGTAGAGTGCAGGGCTGAATACTGCAGGGCTGGTTCCGCTTGGTTACCTGGGTTTCCCACTTCACCGCCCACAGCTGCCTCTTCGTGAACCTCTGCTCCTTTTGCAGTGCCTTCGTGTGCACAGCAGGTGGTGCTTTCGCTCCGTCTGACTTCTCGTCTCTTCCAGGACGCTGATCTTCTCCTGCCTCCAGACACACCCGAGGCCAGGCAGTCCTGCTCAGCCATGGCAGTTCTTGCGGAGACTTTCACGTGCCCTCCTCCTCCCTAGCTTCCCTGCAATAAAGTCGAGCCACTTTTGTTGGAGGTGTTGTCTCTTGTCATGTCTGGATGTTGCTTGCTCACAGGCTCTGAAGGAGTAATTACAAGGCTTCCTTGCGCTGGAGTTCTAAGGGCTCCTCCGCAGGAGCACCACGCCCAGCCGATGGTGAGTCTTTGCTCTGTGATCTTCGGCAAGTCACTTCCCCTCTCTGCACTTCACTTTTCCCGTCTACAAAGTGAAGATGTTGGGCGACACTGGTGATCCCCTCTGTTGTCAGTATTTTGAAAGACTTCTGTCTCTCATCAAGTACATTGCATTGAAGGGGTGTTAAATCTTACAGCAGTTAGGATAGTGGGTAGAGAGGCTTGAAGACAGACTGCCTGGGACAGAGTCCAAGCTCCAGTACCTCCCAGCTGGGCCACTCAATTTCTTGGTGTGCACAGGCATAAAATGTAATAATAGCGTCTGCTACAAACCGTGGCTGTGTGGATTAAATGAGGTGACACAAATAAATCGCTCCAAGTTGTGCTTACCAGGTAGATAGTCAACATTCTTTATTCACTCACTTGTGTGTATTTCATTAATCGTAGGTCCATAGAAATGGCAGTTAGAATTCCGGTCAGCCTAAAAATTAGTGTCTTACAGAGTTCATTCAATTATGTCAGAACAAAGGGAATGTTTTACTGTGTGTAGCTTTGTTTTATTAAAAAATAATGTTTCTTTAAATCAGAAGTTCTCAAACTTTTATTGTCTTAGGACCCTCTTACACTCTTAAAAGTTATTATTGTGTATCTCAAAGAGCTTTTGGTTATGTAGGCTATGCCTTACTGGAAATTAAATTTTTGAAACACAGGGAACACACGAGCACACATCCCATTGGCCGTCGGGACTAGATGAAGCCAGTGCACACTGTTTAGTCTGGAAATTTTCACTGTATGATTATAAGGGAAAGGAAAAGGCATCTTATGAAATCCCCCCTCCCCCTTTACCTTCTGAAAGGTTTTGGGTACCACACGCTGAGAATCGCTTTGGCCATTCATGGGCACTGATGGGGGACCAGTGCTGCTGGGCTCGTATATGACCCGCTCTGCAGCTGTGACCCAGCTGTGACCTTAGCTCTGGCATCTAATCTCCCCAGAGGCAGTTTCCTCCTCTGTACAGGGATAATGCCGGGACCTCAGGGAGCATGGCAGCCAGAAATAAGACTTCGTTTCAACCCTAAGCTGTGTGCTAGCATAATTTTGGTCCCCTTCTGAAATTAGTAACTCAACCGTTTCTGCCTTTGTGGCCCTCAGCACAAGGGACGCTCCCAACCCTCCTGCTGTCTGGCTTTCTTGGCCACCAGATGGCAGTGTCCTTTGGGTTTGACTATCTGGAAAAGTTCTAAAAGACCAGTCCTGTAGCTTCTGAAAGGATGAACTTGAGGGTTTTTCCATTTTCAGAGCCTCCCAGGAGGCCTGGTTCAGGCTGGCTGGCCCATTGAGAACGCCCCAGGCTTGAGGCACCAGTGCCGCTTGGGACGAGTGGGACGAGTGAGATGAGTGAGCCTTGAAGGAGTTCTTCCCCACCCCCTGCCCCCCATCTGAGTTTCCAGCTGAGACCCTTGGTTCTGCTCTTTGAGGCTCCAGAGGGGCTGGGGAAGCTACCACGCCTGCCAGCAGCGCAGCTGGCCGCCCACGGAGTGTGTGAGATCACACAGCAGGCAGCGTGCGGGCTTCTGTGGGGGTGGGAGTGGGGAGCCCATGTGTCCACGTACTACTCGGGGCTTCCTGAGGCCCTGAGCCAGCCCTTGCTGCAGCCAGACCACTCCCGTGTCCCCTAGGTATCGTGCTTTTGGTCACGCTACCCCCTATAGCTGGAATGTTCTCTGCCTGCCTTCCCACCACCACCCTGTCTCCATGTACAAATTCCTTTCCCTCCCTTACATACCACAGCTTCCATGAAACCTCTCTACAACTGGAAGTAATTTATTTCTTCTCCTGGCCCTCACAGCATTGTTCCCACTGGCTTCAGGGTTAGGACAAAGCTCTTTGTCCACGTGTCTTTCCTGTCCTCAAGCATCAGGCCAAGCACTGAACAGGCACCGAGGGAATATTTGATGGCTGTGTAATAGGTGCCATTTGGGGGGTGTTGATCGTGGGTCATGCCCCTACATTAATGTCATTCCATCCTATCTGGTCCCCATGAGACAGTGGACGAAGACAGACCCTGGTGCGTGGTAGGTGCACAGTGGATGTCTGTTGGGCTAATCTTTCAGGGGAGGAGACTGCCTGGTCTAATCCTTACAGCAGGTTTTTTGTCAAAGTTCCCTGGTTGTGAGTACAGCAGCCTAGAGTGACCTCTGGGGTGTTCCTAATAATCGTCATTGTCATTGTCATTGTTTCTGGGCCTGATGGGGTAAAGCTCCCAGCCACTTTGCCTCTGTTGACCAACCCATCCTGTGGCCAAAGCCTTGCTTTGTCCAGTGCTGACAGAGCCCACGGCTACAGAGAAGCCATCTGGCCCTCAAGGTGCTGGAGGTAGAGCCTGGGGGCTGGACTTGAGCGCGGCTGCATCCCCCACGATGGGGAGGGCCCCAGAGTCCCTCCATGTGCTGAGTGAGCTTAAGCTAGTCACCTCCTGCCTTGACCTGCTGTTAAATGCAAGATTTTTATTTTTGTGTATTGTTTTTTTTTTTTAAAACAGCTTTACTGGGATATGATTCCTTCCATTCAATAAATAGCACACATTTTAGTGTATGATTTTTTAAGACACAAACACACGCTCTTGAAACAATCACCACAATCAAGACAGTGACTAGATCACCTCAGAAGGTTTCCTCAGGTCCCTTGGGAATCCTTCCCACCCCTCCCTCCACCCCAAGCAACTACCATTCTGCTGTCACAATTAGTTTAAATGTTCTAGACTTTTACATAAGTGCAATCATACAGTACTCATTTCTGTCTGTTTTTTCTCACTCAACATGATTATTTTGAAATTCATCAGTTATTATAGGCATCAACAATTCATTTCTCTTTATCACCGAGTAGTAAGTATTCCACTGTATGGCTGTCCCACAAGCCATGAATGGTTATTCATTCACTCCTTGATGGACATTTGAGTTGTTTCCAGTGTTTTATTCTGCTCTCTGGTGCTGGCAAGTTTCCCCAAGGGCTCTGAAGACTCCCCAAGAGTCTCAGCGGGCTGGACTCTTCCAACCCAACACACCCAGACCCAAACCAAGGCAGCTCAGCTGATAGCTTTATCAACTTGGCTTTCTCCTTCAGCCCAGTCCTACAACCTCTGAACTTCAGCAGCTCTGGATTCAAATTCTTCCTTCACCACCTAATAACCACGAACCTTGGGAAAGCTACTGATTCTTTTGTGCAACTGAGTTTCCTCACCTGTAAAATGGGGGTCATAATAGTACGTACCCCTTGTGGCTATCGTGAGCCTTAACATCATCACATGCCAAATGCTTGATGATGGCATTCCACAAGTGAAGGTTTTGTCTGAACAAGAGGTTTCACCATTACACAATGTGAAGTTTGAAAACTGAAATTTGAAAAACATCCGATCTCCATCCTTTTGGCTGTGGCAGACTACAAAAAGTAAAAATGAAATCTCAGCATTGCACCGTGTGGGTGTGAGCCGTTGGTTCAGGTCGCGGTCCTCTCTTGTGTTCTCCTTTAATTAGTGCCAGTCGCTTAAAAACCTCAAGTCTGCAATTTCTAGGGAGTGTCTGTCAGAGCTGATTTTAGATTTCCATGTCCTTAGAGGCTGTGGCTACTCAGTTTAAGTGGACAAGATGAGTTTCCTAATCTGCTACCTAAGATGGGGGAGGTCTGCAAATCTCATGACTGCCTTGAAATAAAATACCGAAGTCTCTGGAAATAAGGATCTATCTCCCCTTGGTCTGCTTGTCAGGGGTTCTTAGCACCCTAATCCTTTCAGAATGGTAGATCCCCAGACTCCTAGAAGCAGGTTGTATCTTGGATAAGAACACAGGCTCTGCGGACAAACGGGTTCAGTCCCAGGCTGGCTGGGTGAACTTGGGCAAGTTGCTTAACTGCCCAGGATCTCAGTTTTCTCATCTGTAAAACAGGAATAATAACAATGCTACCTTTTTCTTAGAGTGACGTGAGTAATGCACACACACAAAGGATGCTCAGCTTGGCTATCGTTATCATTGCGGGACCCTAGGGAAGGAGAAGACCTGGGTGGTCATCCAACCCAATATCCACGTCCCCTTCCTCTGATGGGTGGGCCCAAGCCTTGGCCTGTACATCACCCCTAAGAGGGAGCACCACTAGCAGCTTGCTCTGCCCTGGACAGCTCTGTGAGGGAAGGTTCTGGTGTCGAACCCATCCTTATGTCCCTGGCACTTCTCATGATGGGGCTGGGTTAGTCCTGCCACGTGGGACCTCAGCCTAGCCCTTCCCTGTGGTGGTTCCTCAGAGGCAGAACATGCTTTTCCTTTCCTAGGCCTATCACCCCTCCCTGGCCTACCTCACAGAGAGTATCCCAAATTCCCTCCTCAGCCTTTCCTCAGGGACACAGCTGGAGTTAACGGACCACCTGGTCACTAGCCTCCTTGTTGATGTCTTCTTGATAGTGGGAGCTGAGAAAACATGGAAAAGGCCAAGCAGTTCTGGACCCCCCGATCTTACGCCAGCCAGCCCACACGGCTCCTGGCTCAGCATGGAAAGAGCTGGACGAGTTCCTCAAACGGAGGGAACCTGGGCAAGTTAATCCATCTCTCTTCATCTGGGAGATGCGGCTCCAGGGGGCACCGAACACACAGGTAATGCGCACAGAGTGCCCAGTGCGCGGTAGACGTTCAATCAGTGCACCTCAACATTTACATTTTTGAGGACGTGTCCCTGAATCCTGCCATTCTGCGAAAGGACCAGGCCTGCCCCGTCAGGCCACACCCACCAGCAGACCTGGCCCTGACTGTGCTCGGTCACTGCCCCTCCCAGGATCCAATTTGGAAATAGCCCTCACCCAGGCAGTCGTTTGTGGGTATCTAACTCCTTTTTTGCTCTAAACAGAAGTTGTTGTTCCCTCTGTGTTCCTGGTAATTAGAGAGGCCAGAAAAGCCATTGAGATGGTAGGAAGGGCTAGAGGGAGGGAGAGGAGAAGTCTTCCGGTCAACACCCGGCTATTAATAGTTAAGTTTTTGGAGAGTCAAAAGTTACACGAAGACTTTCAGGGCGCTTGGGTGGCACAGTCGGTTGAGCATCAGACTCTTGGTTTCAGCTCGGGTCTGATCTGGGGGTCGTGGGGTCCAGCCCTGCGTCAGGCTGCGTGCTCAGCACAGAGTCTCCTTGAATTTCTCTCTCCCTCTGCCCCTCCTTGCCACGTGCTCTCTCTAAAATAAATAAATCAATCTTAAAAAAAATTATATGAAGATTTTTCAACTGTGCAGGGTGTCAGGGCATGCAGGGGGTCGGTGCCCCAACCCCCATGCTGTTCACAGTCAGCTGTATATATAAGAAAACAAAAATGGTTTCCCCATCAGTAAATTAGAGATCATTACGTTTATACCACAGGGCAGTGCTAAGAATTAAACAAGATAATCCAGGTAAATCATTTACTACAGCGGCTAGTGTGTGGTAGGCATTCAACAAGCATTAACCATTTTATTAGTATTTTTGAAACCTTCTTTCACTAAGTTGTGCATGGCCACACCTGCACATCTAATGCCTGTTATCTGGGGCTGGTTCTGCACTGCACTGGCAGAGTTGAAGAGTTGCAACAGACACCATATGACCCACAAAGCCTAAAATATTTACCATCTAGCCCTCCATAGAAAAATCTGTTCATTCATGATCTAGCGCAGTGATTTCAAGCTGTGTTCTATGGAAATCTAAGGTTCCATGCAGGAACCTCAGGAAAAGGAGAGCAGTAGATGGTGGGGCATCTTTCTATCAAGACTAATCCTTTTATTTATTAAAATAAACTAGCTGTTCTACCAAACACTTAAGGAAGAAATTACACCAGTTCGCTACAATCTCTCTTAGAGGATGAAAACAGAAGGAATACTAATTCATACTATAGGCCAGCAATACCCTAACACCAAGACCAGACAGACATTACAAGGAAAGAAAACTATGGACCAATATCTCTTATGAACACAGATGCAAAGATCCTCAACAAAATACTAGCAAATCAAAGCCAATGATGCGTAAGAAGAATTGCATACCATAACCAAATGGGATTTATTCTAGGTATGAGAGCCTGGTTCAACGTTTGAAAATCACTTAATGTAATCCAACATATCATTAGGCTAAAAAAGAAAAATCACATGATCATATCAGTAGATGCAGAAAAAGCATTTGACAAAACCCAACACCCTTTCATGATAAAAACTGTCAGTAGACTAGAAGAGAGGGAACACCCCCACTTGATAAATAATATCTTACCAAAAACCTACAGCAAACATCCTACTTAACAGTGAGAAACTTAAAACTTTCCCGCTAAGATCAGGTACAAGATAGGGATATCCCCTCTCACCAGTGCTTTTCACCATTGTACAGGAAGTTCTTGATAATGCTATAAGGCAAGAAAAGGAAATAAAAGGTTCACAGATTGGGAAGGAACAAATATAATTGTCTTTGCAGACGAATGATCATCCATGTAGAAAATCCAAAAGAGTTGGTGTTCAGACAGCTTCAGGCTGGTGAACACAACCATGTACTGGAAGGTGGTACACCCCAACCCCACAGGGACAGAGCACCTGTGCTTGGGACTCTCCCAGGCCTTACCCTATGTATCTCTTCATCTGGCTATTCAAATGCATCCTTTATCATTTCCTTTAATAAGCTGGTAAATGTTACGTTTTTCCCTGAGTTTCCTGTTGTAGTAAAGAATGACACTCAAGGGGAGGGAGTAATGAGAACCTCCAATTTGTAGCCAAGTCAGAGAGAAGTTGTGGGTAACCTGGGGGGTCTACCACAGATCTACTGCTTGGGACTGGCGTTTGAGTGGGGGGAGTCTTGTGGGGCTGAGGCTTTCAGCTGCGGGATCGGGTACTATCTCCAGATCGACAATGTCAGAATTGAGTGACATTGGAGGACACAGCTGCTGTCACAAAATTGCTTGCTGTGTGTGTGGGGGGAACCAGAAAACACAACACCCCACACATTTGATGACCAGAAGTGTCCAAAGTGTTATGTGTGAAAGTAGAGGAGGAAGACACAAGAAGGGAGCTGTAGGGTTTTCCAGTACAACCATATATGGCAAAATGTTAAGATTTATCAAACCTGCAGGTAGATACAAAGGTTTTTGTTTGTTTGTGTTTTGTTTTTTTAAGCAGGCTCCATGCCAGCTGGGCTTGGACTCACAGCCCTGAGACCTGAGCTGAGATCAAGTGTCAGACGCTTAGCCAACTGAGACATCCAGGTGCCCCACTATAAAAATATTAACGTTATTATCCTCTGTATCTTTTTTGTACACTTGAAATATTTCATAAATTAAAAGAAAAAGGACTTGATATGTAAAAATGGAAAACACTGCCAACAGTTCAAAAGGCTATACAATGAAAAATAAGTACCCGTTCATTTAGATCTGTGATTCCCCTCCTCCGAGACCCTGATTATTTTTTTTTAAAGATTTTATTTATTTATTTGGCAGACAGAGAGACAGCCAGCAAGAGAGGGAACACAAGCATGGGGAGTGGGAGAGGAAGAAGCAGGCTCCTAGTGGAGGAGCCTGATGCGGATCTCAATCCCAGAACTCCGGGATCACGCCCTGAGCCGGAGGCAGACGCTTAACGACTGCGCCACCCAGGCACCCCCTCCGAGACCCTGATTATTACCAATTTCATATGCATCTTTCAGGGGTCTACAAAAGCAATCTTTTTTTTTTTTCAATTTAAATTCGAGTTAGTTAACATATAGTGTATTGTTAGTTTCGGGGGTATGCAAATGCCAGCTTTAATATCCAGAGGAGCTGCTCCACTGGGAGGCATACCTGCACACATACCTACATCCTGGCACATCTGGATGTCTGACTCCACTCACCTGTGTGGGAAGCAGGCCTGCACACTGAGGCCTTCCATTTGAAAAGTCTATCTTGTGACCCTTTATTTTGGACACTCACTATAAACCACTCTTTGTTTTCTCTGTCAGCGGACCTGAACCCATCTTGTGTGTCTTTCCCAATTGGTGATTATGTGGGCCTTTCTTATTAACTAGGGTCAGCTTCTCTGGAGAATGACTGCTTATCTCTTTGAAGTGTCCTCCTCAGGCTCCTCTTAGAATGAGGTTTTCTTTTCATATGCCAAACAACCCATATTTTAAATCAGATCGTCCCAAACATGTCCTTAGAATTTGGTGAAAATCAGTCCAGCCATTTTCTTATGATACAGTACACAGTAGACAAGAAGTCACAAACTTCACTTTATTACATGAATAAATCTCCCCACTCTGACCTTGAGGGGAAAAGAGAGAGAGAAAGAAAGAGAGAGAGAGGGAAAAAAAAACTTACAAAATGAGAGCACACTTGACTTTTGTACCTTGCCTTTCTTTCTTTTTTTTTTTTCTAAAGATTGTATTTATTTATTTGACAGAGACAGCCAGAGAGAGAGAAAACACAAGCAGGGGGAGTGGGAGAGGAAGAAGGGAGGAGCCTGATGTGGGGCTCGATCCCAGAACGCCAGGATCACGCCCTGAGCCGAAGGCAGACGCTCAATGACTGTGCCACCCAGGCGCCCCTGTACCTTGCCTTTCTTTCTTACCTATCACTGCATCTTGAGATGGTTTTTTGTTTCCTATCAGTCCTCACAGTTTTGCCTTTGTATTTGCAGTATAAATACTGGTTCAATTTCATTTGTGAATACACAAATAAACTTGTATCTTTTCTTTCTAAAATAAAGTCTTAATTTCTGTTAAGTGTAGGGTGACGAACTCATCTTTTTGCCTGGGATTTTTCTCAAAAATTTTTTTAAAGATTTTATTTATTTATTTGACAGAGAGATAAACAGCCAGTGAGAGAGAGAACACAGGGAGTGGGAGAGGAAGAAGCAGGCTCCCAGAGGAGGAGCCCGATGCAGGGCTCGATCCCAGGACCCTGGGATCCTGCCCTGAGCGGAAGGCAGATGCTTAACGACTGAGCCACCCAGGCGCCCCAAGGGATTTTTCTCAATTTTATCATTTAAAGTCCTGTGTCCTGGAAGCCCCTCTTCACTTTTGTCCTAAAATGAAATCATTAACCAAATATTGTCCATCTAGAATATGGATTTTCCTAGACTTTTGCTAGTGTTGGGGGTTGCCTCATGCTTTTAGGTGGCTGTGTAGTATTCCAGGGTATGACTTTATCATAATTGTATTAAGCCTGCTTGCTACTAATGACATTTTGTTTCTTTCTAGAGTTTTGCTGGAACAAACAAGTCTTCCATAAATGTCCTTGCCTATTTGTTCTATAAACTGGTAAATTCCACATGATAATTTATTTTGAAAATAAGACTTTCCTGCTAAAAACAAAACTCAAAAAGCCCCAAGATGAAAGATTCTTTCATCTTGGGCTCTCTGTGAGTCTCTTTTTCTTCAGGTGACTGACTGGGCTAAGGATGAGTTTAAAATGGGTTGGCAGCCAAGGTCTGGGAAAAAAGCCCAGGCACAGGAGAGGCTTCCTGGGGTGCACGAGGGAGAAAAACAGCCCAGTGCTGTGCTTCCCAGCGTGGAGGGGGTGTTTATCAAGGCCAGTGGGAGAGGAGTTGGCCAGACTTCGAGGGGTCCAGTGTTGGCCAGGAGTAGGGCTGAGAGACTGGAGCCATTCAGCTGTGTTCCAAAAAGAGCAGGGAGAGGAAGGAAAAACAAGCCCAGACACACACTGGGTGGCTGCCGGCTGGCCAGGGCTCTTGGTACAACAAGGCCAGTGCCAGGTGGTGAGGCCCAGCCAGCCGTCCCCCGGGATCCCACCCCAGTCTGGGCAGGGTTAGGTCAGTTCTGCAATTGCTTCTTGGGGCTATAAGGAATGGAGTTTTATGGAGTAGGGGATAATTCAGTACTTTTCCAGAGAGATGGGCTACCTGGGCCCGAAAGGTGATTTTCTAGTAAAGGGGTGTGTATGATACATGAGTATCAATGCATCCTTTATCCTTCAAAGGGGCTGTAGCATCACTTGCCAAAATGTTCTATGCAGGATGCTATTAGCGAAACACCAGATCCAAAAGTCAAAAAAGTTCTGGAAATGGCAAGTCAGTCAAAATCAAGCCAAATTCTTCACTATGCAAATTCTCAGAACCTTCGCTATGCTAACACTGTACTTCCTGACTCTTCAAAAAGGAGATAAAGTATACATTGTTTCCTAAACGTTGAGTCCTTGGAACATCCCCTGCCCCCTCAGGGAACGCATAATAACATCTTTACTAAATGGTGTTTGCTAACTCTAGTCCATAGGAAAAGGCAGGAGACAACAGGCCCACTTGTAAACCCTCCAAGAATCCGGGACAGAGGGGGCCATGGAATCTGGCCAGTGAGAGCTATTGGGTTCTGCAGTGTCCTACAAAGAAGTGTGATGGGCATCTTTCACAGTGTAAAATAATTGACTTTCAGTAGCATGAGGGATCCCCTGGAATCGAGTTAGGAGCAGCCCCATGCTGGTGAGAACAGTTGAGTGGATATGGCAGAAGAGCCCAGGCCTGCTCCCACCTGCATCACTTCACCACAGTGATCTCTGGGGCTTCTGTGTGTCAAGCTCAGCACACAGAGCGCCATGGGAGAGATGCCCCACTTCATCCAATTATCATCTCCACTGCATGGCCTCTGTTTATGACTCCTCTGTGACCTCTGCTGGTGTATTTTTCTAGGTTAAAAGGCAAAGCTAACTGGAAAGAACCATTGCCAAGGTCCTTTGTAGCCTCTCTGCCCTGAGATCTATGTGGAAAGAGCCAGTTTTGGTGTTGGAGAATGGAATGTCCTGTAGTAGAGGCTTTGCTGGCAATTCTTTCCCATCTTTGAGTTACTGGATAAGGCCAGTACCTTGTATCTAGGGTCCTTTCTCCTGGAAAGAACTAGAAAATGAAATGCTAAAGAGTTAGAGAGAACCTGAGTCTTAGTTCACTCTGCCACTAATTTGCTGATTGATACTAGAACGTTTTTCCTCTTCCCAAGCCTTACAGTCTTCCTCTGTAAAATGAGGTGGTCAGACTATTTGAATCATTTTCTAACTTTCTTTTTTTTTTTTTTTTAAGATTTTATTTATTTATTTGACAGAGATAGAGACAGCCAGCGAGAGAGGGAACACAAGCAGGGGGAGTGGGAGAGGAAGAAGCAGGCTCATAGCAGAGGAGCCTGATGTGGGGCTCGATCCCAGAACGCCGGGATCACGCCCTGAGCCGAAGGCAGACGCTTAACCGCTGTGCCACCCAGGCGCCCCAATCATTTTCTAACTTTCTGATCAGAGGAAGACTTCTGTCAAACAAAGTCTTAAGAGTCATCTAAAACAGATAAAAGTGCTCTTTAACCGAAGTGTTTTTAAGGTAATACTACATCATCATATCATGGAAGTATTTACTATAAAAATCTGGATAGAGGTGCTTTTAGGAGCAAGTAGGTAGTTGTGATTGGGTCAAGGCACAAAGAGGGCATCTGAGTGGCTGCAGATTTCTTGACCTGAGTGGGAGTTACAAGTGGTGTTTTCCTTAGAATCTTTCAGTAAACTATAAAAATATGACTAATATGTTATAAAGTCGATCACTGAGACCACAACTGTGTCAATTAGGTTTAGCTGCAAAAGGCAAAAACTCCAAAGTAAAAGTGGCTTAACAAGATAGATGTTTATGTTTCCTTCATGTAAATGAAGTCTGGGGTGAGCCATCCAAGGCACTCAATATGAACAGGGAAGAGCTCAATGATCACCAAGGACCGAAGGCTCTTTCTCTCTTTGCCCATCATTTTCAACACAAAACTTCCAATCCAGAGTCCAAGATGGCTGACTGACCTCCACCATCACGTCCACATTAAATCCATCAAGAAGAGGGATGAGAAGAAGGGCATGCCTTCTCACTTTGACCCCCAGAAGTAGCACTCACAACCTCTGCTTACACCCCATTGACCAAACCTTAATTACAAAGCCTTACCTAGTTGCAAGGGAGGCTGGGGAATGCAGTCTTTGGTCTGCATGGCCAGGAACCCACCCAACTGTAGTTTCCACAACAAAGGTAAAAAAAGAAAGAGTAGATTTAGGGGACAACCAGCAGAATCCGCCACAACATATTAATAATGGATTAGGGTTCCTGATGGGTTGAAATTAATGGGTGACTAATGTGGGCGTCTTTGCCGTTTCTCAGGCACACCTGTAAATATACCTTGAGGTATACAAAATGAGATGAATATTAGTAGTTTATGGCACTGAAGAAGCACTCACAGAGCGCAGCTTCAAACCCCCTGAACTAGAAACTCCCTAAGAGCTTTTCCAGCTTTGACATTCTAGAGTTCTATGAAAGCCCTGCCCCCTTCCATGAGCTTATAAAGGGCTTTCTCTCTGGGGACTGAAAGGGGACTTCTCCGTTACCTTCAGGACTGAGAACTGCGCTCATTGTTTCTCCTGAGTCAGCACTCCCTGGCCAAGTATCTCAAAAAGCGCTCTGTCATTCAGCAGAGTTTCCCAGAGGAGGTGTAGTTTACCGAGGCATTCAAAGCCCGGCCTGTGTCTTAGTTGGGAGTGGCTCAGATTTCCCCTCCAGATTTTCAGAGATCGTTACACTAGAAGGGCCTAGCTTTGGTTCAACTCTCATTATTTTCAGAGGAAGAGGCACAGATCCACAGAGGTTGAGAAGATTATCTGAAGTCACCAGAAATTTAGAGCAGGGTGGGGCCGTGTACTGACTTGTCCCTATGCTTCCCATCACAACTAATTACAATAGCTTGAATTTCATGTACATGTCCTATGTGCCAGGCTGTGGGCTAAGCACGTCACATGCAAGATCTCATTTAATCCTCATGAAAGCCCTGAGAGATGGGTACAATTTTTTTTTTCTTTTTTGGTCATCTTACAGACCAGGAAACTGCAACCTCGATTTGCCCGAGGCCTCACTGTTACTTGGTGTTGGATCAGAATTTGAACCTAGACCTGCGGAGCCTGGTCTTTGACCTCTATGCTAAGAATGACTGCCTTCCACTAATGCTCTTGGAGTGAGGAGGACAGATTACTATGGAACAGGAGCACTTCATCACCTGGATGAAGCCACTTGGGTATCACAGCCGTTCAGACCCCCTTTGCCCCAAATTTCTGCTCCATCAGCAGCAGCTTGATGTCTAATTCAAGATGTCTCGGCACAGGGAATAACATGCCCTGAGGTGTGGACACCAAACTTTCCACCAGCGCAAGAGCCTGTTCCTCAGATTTATCACAAGCACCTGTCCTATCTGTCCTACGCTGTCTGTGTGAGGCCATCCTCTAACACTGCAAAGATGACCAAATAGAGCATCAGGACCTGCAAATGTCCTGACCCTAGATGTGGGGACACATCTCATGACCTCCCCCATCTCCGGACTGTCTCTGGACCTTGCCTGAGCACCTGCAGCAGGTCTGCCTTTGTGACAGCATTCTGTGTGTATACAGGGGCACCACAGCCCCAACGCCTTCCTGCCTGCTATCACTCACTTCTCCCCTGGGCAAAGGAGCTGAGGAATTGTCTGGCCTAATGGATAGTAGGAAGCTCTCAGGATGAGGAGCACCATGGAGCTGCTGTGGAGACCTGAGCTATTTAGCTCACCCCAGCTCTTCAGGTTTCTCCTTGTCCTCCAGCACAGGAACTTTTAATCCGTTCCAGAGGCCAAGGAAGGATGATGGGATGAGGTAATGGGCCTGAGAGACTTTATCTTAGAGAAGGTTCAACAAAGGCCCAGGGGCCTAAGGTATTGTTTTTGTCCTTATGCTGACCATCTTTCTGAGAGGAATGCTGGTGGGGGTTGGGCACGCTGGGCAGCCTGTTCAGAGGACAGCAGGGTCGAGACAGTGAAAGACTATCAGTATCACTGACCTGCCTCTGTCCAGAGCATAACCCTGGAAAATCCCAGAGCTTCACACGGCCCAGTCTGCGCAGAGTCCCAATGGGAGAAAACAAAGTCCTACTGTCACAAGTCATTTAGAAGCTTTATAATCTTTACTTCTATATCTCTAAGAGCATTAAAAGGGATCTAATTAATAATCCACACAAAACTCCATTTCTGTTCCTTCATCTCCTCATTCCTATTGCCTAACTGCCAGGAAACTGCAAAACCCCATACCTAGGACCTGTGGATTTTTATCTCTTCCTTCTTTCCTATTAAGTAAAAAAAACATCTCTTTAGAACTTCTTATTTTGAACTAGCCATAGATTCATAAGTAGTTGAAAAGACAGTAGTACTCAGAGGTCCCATGTACACGTTCCCTAGTTTCCCACAATGGTTACATCTCACATAATTCTTTCCTATTAAATTTTAATAGCTCATCTAATCCTTGCAACAACTCCATGAGATCACTATTCTCATGACCATTTTACATAAGAAGAAAGTGAGTCCCAGAAAAATTAAATACATTGTTCAAGATCCCCAGAAATTTGGCACAGAATTAGGACTTAGAGTCAGATTTCTTGACTCCAAAGTTTGTCCGTGCTTACATTAATTCTTTTTCTTCTTCTTCTTTTTTTTTTTTTTAGAGAGAGAGCATGCACATCAGTGGAGGAGGGAGAGAGGGAGAGAGAGAGGAAGAGAGAGAGAGTCTTTTTTTTTTTTTTTAAGATTTTATTTATTTATTCGACAGAGATAGAGACAGCCAGCGAGAGAGGGAACACAAGCAGGGGGAGTGGGAGAGGAAGAAGCAGGCTCATAGCAGAAGAGCCTGATGTGGGGCTCGACCCCATCACGCTGGGATCACGCCCTGAGCTGAAGGCAGACGCCCAACCGCTGTGCCACCCAGGCGCCCCGAGAGAGAGAGTCTTAAGCAGGCTCCACACTTAGCATGGAGTCCAACATGGGGCTGGATCTCATGACCCTGAGATCATGACCTGAGCTGAAATCAAGAGCTGGACACTTAACCGACTGAGCCACCCAGGTGCCTCTACAATAATTCTTATTCTTCCCCTATCCCCTCCCTCCTGAGTCTCTGCAGGAAAGGAACAATTCTAGAGGCCCAGCCCCCGAAGGAATGCAGCTCTTCACATGCCTCAGAAGAGTAAGGGCCAGAGTTTGCTAAAAGTTGAAGGAGCCTCCCCTACATAGCTTGGCTGTAGAGTCATCAAATTATGCCTGTGACCCAGACAGCTGCACCAGACACTGCTTCAGCCCCTTTCCAAAGCTGGAACAAATTTTCTCCTCCCCTGAAGGCTGCTCTTTGCCTGGTGTCTTTCTTCCTCTCTCCCCTGCTTGCTTTGATGTTTCTCCGAAGCTGGAGGGTGAGTCTCCTCTGCCACGTAATGTCATGTCCTTTCTCTTAAAGGGCTGACTGTGGCTTACCGTGGCTCATAGACATGAGAAATATGCCTGCTGAATAATGTGGGACCTCCTGAGAGCCAGAAATCTGGTTTCTTCTCTTGAAAGTGCCAGAAAACCCAACCCAAAAGAGCGGAAGCAAAAAGGGATTCGTTGGCTCCTGTTAGCAAGAAGTTGAGGAACAGGGCTGTCTACCACATAAGTATTGCCCTCGGCTGTGTGTCACAGAAACTTGATTCCAAAAGCTTTTATCTCACTTTGTGAAGCACTCTGGCCATCTTGGGATGCGCAGAGTAGGCGCAGTCCACGGCGCTGCTGCAGTTCCTTCTGTCGGCCGGTCCTGGTGGCTGGCATGCTCCTGTCGGCAACCCCAGGAGGAAGGGGACAGCAGACGAAGTTTCCCTCCGTCCACATGCTTTCCCAGAAGACCCAGGCACTGAATTCTGCTGCAAGTCATTGGCCAGAAGCAGGTCACAGCACTGCCACGGAGTCTAGGAAGCGGAGTATTTGGGGCTGGACATAGAGCTCCCTGAGCAAAACCGAGGGCCTATTGATGAGTCAAAAGAGCAGACAAGTAGCAGTGTCTGCCCCAGGCTGGTTTAGGGGCTCAGGCCACTGTCCCAGGGCAGTCTCTGTCTCTGTCTCTCTCCACTTTGTTCTCCTTCACATGGGCTTCCTGCTCACGCAGGCCTCCGTGTGCTCTCAGGAAGGGTGCTGCTACTTTGGGTCTGACGTGCACTCCTAGTCCAGCCCAGAAGGCAAAGGCCAGATTCTGTGCTGCATTCCACCTCGTGTTCCTCCCTGAAACAGCTCCTGTGGCCCTGGAGAATGGGATGGCTTAGCCTCGTCCCATGCTCTTTTTCTAAGCTGGACTAAGAGTGCAGGAGAGGTATTCCTCGAGAAGGAAATCAAGGCGTAGTTCCCAAAGAAGGAGAAATGGATGCTGTTGGCTCCAAATCAAACCCAACAAATCATATTGTCCTGAAAACCTCAGGCACCCTTATGTCAGAGATTCTTAAATCATGAAGATGTGGGAGAACTTCCTAAACATTTGATTAAAATTTCATGTTTTAGATGGGTGGTTCTCAAAGTGTGTGGTCTGAGGTAACTGGGGTCCCTTTGAAGGTCCAAACTATTTTCATAATAACTACTAAGATGTCTTTTGCCTTCTTCACTCTCATTCTCTCACAAGTGTCCACAGGAGTTTTCCAGAGGTTACAGGACACGCAGCTCTGACACCTGATGTGTTTGTATATTCTTGTGTTTTAAAAAGATCTTTTAACTTTAATTTCTAGTACAGTAAATATTGATGTTTATAGCTTACTAAATGGAAGTTCTTTAAGGGCCACAATAATTTTTAAGAAAATAAAGTGGTCCTGAGACCAAAGGTTTGAGAACCATTGTGAAGGGTAGCAGAACACACCACCCCGCGTCACTGTGGCCTATTTTGAAGTAGCATATTTCTGCTACCCTTTAGCTGTTTGAGATCTAAAGTTTACTTGAAAATCCCAAATAAGACACTCTTAAATCTTAAGCAATGTTACAAAACAAGTTTTCTTTTTTGTTTGTTTGGTTTTTTAAAAGTTATTTATTTATTTATAGGACAGAGAGAGCATAAGCACAGGGAGCGGCAGGCAGAGGGAGAAGCAGGCTCCCTGCGGAGCAAGGAGCCTGATGCGGGACTCGATCCCAGGATCCTGGGACCATGACCTGAGCCAAAGGCAGACGCCCAACCAACTGAACCACCCAGGCACCCCTCCATAACAAGTTGTAGCACATTCTAGGCCCTCATCGATTAAACTTTTCCTTTAGTCAGGTTTAGCTGTGAGTGACAGAAAACCAAAAGTGGCAAGGTCTTATGTAAAAATTTGTCTTGCTCTCATATAAACAAAATGTGGAAGCAAGCGATCAAGGGCTGGGACTGTGGCTGAGACCTAGATTTACTCTATTTTGTTGCTCTGCCACACTCAGCTTGGGGGTTAAACCTCATGTCCATATAGCTGCTGAAACTCCATCCACCCCAATTACAGTCTGTCAGCACGACATCTCCAGAAATTGCATATAGCACCACCACTTATACTCTTCTGGCTAGAACGTAGTCATGCTGCCTACCTGCGAAAGAGTCTGAGAAATTTGGTTTTTTCAAATTCTGTTCGTCAATCACCCAGTTAAAATCGGAGTTTTTATTCCCAAGAAAGAAAAGTATATAAAATATCAGGGGTCAGCTGTGAGTTAACTTGTTTGTGCAGACCTTGGAATACAATTTCTCCTTTATTCTCTGCTTAATTGCAAAATATCCTCCATTTCACTGTTTAAAAACAGTGACCATATACAACTATATCTCTTTAAGTTGGTATTTTTCTCAATATCAGGCAATAAATTACTATTCAATGAATTGGCTGCTGAGGCTGATTCAAGTCTACAATTATCATCCAAAACCTAGCTTCAGTTCCAAGTTTTTGTGATCATCAATGCCTATTCTTCCCTTTGGCTGGTTTTAAAACAAAAATAAAGCAGTATGTTTAAAATCATAAAATAAACTTACTTTGAAAAAAAACCCAACTACCTTTATTTATTTTTTTATAATGGGAACCTGTGACTAATTTCATTTGGAATTGGGGCATATTATTAAAGAGTTTGATAACAACGATCTTCTGAAGATCCCAGGGCAGGAGATGTATTTTGCCTAGCTATCACTGTATTCTTAAGCATTTTGCACTTGATCTTAGCCAAAAGGCCAAGAAGTGATGTATTCTTCAGCATTTTGAATTTGGATGGCTTGAGACAGGCCAGGTACTCTCCGCTTCACCACAGGCTCCATCCCACCCCTCGCGAGTTAAACTTCCTACTTCACCAAAATCTTAACGTTTGCCTGATTTCTGGAGGCAAATGAAATGCCTATCAGATTATAACACAGAAGGAAAGGACTTGCTTAAAGTTCAAAAAGGAGAGGGGCCTGGCTGGCTCAGTGGGTAGAGCATGTGACTCTCGACCTCAGGGTCATGAGGTAGGCATGGAGCCTACTAAAAAAAAAAGAAAGAAAGGGATAAAAAAGAAATAGTAAGAAAGAAAGAGAAAGAAAGAAAGAAAGAAAGAAAGAAAGAAAGAAAGAAAGAAAGAGAAAGGAAGAAAGAAAGAAAGAAAGAAAGAAAGAAAGAAAGAAAGAAAGAAAGAAAGAAAAAGTTAAAGTCCAGCAATGATGTGTTGAACTTGGGAGAGACCAAGAAGTGGGGAAGTGATCTTACAAAAAATAATCACGAAAGTATGAATCAGGCACAGGTCATATAAAAAGATAATGGTGGAGGTTGAAGTCAGGTGAGGTGTTGGAGAGTTTTAGAGGTGAGCTGAGAATACTGGCCTTGACCACGTGGGTGATGGAAAACCACTGATGTTGAATTTTAAAGAGTTTAGAATTGTTAGGGAGGTTCTGGGGCAGGCCTCTTTAAATCCAAGGGTGAAATAATCTGTTCTGGGCTGAGAATAGAGCACTTTAAAACAAGGCAGATAGGACTAGCCTGAGGTTAGTACTAATGGAGAGAAGAGCTGGGTGTGTCTGCCAAGGGACTAGGAAACTCTTCAAGAAAAACAATGGGGCAGATCTATCCCAGCATCTGCCGGGGATGGCCATTAGTATTTCAATGAACACACATAAACAAGAATTTGATTGGTTTCTTGAGAGTTCTAAGCAAAGCTGCTTGGGCATTCAACCTAGAGCATGACT
Organism: Ursus arctos; assembly: GCF_023065955.2. Classification (NCBI taxonomy): domain Eukaryota; kingdom Metazoa; phylum Chordata; class Mammalia; order Carnivora; family Ursidae; genus Ursus; species Ursus arctos. The sequence goes on along the minus strand of NW_026622819.1, from coordinate 41,776,477 downwards.
CAGGAACCAAAAATTGAACGAGCAAAGGCACTGTTGGGTTTGCTGGGTCTTCTGGGAAGGCTGGGAGCAGGGGTCACAGATAATCAACAAGAAGGTCACCCTCCAGGGCAAGCCGGGGAGTTGCTTTCTGGGTCCCTTGAGCTGGACTGGGCGGACAAGAGATACTGAAACAATTGACATTTATTGAACCTTTTTCATATACCAGGCATTGTGCTAAGCCTTTTACGTGAGTTGTCTCCCTGAATCTTCTTAATTGCTATACGGGGGGAGAGAGCATTATCCCTTTCTACAGAGGAGAAAACAAATAGGCCAACACAGTGTTTTTGGACTGATTCCTATTAATGGGGTTAGTTAAAAAGCATAACTGAAATTCTTTATGTTGTCTCTCCTCAGAGGAAATAGAAAAGTTCCATGTGTTTATTCTAGTACTGGCAGTGAGATAGGCAAGGCAGCGGGGCTGCTGCATCTCGTCTTTCAGCATCCACTGACTGCTTCTCCAGTTACAGCATCCGAGTTTCCCCCTGCGGGACCCCTCCTCCCACTCCTAGCACCTGGGCGGGGCGGGAAGGCCCTCGGCCAGCTGCAGGATGCCCCTCAGAGTGGCCAATCAGAGCACTGCATGCCCTGGTTGCACAAATGGAGGCAACAGCGGCTCCCTCAGCTGTTCTAAAGTGCGGGGCAGTCTGGGGAGGAGGTCAGGACACTGAGAAAGCAGGAACTCTGGGAGAAAACGGCCTCATATTCCTTCCAAAATGTACCACTAGGCCAGTGTCTATTTTCCGAAGAGCTGACACGCTTTTGGAAATGGCGAATTACAGCTAGACCGTAGCACGGAGCACAGCCCCCTAGGTGTTTAGGAGATGACTGCTAGTCGCCTGGATGAGCTGTTATTCACCTTGCTCACTTACTGGGTCACAGCTTGACCTGACGGGAGGGATCCCAGAGCTCTTGTAGTCGGATGCTCTCATCTCGCAGAAGAAGAAACCAAGGCAAGGGAATTCCCGGTGAGACCAGCACTGAGTGAGAATTGGGTCCAGGGCTGACTTTATAACACCAGAGCTTCTCAAGGTCTGGTTTACCACATTTTGTTCCCAAAGAGTATTTTAGCTTGAAATTGCACTAAATCCACAGATAAGTAAATTACCTCCTTTAAATATCTTTTCCAAGCCTTCCAGTCACATCTAGGAGAAAGTCTTAGTTGGGAGCTATTGAATTGCTACCGCCTCTCTAGCACCTGCTAATCTTAACAGCAAGGGAGATAAACTTAAGCTCAGGGACTTCACAAGTAACAATTAATTTAATTTAATATTGTTATCTTAAAGTTTCATGAAAATGTTCAAGCACGCTTCAAAGCAAAAGGAGAATAATCTCTAGCCTCCCACGTGCCCATCACCCGGCTTCAGTGACTCCCAACATTTTATCAGGCTTATTTTACGTACCAACCCCGTCACACACTGTTTTTCAGGAGTATTTCAAAACAAAACTCGTACATGATATCATTACACCCATAAATAGTTCAGTATGTGTCACTAGCAGATAAGGACTTTCTTTTCAAATTCGCTACAATTCCTCAGCTCACCAAACACTGTTGAAAGTAACTTCTTAATATCACCCAATACCCAGCCTATGTTCAACTTTTCTAGATTATCTCAAAAATGTTTATTTATATTTGGTTGATGTGATCAAGGTACAAAGAAACCCACACACTTCACTTTATTATTATTTTTTTAGATTTTATTTATTTTATTTAGAGAGAGCATGCAAGCAGGGGGAGGGGCAGAAGGAGGGGGAGAGAGAGAATCCCAAGCAGATTCCCCACTGAGCACGGAGCCAGACTTGGGGCTCCATCCCACAACCCCAAGATCATGACCTGAGCCGAAATCAAGAGTTGGACCCTCAACCAACTGAGCCACCCAGGCGCCCCTACACTTCATTCTTATGTCTCATTTAATCTGTTAGAGTTCCTCCTGGCCACACATTGCCCCCCCCTTTTCATGCCATTTATTTAATAAAGAAACTATGTTATTTATCCTGTAGAATTTCGCACATTCTTGATTTGCCTGGTCAGATACTAGTGGTGGTTGGATCTTGTGGTGATTTTATTTTATTATCTTTTTTAAAGATTTTATTTGTAAGTGATCTCCACACCCAACATGGGGTTTAAATTCACAACCCTGAGACTAAGGGTTGCAGGCTTTACTGACTGAGCCAGCAGGCGCCCCTTGTGGTGATTTTAAATATGTTCCTCTATCCCTTTCTATTTCCTGTACAGTCAGATTCAGATTGGTACTGAAAGTGGCTCCTGAGAAACAGAATCTCAGCGATGGGTTTTCTGAGTTGATTATCTGGTCAGCTAAGATTTAAAGGCACTCATGACCTTGTTTCCAGTGCTAAAGGGGACACCCGTGGTCCCTGGCATGTGGTGGCAAAACAGTTACTCAAACTACTAGCTACAGATTCCTGTAATCAAGTGCCTACAGAAGGCAAGGCTCTGAGTGACTGAACATTTGCTGTCCTAGAATGTCTTGGTGAGAATAAGGAGAGTAATGGAGTGGATTGGTTGCTCTAAGGGTGCTGGAGAAGGGAGGGAAAGAAAATCCTGAGCTCAGGGCTGCTGATTTCCCAGCTCAGATGACTGGAGCCTTTCATTTAGTTTTTTATTTTTTATTTATTTTTTATTTATTTATTTTTTAAAGATTTTATTTATTTATTCGACAGAGAGAGACAGCCAGCGAGAGAGGGAACACAAGCAGGGGGAGTGGGAGAGGAAGAAGCAGGCTGATAGTGGAGGAGCCTGATGTGGGGCTCGATCCCAGAACGCCGGGATCACGCACTGAGCTGAAGGCAGACGCTCAACCGCTGTGCCACCCAGGTGCCCCTAGTTTTTTATTTTAAAATCAATCTCTCAAGCTGTATATGTTGATTGCTAATGATACTAACATAATGTGTTTATCATATATAATTAGTTTATCCTATTAAGTTTCAAAATACTGAAGTTAATACTAAGAATAAGACTATTAAATATATAAATTCCTTAATATATATCTCACTAAGGATGAGTGGCTAAAACACGGTTTAAATTTACCTGAAATAATGACTCTCAGGATGGTTATGCTACCAACTTGGTATATAATTAGGCTTATTTGCTTCTATACTTTTTTTAGAATTTTCTTTTGTCTTTGATATGCTTTAGTATTTTTTAATTACATAAAACATTTGAAAGTTCCAAAGTTAAAACTATATAATAAGATATATTCAGAAAACTAGCTTTTATCAACACCCTTTTTCTTCCCTCCCTGTCAGGGAACTATACTATTAATTTTTGTTTCTCTTTGAAAATATAAGGAAATACATAGACGGTCAACCCTTGAACAACGTGGGGATTAAGGGCACCCACCCCCACAGAGTCGAAAATCCGAGTATAAGTTTTGACTTTCCCCTAGATTTCACTATAAATACCCTGCCTTTGACAGGAAACCTTGCCAATAACATAGACAGTTGAATAACACATATTTTTCATGTTGTATGTATTGTATACTGTATTCTTCCAATAAAGTAAGCTAGAGAAAAGAAAATGTTTTTAAGAAAACTATAAAGAAGAGAAAGTACATTTACAGTGCTACACCGTATTTATCGAGAAAAATCCATGTGTAAGTGGACACGCGCGGTTCAAACTTGTGCTGTTCCAGGATCAACTGTGCATATTTTTACTTCTTACTCCCTTGCATTCTAAACATTGTTCTGCAACTTGTTTTTTGTTGTTGCTGGTTTGTTTTCCACCTAAAATGTCCTGAAGATCATTTTATAACATTATGGAGAAATTCTTCTTCATTCCTTCTTACGTTGAATTAGAATTTGATAGCATACTTTTATTAGCACTGTGTCAACTGTGTTCTATTGATGAAGGGTGTATCAGTCAGGTGGCTGCCAGGAACAGATGGCACTTCAAAATGAGTAACCTGATAAGTGAATCAAGGGACTATTCATACAGATGCGGGCCCCATGGAGGTAAAGCACAGCGATGGTGCAGTTTCTCTGGGCCAGCAAATGCAAGGCGCCTGAGGGGTAAGGGGAGAAGTGGTTTCTCGAACCAGAGAGGAGCCTTCCGACAGGAGCCGGGCCCTGGGGCTGAGGAGCACAGCCAGTCTCTGCTGATCCCAAGGGACGAGCTGGGGGAACAAATACTCCAACCACACTCTTCTTTCACTATCCAATCTCCCACTGATGCTCCCCGTTGACCAATCCCAAATGGCAGCAGAGACCATGGGAGACCACTGCTTCAGGTCCACCTCTCGGCCCCAGAGCAGACAGGAATGGGGGAGAGTGAATCTGAGGGACATACAGGACACAGCCGGCCCAGCAAGTGATTATTTTTCCACTTAATAGTGATCAAAACTTTCCTCTAAATTCAACATATTTAGGTTTAAAAAAAATAAGTTGAAGTAAAGCAAATAATACGATAGGTGTTATGAGGCTGTGGCAGAAAGGGGAACATGGTGCCAGGTGACAGAAGTCTGGGAGTCTTCCTAAGGTCCGCACTGCCCTCTTGTATTTTATTTTATTTTATTTTATTTTATTTTATTTTATTTTATTTTATTTTATTTTATTTTATTATTTTTTAAAGAATTTTTATTTATTTATTTGGTGGAGAAAGAGACAGGCAGCGAGAGAGGGAACACAAGCAGCGGGAGTGGGAGAGGAAGAAGCAGGCTCTTAACGGAGGAACCTGATGCGGGGCTCGATCCCAGAACGCTGGGATCACACCCTGAGCCAAAGGCAGATGCTTAAAGACTAGGCCACCCAGGCGCCCCTGCCCTCTTGTATTTTAGGTAACGGCCTCTTCCCTCTCCTGCCCCTCCCTGGCTGCCTTTCCTCTGGACCTTTGAGAGTTGCTGAGAAATGTTAGGGAAAGGATATTTTTAATTGGAAAGAGCAGGAGAGGCCCTGGGAGGTCACGGGGTGAAGGGGTTTGAGAGTCCCTGAAACGGACCCATGCTCTCCTGGGCATTCTACCGACTGCTTCCCCCACCTTGCAACCCACACCCTTGGACACCTTCCCAGGGAGCACAGGCACCTCTTTCTTATTCCTTGGCCAGCTGAGACGCTGCCTGTCATTGGGGCTGAACATCTGGGTTGAAAACTGGAGAAGGACCTTACATGGAGGAAGAGTCCCTGCCTGTGTTCAGTCCCAGCCCTCCCTGGCCCTGGCTCCCAGGCCAGTCAGGGCCTAAGGGCTGAGCAATGACCTCAGAGAAGCTTCAGTTTCTCTCCAAGAACCCAGGGAGGCAGAAAGCTGTGCCACTGGCGGGGTGGGAGGGATAAAAGAGACAGTTCTAAAGGGAGGCATTCCCCCTGCCTGTCCATGCCTCCACCTCTAGATACAATCACACTCACTCCCATGAGTGACTGGGCCCTTCTTCTGTGTTGGGTGCCATGCAAATGCTAGGGACACAATGGAGACAAGGTCTGTTTCTCCCTCTGGAAACTCCCAGTACAGTGGGGAAGACAGGTGAGTAAACAGTTACAGAGCCCGTAGGGGAGGTGCCTGACCCAGCACTTGGGAGGCTGGAGACGCCAGGTTATGCGGGGACTTGCAGCCACCTGATGGAGCTTGTAGGATAGCCTGCAGGGAATGAAATGTATAGGCAGGGGAGTGACATAATCAGATTTGTGTTCGAGAGACTCCTCATAGTACCCTGGAGGTAGCTCTCAGCTTGTCCCCACATTTCTATCCTTACTGTCATTCACTGGACCTCGGCAATAGCAAGCTCTCCCTCCTGAATACCCCAGCATGCTGTGCCTCTGCTCTAGGTGAATCTATCCTTCCCTTGTTTCTTTCGCCCCCTTTTCTTCCTTCCTCCCTCCTTCCTTCCTCCCTCCCTCCCTTCTTTCTCTCTCTCTTTCTCCCTCTTTTTTTCTTTCTTTCTTTCTTTCTTTCTTTCTTTCTTTCTTTCTTTCTTCTTTTTTTTTCTTCTTTCTTTCTTTCTTTCTTTCTTTCTTTCTTTCTTTCTTTCCTTCTTGTTTTAGTGATATATAATTCACATATCATAGCTATAGGCTGAATTATGTCCCCCCAAATCCATATGTTGAAATCCTAACCTTTAGTACCTCAGAATATGATCTTACTTGGAGACAGAGTATTTAAAGACATAGTTAAGTTAAAATGAGATCATTATGGTGGGCTCTAATCGCACACAACTGGTGTCTTTCTAAGAGGAAATTTGGCGGGAAGACCGAGAGAAGACACAGGGAGAAGACGGCCATCTACAAGCCAAGGAGAGAGCCCTCAGAAGAAACCAAGCCTGCCAACACCTTGATCTCAGACATCTAGCCTCCAGAATTAGCAGAAAATACATTTCTGTTGTTTAAGCCCCCCCAGTCTGTGGTACTTTGTAGTGGCAGCCCCGGCAAAGTAATACATCATACAATTTACCCATTTAAAGTGTATAATTCAGTGCATATTCACAGAGTTGTGCCACCGTCACCACAGTCAGCTTTAGGATATTTTCCTCCTCAAAAAGAAACCCCATACCCTTTAGCAGCAATTTCCCATCCCCCCTAGGACCACGCCCCCCACCCCCTTCCCAGGCAACCACTAACCTTCCTTCTCTCTCTATAGATTTGCCTATTCTGGACATTTCATATACATGGTACCATGCAATATATGGTCTTTTGTGATGGCCTCTTTCACTTAAGCATAATGCTTTCACGGTTTGGTGGGACTACTTTCCTTAGCATCTTTAAACTATACAAAGATCAGTCACCATGGGCACAATTCATGTCTGAGTCATGCCTTTACTGTCCATAGCACATGGCTTCTGTATAGTGAATTCATTTTTCTGTGAAATCATTTTCAGTGTTATTTCCTCCTTTATTTAGGAGGAAAAAAGTACATTAAAAAAATTAATGTATTGTTCTTAGGAAAGATTACATTGTGTGACCTTGCCAGTAGTTAAACATCAAAATAAAATTAACTCTAACACCTATTAGTGTAAATTTTCTGATACTAATTGTAGTATTAAGCCTTAAAATTTCTAACCTTTGCATCGACAAAGACCGATTTTGTTAAATGGTGATAAAACAAACATAACATAAAATTTATATGTTTAGTTCCTGATAATGGAAAAATCATCACTGTCAAACCAACATATTGTGTGAAGCACAAGGACTATATCAGTGACCAAGACAGAAAAGGTCCCTTCTCAGGTGGTGCTTAGATTCTGGGGAGTGTGAGCTAGAGAACAAGCCCATAAATAAACACACAAATTCATTTGATCTTCTGATTAGTGCTATAAAGAAAATACCCCAGGGTGGTATAGTAGAATGACTGGAGATTGTGGGTGGGTAATGAATTCCATTGAGATTAGGTGCCTAGTGAAGGTTTCTCTCAAGAATTAGTCAAGCTGAGATCAGATGGCTGGGAGGGAGGGGGTTGTAGCTTGTCTGTGAAGATATGAGCTAGGAACATTCCAGGCAGGGGAATAGCAAGTGTCAAGTCCCTGAGGTAGGAAACAACCATCATGTTTGGCATAGAGAAGGTATGTAAAGAGTATGAAGCAAGGGAGAGAGCAGCTGGACGCTGGCACCAGCTTACATAAGGCTTTGAGGGTCAAGAGAAAGTATCTGGGTTTTATTCTAATGGAATAGGAAGCACTAAGGGTAAATCAGTTAGAACTAAGTTTGGCTGCATGTAATAGAAAACCTCAAAATAATAGTGACTTAAACAAGATAAAAATTATTTCTTTCTCAGGTAAAATTCCAGGGTTGATATGGCAGCTCCTTAGTCATCAGGCACCAAGCTGTTATTGTTTTTTTCCTGCTCTATCACCTTAGCTAATGGCTTCCATCCTTAAGGTCGCTTTGTGATCCACAATAGCTGCTGGTGCTCCAGCCATTGCATCTGAATTCCAGACAGCAGGAAAAAGGAAGAAAGAAAGGGCAAAAGAGGTGGACTTCCACATGCTAATCAAAGTATTACTGAAATTAACAATAATTCTGTCGTTTGGCATCCCTTTTCATCCACCAGAAGTGAGTTTCTGCCATCTTGGGAAGGAGTAGAGATGAAGAGGCCAGCTTAGTTTGCTCTGCCTGCCAAGAATGAACATGAGGAATCCAAGGAGGAGAGTTCACAACACATGAGACATTTGGATTTAGCCAGAGGCAGAGCTGCCTTTAGGGTGTACGTAGCCTTGGCCAAATTTTTTGGTGGGAGGAGTGGGGCCCCTATCTATATAAACAATTTGATTTATTTTATTTTATTACTTTTTTAAACAGTTATTTTTATTTTTTTTAAAGATTTAATTTATTTATTTGTCATAGAGCGAGCACAAGCAGGGGGAGCTGCTAGCAGGCAGAGGGAGAAGCAGGCTCCCCTCTGAGCAAGGAGCCCAATGTGGGACTTGATCCCATGACCCTGGGATCATGACCTGAGCCTAAGACAGACGCTTAAAAACTGAGCCACCCAGACATCCCAACAATTTGATTTAAAGGAAAAAAGAAAAAAAAAAAAGATGGACTTCATAAGGGATTCACATTCCTGAAAGGGTCCCTCTCTAGCTCCACACATCTCACTGGCTAGAAAATGGATATTGGGGGGATAGGATTCTGCAAGTGTTCTAAGCAGGGCAGGGACATGAAGCGATTTGCATTTTAAAAGGATCTTTCTAGCTGCAATGTGTAAAATGGACAGTAATAAGGCGAGAGTGGGAAGAATATCAAAGAGGCCCCCTGTCTGTCCCTCCACCTGCCCCTGGCCCTGTTTGTTCCTGCTCTGTCCGTGTCCGCCTCTGCCTGCCTTCTCCATGTTTGCCCCCTCTGCTTCCTCTGTCTTCCTCTCTGCCTCCGGCACTGTGCCAGCCTCCAACAGGAACCAGGCATGGTCCCTGCCCTCAGGAGCCTTCCATCAGAATCTGGCTTCCTCTGCTTCTCTGACTCTTGATGTTGTCTCTCTTTGGTGGTTTCTTCTCTCCCAGGCTCTTTGCCTTTCCCTCTATGTCTGATTCTCTATTTTAAAAGCATAAATACTCATAAGAAATGAATTTGAAGGTGCCCCTCTCACCTCTGTTTTCCACTCCATCCCCTCCCCTCTCCAGAGGCTGCTGCTACTTCCGGTTGTGCACCTGTGCGTGGCCGCCCCGATCTTCTCTCTGACTCTGCGTGTGGGTTTGACTGGATCTCATGCCTGCCGCCCCTCTTTGTGTCTCTGTCTCTTTCTCCTGCTCTCTCTCAGTGTCTGTCAGTGTTCTCATTCTCCTGTCTCATTCTACTTCTGCCTCTCTTGCCAAAATATTGTGTTTTTTTTAAAGTTAAAAACGCAACTCTTAGATGAAAAATGAGCACGTTTCAATGATTTCTTTACCCTGTTGAAGAGGGAGTAAGGATGGTACTGGTTCAAAGTGAATTCATCTACAAAATGGGTTATGTCCTGAAAGGCACCAAAACTGTCACCTCTGAGCGTCTTCCTTTAACTGGACAGAAACCTATAGGTTAATATGTACCTGCAGAATCAGAGTCCTCATCAGTAGTAAGCAGCAAGCCAAACAACAATGCGTCTCTGAGAGGGGCAGGTGGTCCCTGGATGGGCCTATCAGACCATGCTCCAGGCTGATGTGGAAAGGACAAGCAGTCACCTTTCTGTCTTACTGCTAAGTTGGGGGTAAGTTTCCCCCACACCTGTGTCTGTGTCTGTCTCTTCCCGTGTCTACCTCCTTGTCTCTGTCTCCCTCCCGATCATGACAGACTGTCAGTGTCTCTTTCTCCCTTTGGCTCTACTTTTCTCTCTTGATCTCACCAGCTCATTTTAGCCACTTGGACCCTGGAGTGAACTATGTGCCAGGAACTGCACCGGCAGCTATGGGGAGAGGACAGAGCCGAGTCCGACAAGTCCTTGCACTCTGTCTGCATTTCTTTTCAGGACTGGAAGAAAATCAAGTGGAAATTCTGAGCACTTGGAGGAGAGGAGCTGAGGGTGTGGGACGTGGCGGGGAAGGGAGGGCCCGCCAGCTGCCGTGGGCTGTGAGCAAGCTCCCGGTTTCAGCTGGCTGGGGCGGAGATGATTTCACACCACAAAAATGTCTGAATCAGGAGAATAACCCAACTTGGGATGCAGCTGGGAGGCAGGCAGTGGAGTGGGGCGAGTGGGGGCTGGAGATCGGTGTTGGGACCAGGGGCCGAGATAGGTGGCTGGCTACAACTCATCGTGGCCCTTGGCTGTCCCTCATTGTTCTAGGATTTCAGAAAAGAAATGTTTTCTTCTTTTATGTTGCAAGTGAAATCACAGAGCCCGGCCTTGAGAGAGATAGCAGGTTAGACTCAGGGTTGCAACCCTGAAGGATCATAAGCTCTGCTAGCAAACCATAGGAACTGAGCAAGGGATCCAGGGGCGGTTGGGGGAGAGAAGCAGGAGACAGAAGAGAAAAAGAAGAGGAAACACTGAATCTAAAGACAGGAAGGCCTTCAATTAAATGACCTAGGGAATTTCCAGTTGTAGTGGCTGCAGAACCCTTAGCTCACATGATGGACCCCTACTAAAACAGCTGAGCACCAGCTGCCTCTGGGACTTCTAGGGGAAGAACCTGAGCCTCTTCGTTCTCTTGGTCCTCATCACTCACTGTGTGGAAATTATGACCTTATGAAACACCGTCCTTTTACAAATGAGCAAACTCAGACCCAGAGAGGGGAGAAGACTCGCCCAAGACATTTACGGAGTGGGTGAAGAGCCCAGGTCTCTTGACTCCTTGCCCAGTGCTCTTTTTGAAAGGATGGGAAGGATAGAAAGAGGAAGGGTCCAGACAAAAAAGGAAAGAGAGAAGAGATATGAGAAGATGAAAGAGAAGAGGAACAGATTAGGAAAGAGAAGGAAGCAAGAGACTTGGTCTCCTTCAAGTTTTCCAAACCAGGAGGTTAGATGCTAGCCTTTCTCCCAGAAGAATACAGAAGAGGGATGGTTAATTCCCTTAAAGAAAGGTGAATCCAGCCCCCATAAGTGAAGGTACCAAACTGGTGGCCCAAGGGTATATTTCTCCAGCACATGAATTTTGCTTGAGGAGAAAACCTTTAAAAGGGGGAAGGAGGGATCTGAAAGCCTCTGGGTGGGGCTTATTCTCTCCAGGTGGCTCAGGCCCTATTGGTTTAGTCCTGGTGTATTTCTTAGAAGGGATGTTCACATCTGTCATTTGCCTGTCCCTGAAGACACTGAGCTTGCCTGCCTAGTAACCCCGGTTTGTCCCCCAGGGATGTACCCGGCTAGGGGATAGAGACCCTTTCTCCTGCTTCTGGGAGGAGGTAGGCACTACCGGCTGTCTGCCCAGGGTAAGCAGACTGCAAGCTTCTGGGGAGTGGGTCTGACATCCTCCGGGGCTCACACATGGCTCTTGGAACCTGCCCCTTCCCATGGTGCCCAGTACAGTTTGTGTTTGTGATACTCTGTATTCTTGGGCAGATAACCCTCTCTCTCCATGTTCATTTTTTCTTCACTGGTAGAGCCGTTGGGCTGAAAATAAATTTGTGCATTTCAGTTTTTTTTTTCTTAAGTAGTGAAACAATTTAAAGAAATGAAATCTTAGGCAAAAGTCCAATATGTCAGATGAAAAATAGCAGTTCTGGTGTAAGCAGGGATGGGCTGGGAGCCTAGAGATCTGCCCCCTCCTTCTCAGATCTCCTAGAGCTGCACAGAAGGCGGTCTGAACACCACCGACATGGAACATCACGAAGATTCCTTACTAGAAGCTCCTGCTTGAGGAAAGGTGTCAGATCCAGGAGTGGGGAGAGAGGACATCATGAGGCAGTGCTGGATCAGCCTCAGAAGAGGACAATGAGGCCTCCGCCTTGGAAATGATGGGAAAAAAGAGACCATCATCGGAGAAGAGGGGTAGGGGCTCAGTTGCTTAGTCCAGCTCTCCCTCCTCATCCCCCAGGCTGTTCCCTAGGTTGGCTGAGTCACCGCTGCCACGTCGCTGGGCTGGCGGGCCCTTCGCACTCCTGGTTACACAGCTACTAAAAGTGAAGAGAGGTTTGGTTTGTGGGCCACGTCAGGCAACAGTTAGGAGCTGCCACGTTGGAGGGTTGGGTTATTGGGCTTTCCCCCTCCTTCAGAAAAGACTTCCAGGCGTGTGGGGTTTCAGAAGAAAATTGGTGCCTGCGTGTGAGTGTTCCCTGGACCTGGACCAGCAGCTGCAACAGGACAGAGCCAGGGATGGGAGGAGACAGAACCAATCCACTGCGGAGCTCCTCCAACCCCGCCCAGGCCAGAGGGAGCCCCACACCGACAGTCAGGGAAACAGAACCCCGGAGAAAGGCTGAAGGACCTGCCAGTTCCACACAATACTGTACAAATCTTTGACATTTGGGGAGTGCACATACACATCAGTAGCAGAAGGCATTTTTCTCAGTGTGGTTTAATAGAAAGAGCAAGAGGCCAAAGAATTCATTAGGTTGCGTCGAGCCCCAGCTCTGCATTTACTGGCCAGGACAAGTCACTTCACCTTCAAGGACTTTAGTTTCTTTTTAAGACAAGGGTGTTGGAAGGAGTGCCTGGGTGGCTCAGTCGGTTGAGCATCTGCCTTCGGCTCAGGTCATGATCCTGGGGTCCTGGGATCAAGTCCTGCATTGGGCTCCCTGCTCAGCCGGGAGTCTGCTTCTCCCTCTCCCGCTGTCCCTCCCCCCTTCTCATGCTCTCTCTCTCTCTCTCTCTCTCTCTCTCAAATAAATAAATAAATAAAATCTTAAAAAAAAAAAGGGCAAGGGCGTTGGATCAAATAAACACTTCCTAAGGAGTTCTTCATGGAGCACAAGCTCTGTGGGACGCATTCACAAATTCATGAAAAAGAGGGCTCTGGGATGGGTTCAACAGAGTTCAACCAGTTTCTCTTCTGCAGAACTTCTCAGAGGCTTTAATGTTCCGATGTGCCTCAGGAATATCCGTGAGCAAGGAGGCAAAGACCACATTTCCCGAACTTGCTGGAGCCAGGGTCCCCCTTTTTCCAGAGGACGAATATTTTGTGGAAGACACTTCAGGAAATGTTGAGTAATCTCATGCTCTAATGATAAGAAAGTGAACATTTATGAGCAGCTCAGGATATGCCATGGTGAGCCAAATGTATGACACAGATGATCTCATGACTCCTCACAAGAACCCTAGTAAGTGGGGGCTTACCCTGTACCCTTGAGGAACTGCAGCTGGAGGTTAGATCCTGTGCCCCAAGTGTCCAGAGTTCAATGACTTGCCATAGAACCCATGCCCAGAGATCTGACTCCAAAGCTGGGCCTCTTACCGGCTCTCTAAAACCCATGCCCACCTGAATGTTATGCCGACCTTGTACCCAGGAAGGTCAAGTGTAATCATGCTCATTTTACAGATAAGGAAAGCCAGGTGGAGAGGACAGATGAGCTGCTTCAGGACAGACTGTGGGCAGGGCCTGAGAGCACTGGTCCTACTAAGGGCAGAATTCACCCAGGAACTTAGGTTAGCACTTCTCCTCGGGTAGATTTGTGTCAACATGAGAAAGTGCAGCCATGTGTCACCTCAGTGAAGGATGGGGCTCTGTGAGGTATGCCTCAGCAAGCTCTCCCTGGAACCCTGGGTGGAGGCAGCAGGTGCACTGGAAGGAAACTTGGGGAGGCTGTTAAGTTGGGACTTTTCATTTCAGCTCCACCATGGGCCAGCTTCGTGATCTTGGGCAAGTCCCGGAGTGACACCGTCTGCTCCAGCCTAACACATGCTTAGCAAATCCTGACTTTTCTACCTTACAGCCTAACCGTGCCGCTCGATAAGGTTGTGGGTAGAAAGTCCTCTGTGGGGGTGCCTGGGTGGCTCAGTTGGTTAAGGGTCCGGCTCTTGATTTCACTCAGGTCATGATCTCAGGGTCATGAGATGGAGCCCAGCTCTGCACTCATCAGGGAGTCTGCTGGAGATTCTCTCTCTCCTCTCCCTCTGCCCTTCCCATGCTCATGCTCTCTAAATGAATGAATGAATGAATGAATAAAATCTTTGAAGAAAATTTGAAAGTCCTTTGTGAACTGTGAAGAGCTGAGGGAAAAAATCTGAAGACGCTCGGTGGGAGTATTATAAGTGGGGAGAGGGCTGAAGTGAAATTCCATCCCCTCTCTATTTAGCCTTGCCCGGGTCAGCAGCCACTCTGCCCAGGGGACGGAAGGCCAGATGATAATGGGGTTTTTGTGCCCTTCAGCCAATGGAGGGCCTTCCTGGGGATAGCTACAGTAACAAGACGACGGGCTGAGTCAGTCTTTACGCACCCAGGCCTTGCTAGCTCGGCAGCCTTGACCTTGAGCTGGAAGCACAAAGAGGGCATTTCAGAGTTTTGATACATAATCCTCAGCCCAAAGGGATCAGCAAGTCCAGCCCCTGCCTCCAGAGACTTGGAGCAGTCAGAGCTGGCCTCAGCCTGGGCCTGGAGTTGGGAGACCAGGGCTCCAGCACGGCCGTTCACACTATGACCCTGGGCTCTATGAGCCTCAAATTCCTCAGCCTTGTAGGGAAGGTGTAGGATTGAGCAGGGCTTCTAGGTTTATCAGCTCTAAGCTTTGAAGAATAGGAGAGATACAGCCTGATCTTGAAGGATGGGTAGGTTTGGGGCAGATGGGGGAAGGGAGGCAGCCTCACTGAAAGTGTGGCGTGGGCGGAGGTGTGCGTACAGAAGCAATGGAGAGTAGGGGGTCTGGAGTTAAGCCCCAGCTGTGGGGCTCTGAACAAGTGATTTAGTTCTCTGAACCTTTGTTTCCTCATCTTTGAATTTTGTTTTTTAATCAGAGAGAGAAAGTGAGCACAAGCAGGGGGAGCGGCAGGCAGAGGGAGAAGCAGGCTTCCTGCTGAGCAGGGGCCCGGGATCCATCCCAGGACCTTAGGATCATGACCTGAGCCGAAGGTAGATGCTTAACCGACTGAGCCCCCCAGGCGCCCCTGTCTCCTTCTCTTTGAAATGGGAGTAGTAATTGCATTTACTGCAGGTGGACCAAATAACAGCCCCCAGAGGTGTCCGTGTCCCAGTCCCCATAACTGCAAATATGCTATTTTACATGAGCAAGGGGACTTTGAGGATTAAGGGTTGTGAGATGGGAAGATTACCACAGATGATCCGATGGGCCCAATGTAATCCCAAGTCTTTGTAAGAGGGAGGCAAGAGAGGCAAAGTCCAGAAACAGATGCGATAAGGAAGGGAGGTTGGAGTGTCATTGGACAGGACACCAGCTAAGGAAAGCAAGTAGCCTCTAGAAGCTGAAAAAGGCAAAGAAGTGGTCCTTCCCTTATGCCTTCAACGCCTCGATTTTAGGACCTCTGACCTCCAGAACTGTTAAAGTAATGAATGTGTGTTTTAAGTCACCAAGTTTGTGGCAATTTATTACAGCAATAAGAGGAAATGAATACACTACCTAAGTGTCTATATTAAGTGAAGATTAAATGGGATAATGGATAGAAAATGTTTGGCCCAGTGTTTGCTCAGTCTTACTGGAATTATTATCTTTCTTCCTCCTTCAGGACCTGGTCCCCCAGGGGTCTTTGGGTTTCCACACACACAATTTGTCAATCTTCCTACCTGGAAGGCTCATTCAGGATTTATGGCCTGGAGATCTGAAGCACTGAGCTTCTGACCCTGTTTCTGATGTAAGGCCTTAGGGGATGTTTCTTGGCACGGTTTTTATTTACTTAACTTTCTGCTTGGTCTCTTTCCTTCTTACCAGAAACCAAATCAACAGACACCCTGATCTATTTCCAGAGTTCAGACCTCTTGCTCCCTGTCCAGGTACTGCTGTTCATACGTGGGAACGCTGGTTGCTCACTTGGCCCTAGTCCAGCTCCAGAGATGGTCTCCCAGGTGGTGCAGGTGACAGAGACTTTGGAGTCTGGCAGAAAGACAAGCAAGTTCTTGGTGGGGTTGAGAATCTGCCTCTGGGTCAGGGGTCAGGAGACCTGGCTCTGAGCTCCAGCTCCCCTCAGTTTACCCATACCTACAGTATAAGTTGTAAGCCCTACCCTGACTCCCTCACCGGACTGCTCTGTCACTCACTGAGATATTACACGAAGAAATAAACTTAGAATGGCTGAAAGGGTATAAAAATGGTAGGAATGAAGAGGAGAAAGAGGAAGGAGAAAAGAAAGAGGAACAGGAGGAAAAGGGGGATCTCCAATGATTGGCAGTTCTAGGCACACTTTCAGTTACTTGAAGAGGCCAACCTCTCCCTGCCCCAGGGTCTTGGCATTTATTCTCCCCTTGCTGGCAATGTTCCTCCTGCAGCCCTTCTCACTGACTCACCATCAACTTTTCTCTCCAAGTTTGCCTCTTCCAAGAGGCCTACCCTAACTATGCTATCTGAAGTAGTCCCCCCATTACGTTTTCGTTTTCATTTTATCCTCTTTCTCTCCTTCATAGAATTGATCACAACCTGAAACAGGTTCATTACCCGCCTTAGGTGTTAGAATGTCTCTGTCCTACTTACTGCTGTTTCCCCAGTGCAGTGGAGTCAATAAACAGATGAGGGAGGGAGCTGATAAGCTGATGTTCTGGACATATAGAGAGCCTGAATGTCAGGCACCCTGTGGGTTTTCCCAAGGCAGTGGCTAGTAAAACACCCTCGACTTCTTAGGCTGTAACTGGGTGCTTGGGTCAGGAAGGGCAAGGTCAAGGTGGAGTAGGTAATACCTAGAAAGCAAAGCTGGAGAATGGCTGGACGGGGTGGGAGGGGAGGCAGCGAGGACCCCAAGGTCATTTTTCAAGCTGATGTTGAGTAAGCAGCATTCTCAACTAAGAAGAGGGGTACCAAATTGTGTGGTCTAGGGTCCACAGATGTCAGAGCTGGAGGGAAATTTAGGAGGAGGTAGTGTTGTGGTTGAGCACTTGGGGTCTGGTATCCCTCAGCCCTGGCTTTGAATCTCTGAACTGTCACGTGCTGGGTACCTGGGCTTGGGTATACTATTGAGCTGATCTGAACCTCATTTTCCACATCTATAAAATGGGGAGGATAAAAGTTCCTATGTCATAAAGGTTAGATCTGAAAATATATACAAAGGACTTAGTTCAGTGTGTTTAATAAATTCTGGTTTGTAAACTACTATTATGCCGTCCAATCTATTTACAAACAGAAAAGGTGTAGCTCAGGTGGGGGAGGAGATGAGCCCAAAGTCATTCACTGACTCAGTGGCAGAGCAGGGACTCACACCCAGGTTGGCCACACCCGGCCCAGTTGCACTTCTTTCCCTTCCTCTAAAGCCCTTGGTGGTGACAGGACCACCAGTCTCAGTCCTAGCAGTTTCCCTTCCTAGGTCAAAGTCATCCTGCTTCAGAGACTCCTGCTTCCCCAAGGGTGCTCTTACCCTAGACATAAAATCTACCTAGTTTTCCTCGGGGGGATCCTGGCTCAAGGTAACCCCACGGGTGCCTATGAGTGGCCCCTGAATGGGACCTCTGTTCCGGAGTGTTAGCCTAGCTCCAGCCAGCTTTCCAGTTCCTGAAGCACAGGCCACATGGGAATGGTTCCATTGGCTCATTCTCATCAGAAACATTATCTTAGTTTATAAAGAAAAAACACAACACTTAAGTTAATTTTAGTCCCCACGATGCTTGGGAGCTATAGCAACCGATCGTATAAAAATATGCAGCTGTCCAGATGGCGAAACATATCTGAGGAGTCTGCCTGGCAGCCTGGATTGAGCAGCCAAGGCAGAGCATCAGCTCTTGGCCCCTGGATCAGGGAGAGGCTTTGGGGAGCACGAGGAGCAGAGGTCCTTTCTTGGATTCCTGACTAGTGCCTTTGAGAATCTGAAGAAAGCCATGGGCCTTCTCTGCAGAAAAATGTGCAGACACCCAAACTTTCATGATCAATTTTTGTAGGTTTGAGGGTCTTTGGAAGACTAGTGTTGGGCACTATTCCAGGCTGGAATGCTATTAGAAGACAACCCCCTCATTGAGTGAATGCCAGCTCTGTGTTGACCGCTGTTCTAGACACTTCGAGCATTGCAGCAAATATGACATGTGATTCCCTGCTCTTGTGGATCATTCGTCTGGTGGGGGAGACAGTTTCTGAGCATGACAAATGCCAGGAGGAAAGAAAGACCTGTGTAAGTTGGTGAGAGAAGCAAGGAGGCTGATTCTGGTTGGGTGGTCGGGAAAAGGGTGTGCTCTTCTAGGAGATGACATAATAACAGAGACCTGAATGATGAGGAGAGACCAGGCACAGGACATTCAGATAAACTACTGGTCTTGGCAGAGGTAAGAGCAAGTGCAAAGAACCAGGGGTAGGAACCAGGTTGGGGTTGTTGAAAAACTGAACAGAGGCCAGTGACCTGAAGTAGAGAGAGCAAGGAGGAGAGGATGGCAAGAGGCAAAGGCCATACCATGTGGAAATTTATGAGAGCGTTCTCTGTCTTCCCCTTTCCATGTTGTTCAAGCCAAATCATGCTTCCAGAGCCACCTATTCCAGCAAGCCTTCTCCACTGCTCCAATCCAGGCATCCCTCCACTCTGAACCCTGGGATAAACATCAGAGTCTGTACCACTCGTGTGAGTGGGTGTATGCATAAGGCGTGCCCTCTTGGCAAGATCCAAAGCTCCTGCAGGACAAGGACCAGATATGAATTCTCATGTCTCACAAAGTTCTAGGAATGCACTCACAAACATTCATACATTCATCAATATTCTCATAAAGTTTCAACCAAGACCTGTTGCACCAAGAAGTTCACGCAGCATAAGAATGAACCAAGTTGAATTGTGGTAGACTCAGCCTGCCTAGACCCTTTAAACCAGGTGATCTTGGGCAAGCGACTTAGCCTCACTGAGCGTGTTTCCTTATTAGTAAAATGGGCACAATAACAATATCTAAGTCAAGGGGTTGCTGGTGAAGAATATGAAGTCTCAGTAAGCCTCGGCTATTGTTACTTCTATGATTACTATCATTGGTCACCGTATCTGTTCTCTACTGATGACACAGACTCCCCAGCTAGAAAGCAAATCTCTTAAATGTCTATTCGTGGTGCAACTAGAGTCAGAGTTGTTATTTTTAGATCACATCCCCCATCATCAGCGATGATGCCACCAGAGGCAGCTTCTCTTGTCTGTACAGAGGCGAGTCTTGGCTTTGCCTTTGTCACAGTCCCCTGGAACTGGCAATGCCCTCCTCAACATTGCCTCATCTTGTAAAGATCACTGGTCATGAAGTCAGGACACTTGGGCCTGGCTCTGCCCCTGGGGGCCTTTGGGTAATCCCTTACCCCTTCCAAGCTTCAGTTCCCCTCTGAACAAGGAAGAGGTTGTTCCAGATGATTCCTGTGGACCCTTCCAGCCCTGGCACTCCATGAGTCAGTGTTGGCAGCAGCCCCAGAACCCATGAGGCAGGCAGGGTTGGGGAGCCTGGTCAGGACAGCCCACCACAAGGAGAGGAGGAGAGAAATGGAAGACCTAGCCTGCTTTGGCAGTGGAGAGAAGGGGGAGGGGGAGAAGGAGGAGACAGAGGAGCAGGAGGAGGGACCGAGGGGTGGAGGGGAGACAGACCCAGCCCAGAGCTCCGAGTGGTTTCCTGTTGCCCGGCTCTAAACCCTCCACATTCCTGCAGACCTTCACACTGCCCAGAGCGCACTCCGCCAGCCGCCTGCCTGCCACTGAGGTATGCACAAGCCCTGCCCGGCCTCTCCCTTCTCTGGTTGCTCCGCCCCGACCCCCTAGTTCACTCCTGCAGTTTGTGTACAGAAAGAGGAGCTGTGCTGGGAGGTCTCTGGGTCAGGGACGGGTGCTCATCTCCTTGGGCTCCATCACCGCTCCCACTAAGGGCAGGAGCCACGGACCCACTGCCTGTTGCTTTTCAGGTGGTATGACTTGGTCTCCCTTTAAGGTTTGCAGAAAATCATCTCATTGTGTTTTTGGAAGAGTGTTTTCTCTCTCTCTGTCTCTCTCTGTGCCCACCTCTCTGGTTTCAGAGGCTGCCGGCTTAGCCTCTGGGCTCCCTTGCGCAAATGTGGCAGCCTGCTTTCCTAGGAATCTGATCTGGTCACAGCTGCACGGGGACGGCTGGTAGCCAGCGTCTGTCGTGCTCCCCATTCTAGGAGAAGACTTCCTAGACTTGGTTTTCAGTCGGGGGTTCTGTTTTCCAAAAGGAACTTCACATGAATGATAAATTGATCTCTGGAAGGCCAATGGGGGGTCTCCCTTGAATCAGCACCCCTGGGAAGGCTCCTGTTTCCCTGGAATTCTCCCCCACTGACCCCTCCCCCTTCAACACACGCACTCTGAAATAGCACCGTCAGACAGTCACTCCTAGGTTAGGCATTGTCCCCAGCCGGGGCTGCCTGGGTGTAAGCACAGGAACTCACTGGCAGTAGTGCTTAGTGTATGTAGATCTGAAAACCCCAAACATCTGAAATCATTCAACCAAAGCTCTGGGTCCTCTGGGATGCTGGGTGTGGTGGAGGATGTTCCAAGAAGGAGAGAAGGGGGAAGGCAGGCCAGAGAGAGTCCCAGGACAACCTTCTCACACCTCCTTGTTTAGAAAGCCTAAACTCTACATGGAAATGGTGTCTAGCCTCTTAGGATATTAAGTCCTCTTTGGACACACTCTTTCCTGTCTTTACCTTCGTTGGCTCCTTTGGCTGGTTGGTGAGTGGACTTCCTGGAGTCTGAGGGACACCAAGGGAGAAGGGGGGACTGAGATGAAGCATGTCCTCAAGGAAGCCCAGTCTGCCCAAGAGAGAACAGAGAGGTTCACATTTTCCTCCAGAAAGGACAGCATTCTACACAGAACACAGGGAACATGTTATTGCTAGCAATTCTCTACGGTTAAATTTCTATCTTTTGCAAGTGCTGATGGGAGAGTGAGAAACAAATAAGAAGTAGGTTGGCAGACTTAAGGCACACATTCTATGTGCTGTCTTAGGTAAGTAAGTCCTTTGAACTTAGTTTCCCTATCTGTAAAGGAATAAGGTTGGACTTGATGGTCTTTGGGGAGCCTGACATCATCTGAAACTTTCAAGGGAAAGTCTCTTAAACCAGAATCCAGACTGGCCTTTGAATGGGCTTTAAGACATCTGCAAGCCACTTAAAATTGTGTGTATAGTAGTAATAGTAGTAGTAGTAGTAGTGTGTGTGTGTGTGTGTGTGTGTATGAGAGAGAGAGGGAGGGAACGAGAACAAGAGGTATTCACAGCCTTTAGTCTTAAGATATACTCAAATGGATGTACTTCCCAAAGAGCCAGAGGGCATGACGATGTGGGAGATGGAGTGTGGGACTGGAAGCAGATGTATATTTGCAGGAGGATAAACAAGTTTGAAAGGGAGTGGTTGGGGGAAGAGAGGGTTAACTCACAGGGCTCAGCTGCCACATCGACAAAGCCTGAAGCAAAGGGAGGGGGAAGGGGGGAAGGGGTGCCTGGAGAAGGAATCAACTTTTGAAACTTTCTCCAAGTCCCACCCACAGAAAGGCTCTTCTTTGCCATGACTCACTCTGGGAGGAATGTGAGTTGCCACGGTAACCTTTTTTTCAGGGTCTCTGCCTGCTGGCTGGGAGGGGACACGGAAACTCTCAGACCTCAGACTCACTCTGAATGTTCCCCACCCCACTCGATCCCCAAATACCAGGATGGCAAACTCTAGGTCCTGCCCTGCTGATCTCCCAGGATCCCAGGGGCAGCCGTGGGGCTGTGATAAGCCTCCCTGACCCGGTGTTTGAAGACCTAAGTTTTAGTTGCACTGCTGTTTGGGAGGTGCCATTTGACCTTGAACTAATCTATTCTGCTTTCTGAGCCCCAGTTTATTCCTTGGTTAAAGAGCAATAACAACCGTCAGCTTGAAGGGGTATGGAAGAAATGGGGTGATACGCAGGAAGCACTTGGCACATTGTGGCCCCCAATCCCCCCATGCAGTGGGTTTTTAGAACTGATAAACTTAAGGCATCCAAAGACTTGGTGAAATCATTTCTAGCTTTTTCGTCTGGCAGCTCTATCATCTTGGGGGTTGTGTATAACTTCTCTTTATTGAAAGTGCTAACAGGCACATTTAAACAAAATAAATGTTGTTTAAATCCATTTTGACGCGGGCACCTTCGTATTTCCCAAGGGTGTTATACCCTCCAGTGTGAAAAGAGCATTGGCAAAGGCGACGGTAGAGGCAAGTCATAACTCACAGTGAGTGACATTGGGTAAGACCCTTCCCCTTTCTGGGTCTCCGTTTCCTAATCTGTTAAATGGGGAATCTAGATGGTCTCCAGGGGTCCTTTAGGTCTGAAGTCCTGCAAACTGAAATCCCAGAGGTTGCTTTCATGAGAAGAAATAGCTGGCCCATGTTTTTAGCCCCTGCCCCCCTAGTTGGAAAGGAAAGGAGAGAGGAGGGGCTAAGGGATCTTGGGTTGTGTAACAGTCCTGCTAAAATCTTTATCCATCTGTAGAGATTTGTCAACCAATAGCAAATAAGCTATAAATAGGAAAGGATGGTGGAGAAAAGGCAAGAGCTCAGGATGTGAGGTAAACAGGAGACTATTTGGTTTTCAAGGTTACTTAGATAGGTAGCCAAGTGTGCAGAGATCAACGGGGACGGACGCAAACCCACAAGGATGTAGACTGTAAACATTGATTTTACCAACAGGCACCCACTAGCACAGCTAAAAATAAATGCCTCCATACGAGCGTCAACGCAGAAGGTCACGCTCTCACACGCCTCCCCCTGAGCCATACGTTGACTCACAGACAAGTTCCAGGTATACGTCTTGATGCACATACAAACCCTGGGGCTGACTTGCATGGGCCCAGACAGACAGATGCTGAGCCAGGTGGACACTCAAAGACAGATACGAGGCTTCATGCAGAGGTCCTCAGGCCATAGGTCACTGTGATAGACACACTACCAGGTGCACAGACGCGACTGCCGTTTGTAGCCACACGCAGATGTGCAGAGCCAGACATAACTGCAGGTTACGACGGGGAGGTAGACGTGTTGTACACACACAGGACCAAATCACTGGCTGTGCTTTACAGATAGAGAAACTGAGGATCAGAGAGGGAGGATAATCACTGAAGGTCACACAGCCAACTGCTGTCTGAACCTAACTTCCGGATGTTCAGAAATGTCCACATGTTCACTTTTTTTTTCTTTTTTTGATGATTTTCATCTGGTCGCTTCGGTTGCACGCCTGTACACTTCTGTCTATAGGCGACAAGGCCTGTGGATGGTCAGTGACAGCAGTACTTTCTCTCTCTTTGCTGGTCAGTGTGGCCTATCCCAGCCCGCAGAGCTTTGCCATGAGGGCAGCACGATGCCGGCTTATAGATGGCTGCTGGTATGCTTCCTCTGCTCTTCCCCTCACCCGTCTTTAAAGGAGGAAAGAGAGGGCTAGAGCTGAGCTTTCGGCCTAACCTGGGGATTAATGAAGCTACTACCTTTTCTCTACAGCACAGAGCCTGGATCCTGACCCCAACCCTGAACTCAGGGATGGCTGGGCTGGGCAGAGCCAGAGCCAGCAAGCAGTGACTTGGCAGAATTATTTAGAAAAGCAGCCTCCTCTTATCCAGGAGGAAGAGATGTCTTAGACAGGAAATTAGCTCTACCCTAACTTCTCAAGACATAGAGCTTGGTGTCTATAGAAAAAATTATGGATGGAGATACCAACTCTATCCAGAACTGGGTTCTTTCTTGATAGTAACCTATCTCATCTGGGGATCCCTCTGGGTCATCTTATATTAGTTATGGCATTAGGACCCCAGACTGATCAGAAGAGAAAAGAAACAGAGCAAAACAAGGTGAACATCTGGATGTTTCTGAACATCTGGAAGTTTAGCACTGATACCAGCCTCCTGTGTGACCCTTGAGTGAGTTATTTCCCTCTCTGAGCCTTAATTCCTCTATCTCCAAAATTGGGAGCATGGCAAAGAGGTTTTACCTGGCTGGACAAGACCAGTCCATTGGTAGTGGCTACGAGAAGAACCGCGTTCAGGATTCAGATGCCACCCTGCACTTTAGGGGAAAAGGTCATGTGATCGATTAGTAATGTCTGCCACATGCACTGCAGGAGCAGGTGGAGAAATTTTCACCATGTAGTTGCTATCTTTGGTATGTGACAGCCTGGATTCTGATGTTCTTTCTCATCCCCTCCATTTGTGGTCACCCCGATGCAGCAGTGGCCCCTAGAGGGAGCCAAGGAGGAAAGCCTGAAGCTCCACCCTGGGCCTCTCCTAACCACTGTGAAATAGTGAAACGTGGCAGCTTAGATGCCTGTATGGAACCTCAGTTAAGCTGATCCTAGTCCCAAACTCCAGGGCTGCCTTGGAGTTGCCCCAGAACTTCTTCACTCCTAGGCTTGGGCACCCATAACACCCTAAAACTTTCCCTTAGCTTCTTCCCTTCTGGCAAGAAATGCTAAAATTGGAAGCAGAGTCAAGGGACAGGTTGGGAGTGGTGATACTCTGAAAGGCTTCTGCCTGAGCCGACTTAGAAAGTAAGGGTTGCAAGAAACCTCAGGGACCACCTTGCCCCAGGGTCTTCAAACTGTATTCACAGGAGAACCTAGAGATGCTCCAAGCCTCTCAGGGGTGTCTGAGTATGGAGGACTTTCAGCCTCATCTCAACTCGCCTTGTACCTGCTTTTGTTTTTTTAATTTCAAGCTGATTCGTTGAACAGATTATAATGAATTCATGTTTCAACAAATGCAGTAGGCTTTTAGCTGCTTCAAATATTGGACTTCGCAGAAGACCTCACTGAAAGAGAGGGCTTACATAATTTTGAACACCACTGATCTAAAACAACCTCCTAATTGTGCAGAGGGGCAGGGCCAGGTGTGGTCCCGGGAGGAGAGGAGCCTTCCCGAAGTTTGCACAGTGAGCTGGGAGCAGCGTTGCCAAGACTGCATCCCATGGACTCACGATGTCCATGTCACGAGACCACCTCCGAGCAGGCTGTGCTTGCTCCCCGACGAGTGCCAGTGTGGTCGCACCAGCTGCGGTGGCGCCTCTCTGGCCTGTCTCGGAACTCCTTCCAAGTCCCAGCTCCCTGGTGAGCCTGGCTCACAGAGGGGGTTCCTTTATTAGCTTCCAGACTTGTTTTTCTCTCTTTGGGCTTGTTTACCAGGAACGTGTGTTTTTGGAACCCTTGTTTCCAAGCCAAACAGTGGGAGAGGGATGCTTGGTTTGCGCCAGCAGCCCAACGAAGAGGCCAGCCTGGGGCCCAGCCTTCGTCACTGTGTTCTCTGGAGGCTGGGAGGGTGTCCCCTTCCCCAAGAGGAGCAATGTCTCCTTTGTTCCACCCCAACACCCTTTCTCCCTGGGCCACAGACAAAGAGCTGGGATTCTTGCCCTGGATCCTTGAGGGGGATGGAGATTCTGGGATCTGCAGATTTTAAGATGCTCTTCCAAACAACATTGTTTACTTCTTGTATTTTCTCAAATAAATCACCCGTGAGCCTTTCAAGGTAGGTGTATTATTTCCATTTTACAGATGGAGAAATGAATTGAGGCCCAGAGAGGGAGAGTCACTTTCTAAAGATCACATGGTTGCTAATTGGCAGAGCGAGGATTTGAACCTGGACATTCTGTCTCCAGAGCCCATGTGCTTACCTTTATGCTACATTGCATAACCATTCTGCATAACCACTGGTTACCTTTATAACTACTCTGATGTGGTAGCCATTACCCACATGTGGCTACTTAAATTTAAATTAATTAAAATGAAATCTAATTAAAAATTCAGTTCATTTACACTAGCAATATTTCAAGTGTTGGGCAACAACATGTGGCCAGTAGCTACCATATATAGACGATGCAGATATTGAATAATTTCATCATCTCCAAAGGGTTCTATTAGACTGCACTGCTCCGTAAACCTCTTTCTACTCAGATTGGATTTGACGATTACAACTCAGATTCTGTGCTTCACGCTCGTAAGAGCCTACGATTGCAAGATTTGCAATACAAAATTCCATAATTCTGAGATTTCCCCCAGTTCTGACAAGGGACTTTTCCGTGTCCAGGGAAAGCCCGAAGGAGGCCCTTTATATTTTGAGGGAGATGAACTGGGGGGCTGGCTGTACTTTTCCATCCCCAGAGTCTTTCTAAAGACAGAGAAGTGACCTCGGCTTCGGGTCCTGCTGGCAGCCAAGGATGGGTTTTCAGCCGTCTCCAGAGCAAATAAAGGCAAAAGGAAGGGACTTGATGTACGGAACAGGGGGAGGAGGCGGTGGTGGGGTGGGGGTGAGCAGTGTCTGCGTTTGATGACCACCAAGCCAAGGGAAACACACCTCGTGTTCCTCCCCTGGCCCAGGCTACTTTCCCTGCACCTCGGGCCAGTTCACAGCCCAACTGGGCTCCATTCAGGTGAGCACCTGGGAGGGAGCAGCCGCCAAGAGAAACTGTGTGAGATGAAGAGCTGGCCAGTGGTGCAACAGGGCTGCCCGGGACCTCATTCAGCCCTGCCTCTCACTCCCTGGGGCTCTCGGAAGATTTCCTCCCCTCTCTGGGCCTCAGTCTTCCCACCTGCTCTATGGAACAACAAGACACTCCTTGAGCCTCCAATGGGATGCTCAATTGTCAAAACACTTTGGAAAGGATAGACATAGGCATCATCACGAGCTAAAGGGATACAAAGGAGGGAGTTTTCATTTAATACTAGTCATTTCTACAAAGCTGTTGAAATTTTCACTAGGCATACCAGATCTATGTTTGATTGGCAATGTGTTCCAAATGCTGGGGTTTGACTCCATGTTCTGAGCTCTCGGGGGTTGTTGTTGCACCCCCTGAGCTGTGCCGGATGGGTGCCAGACCTGTTTCAGAGAGCCTCAGGAGGGATCCTACACATGTGTAGGAAGTATGTCCGTGCAAGAAGAACCATCTAGCTGTTCCCCTTGACTCTCATCCCATCATATGGAGGGAAAGGGTTCTGGGACTGGTAATGGAGCATTGGGCACTGGGCAGAACCCCAGATTTGGAAAATAACTCTTTCTCTAAGATTTCGGCTCATTTTCTTAACACTGTCGCTTTCTGCCTTCTCCTTCACTCCCACACCAGATGGAACATAATCCCTATTAGGCCCAACCCAATTCCATGAGAAGGGAGTTTGTCAAGGCAGTTTGACTTGCAAGAGGCCTGAATGTTGCACGATTTCCTGCTCTCAACCACAGTCTCATCGGGAAAGTGGGACTAAAGGCCCTCCCTTGCCTTGTCTGCCAGTGTGTCAGAGGTTCCATGAGGACAGCATGTATGTGAGGCCTTTAGACACGAAAAACACTACAAGATTTAGAATTATTTTTTGGTTCTGGCTGCAAAACCAGCAGTGGGAAGGGTGAGTGTGTCACTGGAAAAGAAGGGCAGGAAGCAGGGGGAGAAAGGACATACAAAAAAGCTGACCAGAGCTGGCCAGAGAGGGGGGAGCATGGTCAGAGGGGGGAGCAAGGTTGCTCTGCTCAGATGAAGGACACAGACTCTGGTGATGTTGGTCTTCCTGGCTCTTCAACCGGAAGCTTATTACATTTCCAGTCCTAGCAGGGTAGACTAGTAAAGTCCATGACATGACTTCTGTCATTGAAGCCCAGACAACACCTTTTTGTGTATCTAGCTACCAGTCTCACTCTGCCCCTTTGACTTCAATCAGTCTCAGACAAGTCCTCCATTGATGCTCTCTCTCCTGTTCCATTCATAAAATCATAGGCCCGGGTTGTCTTGCTTATATCTTCCAAATGGGAAAGCAAGCAGGGAGATTTTTCCACCTCTAGGCCCGGGAGTGAACAAGCAGACAACTGTGTGGAACAGGAACATTCGAACAACTGCCTAGAAAGGGAAGACTGGACTCCTCTGGGAGTCGGAGCCAAGGTGAAGCAAGGACAGGCCCCCAGGCTGATTCCTCTCAATTTCTGTTAGTTTCATTTCATACACATGCCATGAAATAGGAGGTGAGGTTTTGTGTCTATTTTAATTCAATAAAGGGCCAGTATGAAGTCTACTCTTCCTCTGCCTGTTTCTACTGTTCAAATCCTATAACCCAAGTGAAGAGTGGTTGTGCCACAGGCGATGATACATGCCAATACCAGCATGTGCCTGCAACATTTTAAAGGCATTTTAAGAACCCAGCCTACAACCTCAAAGTTTACCTAGTCTAACCCTCACAATAGTGGAAGGGGGACAAGGTCTAGAGAGGACAAGTGATTTAACCAATACACCCAGACAGTTTTGAGGCGGGTCAGGGACACCTGGCATTTAATTCCAAGCCGAGTGTTTTTTTCCATGATGCCAGGGTACCACCAAGGTGCTTGGTCAGTTGAATAGTCTTGAAAAGAACTAGGGATGATGAGCCCAATATAGAAGTTTGTGGGGGCAAAAGAGGGAAGATATGGCCACTGGTCACCTTGACAAAATGCTTCTCCGGGGCCAAGGGTGCACTCTTGTTTTGTGTAGCCACAGGAGGAGGCACAGAGTAGACCAGAAGTTTGAGGGAAGCACATTTAGATCCATACAAGGGATAGCTTTCTAAAGTTATTTGGAAATCGAAGTCCATCTACTGAGAACACGAAATAAAATGTCCTCACTACAGTTCTTCTGTGAGAGATGGCAGTGAACCATCAGAGAAGATTCTATTCCCAAATCCCTTGCAGTCATGAGATTTCTGGAGCGAAGAGCTCAGCATCTGGAGAGTGAGGTCTCAACAGTGACCAGGGCAGAAGAATGTTCTAGATCTCAAACAACATCCTTTAGCTGTGAAGGGGAAAGAGGAGAAAACATGAACACATGCAAGTATTTGGATAGTTTGCCTAGAGGATTCAGATAAGTGCTGTCCCTTCTGAGTAGAGCACAGAAAAATGTGGCTACCCTCGAGTTTCCACTGGTCACACTCCAAGACTACTGTTCTTTGTTTTAGAAGGTAGATCTCATTGTCTCAAACTGGCAGGAGGTTTCTGCCTATTAACTCCCCCCCCTTCTTTCAGAGGGGGTAGGAAGGAGGAGGAAAAGGAAGAGGAGGAGGGTTAGGGGGATGAGGGAAAAAAAAAAGAGAATCCTAGAACGTTAGGGATTTAAGGGCCCTTGAAGATGATCTGGCTCAGGGTCGCCCAAGCTTGACTAGTTAGCCAACCACCTTTGTTGAACCACTATTTAAAAACTTCAATAAATATACTGACAAAAGAGACTTTATATCTTTACCATAAATGGAAAAATCTTAGTCTTCTGTCATAAATGGAAGGAAGCTACAAAAATAAACACAAAGAAGTCAAAACAACTTCATTGAATTCCAGCTGCATATAGTTTCCTGTGGGGGCTCTGAGCCAGAGGCCTGCTCTGTTACAAAGGAGATAGATGAGTGCTAGAAAGGTATTAAAGACATCTAGCACCAAACTGAGGCTTTCTGTTTGTACAGTTGGAATTGGAAGAGAATTGAGTAGAAGCAAATTTTTCTTGCATCTTTCACTATAACTTAACATGCACCATCTAAAATTACCTTGCACATGACAGGAATTCAGAGTCAGAAGGAGTTCTCCATCAAGAAGACCCCCGTTCACTCAACTCTCAATCTCTGTCCCCCCACAGGGTTCCCAGCACCATGAGGGCCTGGATCTTCTTTCTCCTTTGCCTGGCCGGGAGGGCCTTGGCAGCCCCTGTAAGTACCTCAGGAGCATATCTGCTTGGTCTTCCTCCCACCGTCAGCCCTGGCACCGAATTTGCCGGCCCTGGCTGCTTGGAGGGGTCAGGGACTTCCTATCTCATTATTTGCCTTCTTTTTAAAAAAGGTTTTTTCTTACACTAATAAGCACAGGAGAAAAATTGAGAAGAGGACACTGGATGGAGAGTATGGGGAAGAGAGATTTCCATGTAAGGAGAAAGTGAACAGAGAGGGCTGGTTAGTTTCCAAATCAGTGAGGACTGTTTGGTTGCAAGCAACAGGCTCCAATCTGGCCAAATTAGTGGGGGAAGGGAGACAGGGGCAAATTATAAAATCAAAGGTGTTGGGCAGGACTGGAAAAGGGCAGGTTCAAGATCTGGGAGGTAAGAACAAATAGACGGTCTTGGAGATGTTGCCATCTGAGTGGATCTGCTCCAGCAGTTTCACATCTTGCAAAAACGTGCCAAGAAGATCTAAAAACAATTCAAGGAGAACTGATCTGGTTGAGCTTGGGTCCTCGCCCTGCTTCTTGGCCAGGGGAGTGTGGAGCACCCTGACGGACAGCCAGTCCCTCCAAGACTTGCCGGCAGGGGGCCAGTAGTAGTCATCCAACCCTAAACCCTAAGCCATTACCGGAGGAGAGAGGAAGCAGCATGGGGCAGTTTCTCTCAACCCTCGATTCCCTCATCCTCTCTCCACTAGGAGGTGTGAGTGATGGTAGATTCTGGCAGGAAGAGTCTGCCAAAAGACTGGGCAGGGTTAGCCTTACTTTTAGAAGAAGCCCCAGGTAGCCAGGCACCTCAAAGTTGTATGTTATCTTGCTTCTTCCTACTCCAAGTTGACATGGCAAGAAGGAATCACAAAATCATAATAATAATATCATACTTATGGGGAAGATAGTGGCATCTATTAAAATGCATGATATTCCTGCCCCGTGGGTCTCTGTTTTCCCACTCTAAGCTGAAAGGACTTGGTCTGCATCAGTGGTTTTCAGATTCATAGGAGTTGAAAGCAATGGAAAAGCTTTTCCAAGCTAAATCTTCGATAGATGCCCCAGATATAAAATATATAAAGGGAGGGGGGTGCTCCAGAGTTCTATAGGACCTCTGTGTTCGGCTTCTCTTTTGCCCTCACCACCCCACCCATGGTAGTCCCTGAGGCACAGCCTTGGGGATCTCCAGTGAGCTGCTCTCCTAGCTCTCCCGGCTGGAGGCACTTCGGAGGCAAAGCTGGCCTTGGCCCTGACCTCTCTGAAGCCCATTTTCTCTTCCCAACAGCAACAGGAAGCCCTGCCTGATGAGACAGAGGTGGTAGAGGAAACCGTGGCTGAGGTGGCAGAGGTAGGTGGGTGGGGAGCACAGACCTCCACATTCATTCCCTGGAGAAAACCGGATGGGTGCTGTGGGGTCTCGACCCAGGAACGGGGCATTTGCACACACAGGGCACACACAGCACAGATGTGAATCCCGTCTGTCCCCCAATCCTGACGCATTCCTGAATGCTTCCCAAACCTCCCATGGCACCCTAGAGTTGGGAACTATGATTTTGAAATATTTTATTTTTAAGCTGTGGGACAGTTTTTCTTAGGTGATCACCCACAGTCTCCCCATACATTAAACATAAAGGGGGAGCTGCTGTGGTACAGCTGGCGGGGGTGGTGGGCTTGGTACCCCTCCTATCCTAACACCCCTGGTGGCCTCTGAGGCATCTTGGTGGGCCTGTAAGAATCCATCGAAATTCTGGATTCTGGCATTTGTGCTCCCTGTGCCCTGGGCCTGGCACACCTTTCCAGCTTGTCTCTCCTCTTGTGGGACCTAAAGCTCCAGGCAAGTCCCCTCCAGTGTTTACCCCCTGAGAGTGGGGGCCATTTGACTCACCCTTCTCCCTCCACCCCAGGGACCTGTGGGAGCCAACCCCGTGCAGGTGGAAGTAGGAGAATTTGATGAAGGTGCTGAGGAAACTGAAGAAGAGGTGGTGGCTGAAAGTAGGTCCCTTTCTCGTGTCTTGTCGTATCCAGGCTTTGCCCTCCGCTGCTTGAGCCTGGGGCATGGGGACAGTCTATGTGAGGTTCCTTCCCCAGGAAATTCAGGGTGGGCTTCCCCCTGCAGGGTGGGCTGTGGAGGAGAAAGTGTTGACTGAAAGGTTGGGAATCTTCTCCGGAATCTGGGCATGATCTATGTATAGCCAGGCCGTCTATGCTCTGAGTCAGGAAGGGATGTTTCTAAGCTAGAAATGGCTTTCTCCCCCTTACAGTTATTTGCCCTGATGCCAAAGTTGGATTTCATGTTCCCACTGAGGTCACAGGTCCCATGTGGTCACGGCACTCCTCGAGGACCTCTGTCTTGGCCCATGTCCCAAGTGGGTGCAGACCTGAAGGAACTCCAAGAGTTTTACACTCATTAGCTTATTTGATTTGCACACAGCTGTGAGGAAATAAGGCCTGGGAATCCAACAGAGCTCATAGAATGCTATGTTGGTGCCAGAAAGAGAGAAATGTCTTAGGGCCTCCACCTCCACCCCCACCACCGTGCCGGCATCTCCATCCCACAGCGTAGAGAGGCATCATACCCAAGGGGGTGTTAACAGCATGGACTTGGGAGGCAAAGCAACCTATGTTTGCCTCTAAACTTGTTGACTCCTGCTGAGAGTGCACTCCGACAGCCTGCTTAGTTCTCTGAGCCCCGCTTCCTCATCTCTAACACAGGACTGATGAAGACGGTAGACCCTCATCCCATGGCTGTTGGAGGGTTATGAGTTGAGGCACAAGAGCTCTTGGCCCAGTGCCTGGCAGGGCAGGCATCCAACAAAGAATGACTCAAATACCCCAAATCATGCCTCAGGAGGAAACGGCCAGATTGAGCTGTCATCCTGAGGACACGGAGTTTTTGTTGGAGCAGACGGTCATCTACTGAGTCTGTTCCTTCCCTCCTCCAGGCCCACCCTCATCCGGTGTTTACCAGACACAGCCGGGCTCTATTGTTCAGTGTGGGCCTCAGGGCGCTTCTCCCTTTTCCCTCACGGACACTTAAGTCTGTTTTGCTTGGCCTGGCAGCTGGCTCCCTGACAACAGCTGATTTTCCAAGTCATTCTAGAAAGTTTATTTTATTTATTCTTGAAAGTTTATTTTATAATCCAAAAATGCCTCACTGTCACTGAGGAACAGAGAGCTGAGAACACAGTGGTTACTTCAATCCTCAAGGGAGTTATATGGTATCCAGTGCTCTTGGGTCCCAGATTAAGCCTCAGCTCCCCAAAATGTGCCTGACTCTGACCTCCCACTGAATCTCTAATTCCCAGACTGAGCCAATGTCTCCTTTAAGTGCCAACTGCTGGGCTCAGCAGAAGAGAAAGGAGGACTCGGGGCTGCCTGGAGCCCAGAGTGGGGGCACAGGGGAGGCGTTCTGCCCAAGGATCCATCTGGGTGGGTTGGGGTGGACCCGGTGGTGCTAACTACATGTCCTTGTACTCTACCAGACCCCTGCCAGAACCACCACTGCAAACATGGCAAAGTGTGTGAGCTGGATGAGAACAACACTCCCATGTGCGTGTGCCAGGACCCTACCAGCTGCCCTGCCCCCATTGGCGAGTTTGAGAAGGTAAGGGCCGGGGGCTGGGGGCTCGGGCCCTTGCAAACATGCAATGGCTGCCCAGAACACTGGTGGCTTGGTGGCTCTGTGGGGCAGCTCCAGTCTCAAAATTCCCCTCTTTAGATAGTCACTGAAGGAAGGTACAGGTAAAGCTCTGCCTGTCACTGGGTTTCTCCAGCAACCAGCAAGAATTTATTCAGCACCAGCAGGTTCCCAGCTCCACACCAGATCCAGAAAGGAATACATCAAGAACATCAGACACTGAGATAGGGGCTTTCTCTGCTTGGGAGCAGCCTAGCAAAGCATCAGGTCCAAAAACGTGGGTTCTGGGGTCAGACTGAAGGTTGACTCCATCTCCGCCCTTGTTAGCTGTGAGATCTCAGCCAAATGCAGAACATTTCCAAGTCTCAGCTTTCTCATCTCTAAAGTGGGGATAGAAATAGTCTTTATTTCTTAGGACTGTTGTGGGGATTTGTTAGGTAGTACTTATTACCCAATATATGCTATTTATTTATTTCTTTAAAAGATTTTATTTACTTGAGAGAGAGAGAGCATGAGTAGGGGGAGGGACAGAGGGAGAAGCAGACTCCTCACTGAGAGGTGAGCTCGATGAGGGGCTCGATCCCAGGACCCTGGGATCATGACCTGAGCCGAAGGCAGACACTTAACCAACTGAGCCACCCAGGTGCCCCCCAATATATGCTATTTAAAAAAACCTTTCAAACCCATCCATTCTGCCTCCAATAGGACTCATTTATCCAACCATCCATCCATCTACCCATCCGTGTAATTATTTATTGAGTGTGCACTCATGGCAACCAATATGCTAGTGATGACCTTTTTCAGAACAGCAAATCTGGTAGCAGCATTGTTACCACAACCTCCTATCTGGGTTCTTCATCTTTAGTCTCTCTCTAATACAACTTCTCCTCTGGGCTCCAAATTTTAGCATCATTGTCAATTCTTCCCTCCTCCTTACCCCTTTACGCCCATCCCACTAGTCACCAGTGCCCATCAACTCTCCCTCGGCAGTGATATATAAGCAATTCTAAGGAAGTAGGTACAGGAGATGTGATACAAGGCTCCCTGCCTCCTAACACAGATACTTACTGCCACTGTATTGTTCAGCCCTTGGCACCTCTGCTTGGCCACCCCCATGTACAGAGATTCATTAGGAGGACTCACATGACTCAATGTAGGGTTGTACTCACAGCAAAGACTTCTTACAGTGACATGTTAAACATACACAGCTAAATAGTAATGGAACAAGACATAGGGAGAGTCTGGAGGAATCCATGTACAGGCTTGCTTACTTTCTCCACCTCCACGAGGGGTCTCGCAAAATGCACTTTTTTCCCAGCTACGAAGATGCAGCCACATGGGAGCAACGTTTCTGCTCAGGGAAGCCCATTAGCGACTTAGCACTCCAAGTTTTCATTGAGTGCTGCCTACCACGTACTCAAATTCCAGACTCCCAGAAGGAAAGCAGACGTTCAGCATAAACTGTGTTGTTTGTACAAGCGGTCTAGGCACAGTGAGGCATCCTTATTGTCTGTGGAAAGTTTTATAGCAGTGCAGGGACTTGTTTACCAGCCAAGTTCCTGGGTGCCAGCCAAGGGCCAACAGCACAAGCAGGCCTTTCGAAGCATAACAATCCCAGGCTTTTTGTGTTAATTTTTCCTGTACACTCTGCCTTTTTGCCATTCCCATCTTTAATTCATCCTTTCCAGATCTGCCAGGTTTGTTTTTCCCAATCTCGGCCTGATTCAGTCGTACCTCTGCTCAGAGACCCACAGTGGCTCTCAGCATGGGCTGAACATTGGTCTGGGAGCCCCAAGAGTGGGTTCTTGTTGTAGCTCCACCACTAACTCTCTGTCTGATCTTGGGCTTATCACATTCCTTGCTTGGCCCTTTGTGTCCCCATCTGTGAAATGGGCAAAGATGGTGGTACCAGTGAAGGGCTTTGGGAATGAAGGGGAGATCTCTGCTTTCCCGACAGGTATGCAGCAATGACAACAAGACCTTCGACTCTTCCTGCCACTTCTTTGCCACCAAGTGCACTCTGGAGGGCACCAAGAAGGGCCACAAACTCCACCTGGACTACATCGGGCCTTGCAAATGTGAGTCTGTCCTTGGGTACTTCCAGCCTCCCAGCTCACGGAGAGAGCACTGAGCTGGCACTGATGCTGGCTCTGCCGCCCTCCATGCTGTGTGACATTGGGCAAGTGTCTTCTCTCTGAGCCTCAGGATTGCCATTTATAAAATGAGAGGATTGTCTATGAGTAGCTTTCTCTCAACTCTGCGTTCAGGACACCTTCCAGGAAGGACTGAGCAGTTGTGGAAGCACAAGATCAGGGAGGATTTTTGGAGCCTCTCACTAGCATCCAAGACAACTCACTCTTTTTCTTTAATGAGGGGGATGTTCTTCTATACGGCTAACCCAAATCTTTACTGCTTCAACACTGTAAAGCAAAAATGATGTTCTATCTGGACCTATAAAGTGGTTTTTGTTTTTAACTTTTATTTATTTAAGTAATCTCTACACCCAATGTGGGGCTCGAACTCATGACCCTGAGATCAAGAGTCACGTGCTCTTCTGACTGAGCCAGCCAGGCAGCCCTTGGATCTATAAAGTTTATTTTTAAAATATTTGAATTTGAATGCTTTAAAATATGGGGCATGCCTGTCGGTTCCCTTAGGCGCAGTGCTTACTCGGTGTTGCCATGTCCTTGGCCTTTTCACCCCATCACATTCCTACCTGCCCCCTTGAGACCTGTGATTAATCGCCCTCTTCTAGAGACCTAGGAGTCAGGGGTCTGGGGGAAGGGATGCCAGGATACTGTCTAGCTTTGTTGGTGATGCCAGCTGCAGATTCCACTGGCCCAGGTGAGTCCTTTAGTGCTGGCAGTCTCCTTATCATTTGAAACACCCAAGGCCACAGCCGGTCCTCCCCCAAGATAACACTCATGTTGTGTGTCTGGTACATTCTGGCACCAGATGGCACTGGGGAGAGTCACTCACCTGCTGCAGGTGTGCAGACTGCAGAACGGTGGAGGAGAAAACCAGGTTCTCCTGTGGTCAGCCCCACTCTCCTGGTTATAGGGCCGAGGGTGTGAAATAAGGCACAGGAAGGAGGCCGGGGGAGGAATGGTGGTAGTCTTTGGGCCG
This sequence comes from Ursus arctos, assembly GCF_023065955.2. NCBI lineage: Eukaryota > Metazoa > Chordata > Mammalia > Carnivora > Ursidae > Ursus > Ursus arctos. Next base: position 41,740,158 of record NW_026622819.1, on the reverse strand, counting down.
TGAGACTGCCAAGGGGCCTTTTACCAGGTGGCTCTTGCTGTCCTCTGCAGCATATTGCTCACTTGCTCCAACTCCTAGTGTGCCCCCCACAGATGCTCCCTTCCATTCCCCAGCTGGTAGTGGAGAAGGTGGTCCTAACCACAGAGGGAAGTGTCCCTAGACTTAGGATGAGGGAAGGACAGGCCTCTAAGCCCTTGGACAACCACATGCCCTGGATGGTGGATGAGCTCTGATAATGTGGCCTTGAGCAAGCCTCATCTCCCCAAGCTGACCTTTAATAAGTCCAACAAGAGGGTGGACTTGGTCTGACATTCTGGGATTCTAAATTCCAAAGATTAGGATAGAATCATTATCACAAAGAAGGTTCTGGTGGGTAAGCAGTCCTGACCTCCCCACCCCAGCTGAGCTGGGCCTATGGATAGATCTTGTTCCTCAGCCTCACAGCTTCGAACTCCTCCCAAAGGTTGGCATCACCAGCATGGGACCTGGGGGCCTTTATTTTCAGGCCTCATTACACAGAGAGATGCAGGAGTCTCTGGGGTGACCCATTTCCTCAGCAGGCCAGATCAGGCTAAGGGAAGAGCAGACATGTCTTTGCGTCTCCATTTGCAGAGCATTCTTCCCTCCACACAATCTGCTGTGCTCACTGTGGTGTGAAGAAACTGGCCCAGAAAGGCCGAGCCACTCACTGTGCCAAGGCCTGATTGAGACGGCTGTAGGAGGAGGCCCCGGGGTGGGAAGTGTGGCCTAGCCAGTATGTTGGCCCTCAGGCATGGAGAGTCCGGGTCTGTGCTGACAACGCTCATGTTTTGGACCCTAGACATCCCTCCCTGCCTGGACTCTGAGCTGACTGAATTCCCCCTGCGCATGCGGGACTGGCTCAAGAACGTCCTGGTCACTCTGTATGAAAGGGATGAGGACAACAACCTTCTGAATGAGAAGCAGAAGCTGCGAGTAAGTGCTCTCTTTCCAGCCTGTTCCAGGGTCGCTGCCTAGCACTGAACGAGATGGCTCCTGGCCCCAGGCTGGCTGAGATCTACAGTCCCATTCCTAGAACTAGGCCCCTGAGGGTAAGCCTACACCCCAGCTCTGACGAGTACCCTTATCCTGGGTGCTGGACACAGACTTCTCACTGCCTTTGGAGGCCAAGAGTACACATTCACTTCTTGAAGACTCTGAGAAGTCCTGTAATGAAGAGACCTGCTGACTTTGTTTAGCCCAGTGTCAAACAAAAGGGGCATAAACAGCCCTATTCCTTTTTCCTTCTGAGTCTGTGGATCTTTTTTTTTTTTTTTTAAAGATTTTATTTATTTATTTGACAGAGACAGAGACAGCCAGCGAGAGAGGGAACACAAGCAGGGGGAGTGGGAGAGGAAGAAGCAGGCTCCCAGCGGAGGAGCCTGATGTGGGACTCAATCCCGGAACGCCGGGATCACGCCCTGAGCCGAAGGCAGACGCTTAATGACTGTGCCACCCAGGCGCCCCTGAGTCTGTGGATCTTAAACTTTACTGAATCTATCAAGCACTGGGAGGACTGATAAAGTGCAGATTCCTGAGCCCCACCTCGGGCCTACAGAATCAGCGTCCCCATGAAACCAGGCCCAGGAAGCTGCATTTTAACACACTCCCCAGCTGAGTTTGATGGGGCAGCTCAATGGAGATAGAACCCTTTGAGATCACCCTGGGCCTCCACTTTTGTGGATGAGATGCTGCTACCCGTCTCCGCCACTTCCTTCCCTTACTTTGAACCAAGGGGTCTTGGCTGGTCTCTTCCTGCTCTGGCCTACTGTCCAAGGTGGAGGGGCCCTGACTGGCCTGGACCGTCTCCCCTGGACCCTTCGTCACATGGCGTCTGCTCTCATAGGTGAAGAAGATCCATGAGAACGAGAAGCGCCTGGAGGCCGGAGACCACCCTGTGGAGCTGCTGGCACGCGACTTCGAGAAGAACTACAACATGTACATCTTCCCTGTGCACTGGCAATTTGGCCAGCTGGACCAGCACCCCATCGATGGGTAAGACCTCTGGCCCTCAGGATCACGGGGGGCTGCTCTGGCTTGTCGCTGGAGTAGACGGAGTCACAGATCAGGGCTGGTAGGCGCACCGGGTCTGGCCGGAAAACGTCTCAGCAGCCTCTGCTGCTCCCAGCCCTGGAGCCCACAGTCTGTGTGGGGGCCGAGACAGGAAGGGCCGGGCATAGGAGAAAAGATGCACACCCGAGGGGAAGAAAGCCACAATGCATTTTCACGCCAGAAGCAGCAGAAGTCAGCGGGAAATGAAAGTCCCCCCTTATCCCTGCGCATGCTGGCCTTGGGTATCCATGAGTTGAGGGAGAGCGAGCTAGGAAGGAGGACAGACTCCATGGGGCAGTGGGGCCGAGGTGGGGCAGCCTGCATGCTCGCGGTCCTCCGGCAAGACCGGAGACCCAGCCCCAACAGGGCAAATGGGCCCTGGGAGTTCTTAAAAAATCCGCAGAGCCGATCACATCCTCACTGCAAGCCCTTGGTTTAATTGTTCTTGCCTCTTGTCCAAATGGTTCTGAAGTGCCGTGCAACTCCACGGAGGAGCAGGCAGGCGCTGTCAGCGAACGAACACTTACTGAGCGTCTATTATGTGCCCAGCGCTGTTCTAGGCGGGGGATTGAACAGTAATCAAAACTGACACGGTCCCTGTCCCTGGGACGCTCACACTGTGGGTGATGATCTGCTTCTCACAATCGAAGGAAAAAGTGAAAAGGCTCCCAGAAGCTGCAGGGGGTGGCTTGCGGCAACGGGAGGCCGCACAGTGGTTGTCACGACCCTCGCCGCAGCTTTCTGATCTCCTCTTGCTGTGCGTTCTTGGAGGAGCATAGAAAGGCGGGCCACCCTGTTTACGTGCCTGGGGGAGCACATTCTGTACAGGGGTCCTCCTCTCTGGAGGCTCACCCCTTGGTCTTGGTCCAGGCTGTGGCCTGGAGCCCGCCCACCCTGTCAGCAATCCCTCGGGGCTGGGGTCTCCTGAGCTCTGGGAAACTCCCTGCTGCTGCTCTCCCAGGCTCTTTCCATGGCTGGGATCCAACTGAGTCACTCACTGGGGAGAGGGAGGAAAAGTCAGGGGGACATCTGGAGCTTAGGCTGAGCAACTGGATCCCATCAAAGAAAGGACCAGGAGAGAGGCTTCCAGCTGGGGCTAGAGGGACTGTGCATCTGGGAAAGTGCTCCAGCCTAGGCCAGGGGATCCATTTGCCCCCTCTTCTTGTCCCAGAGCTACATGGTGACCTTGCCTGAGTCCCTGCCCCTCTTGGGACCTCAGTTTTTCCAATGATATACTATGTAAGGGGAGGGAGTATTCCTTCTAGTTCAAACATTGTGTGATTCCTTCCATAAGTTGGGTGGGGTGAGGGGGTCTGGGGGCTAGGAGAAAATTGGAGTCATGGCGTGGCCCTTGGGGAAGAGTGTTTTAAGGACAACTAGTTGAGGGCTCTGGGAAATGAGGAAAAAATTCATACATGTGCTCTGGAGTCAAAGCTGGCTGGAGGAACATGAATGAAGGACAGTGGGAGAGAAATGAGAAGGCCTCCCTCTTGCACATGATGATATACAAAAATTTAAGCTCTATGAAGGTTTCAGTTCTTTTGACCCACTTGCCAATCCCAGTCCTTTCCCACTTCTCCCCAGAAGGCAGCACTGTTATCATTTTGAAGTATCTCTTTTCAGAGTTGTTTTTTTTTTTTTTAAAGAGAGCATGGGGTGGGGAGGGGCAGAGGGAGAGAGAGAATCTTAAGCAGGTTCCACGCCCAGCACGGAGCCGATGTGGGGTTGGAGCTCACAACCCTGAGATCGTGACCTTAGCCAAAATCAAGAGTCCGATGCTTAACCGACTGTGCCACCCAGGTGCCCTTAGACTTTTTTCTATGCATTTGTAGCTATATAAATGTGTGTCCACCAGAAGCACGCATTGTTGTTTCATAGCAGATTTTGATCTACCAATAGCAGAATATTTTTATTTTAAGTTTCTTTGCCCCGATTCTCAGCCAATTAGGAAACAGTTAAATGCACCAAGAGACCTTTCTTATGAATCCATGGGATCTCAGAACAGGAAGAGCTCTTAGAAATTATGGTCAACTCTCCACCCTTTGATGGTGGGGAAACTGAGGCCCAGAGTGGGGCAGTGTCTGCTCTAAGTCCCATAGCAGGTCAGCAGTACAGCGAGGGGGTAGACCAGGATCCTGGCTTCCTGTTCTGCTTTCGTGTCCTGTCCTGCCACCCCGCGGGGCAGGCTCACTCCCCCGTCTCTCGTGGAGTGTCCTTAGGCCCTCTCCCTCTTGCCTGCAGGTACCTGTCCCACACGGAGCTGGCCCCACTGCGTGCGCCCCTCATCCCCATGGAGCACTGCACCACCCGCTTCTTTGAGACCTGTGACCTGGACCATGACAAGTACATCGCCCTGGACGAGTGGGCCGGGTGCTTCGGCATCAAGGAGAGTGAGTGTCTGAGCAAAGGGGCCACCTTCTTCTCCCCACCTCCCCTCTATTCTCTCTGTCGTCTGTGTGTCCATCCTCTTGGCCCAGCTCTGTTCTCTGTGCCTAGTTAACTCCTTTTTCTGCTCTCCCTGTCTGGGTGGGCCTCACTCTGTCCGGTGGCTTCTTGTTCATCTGCTTTCTCTTTCCCTTCCTCAAGCATAGCGCTCAGTCTGTGCCTAGCACTATTTTGGGAGCTGGCAGGTACCTAGAGAGGGGACGGAAGTGTAACTTGGCAGCGTGTGCAAGTGACAGGAACAGGCCAGGGGCAGGGAGACCGAGGTCCTCAGTCTTCAACTTCCTGGGTGACCTTGGGCTGGTCCCCTGACCCTTGGCCCGGGGATGGGTGGGACCCACCGACTGCTGGGGAAGCCCCCATGGAGGGCTCATTTCTGATTCTGTTTCCTTGTCTTGCTTTGCAGAGGATATCGACAAGGATCTGGTGATCTAAATCCACGCCTCCTTCCGCAGTACCGGATCCTCCCTCTTTGATCTTCCCCTTCCTGTTTCCCCCAATGTTTAAAATGTTTGGATGGTTTGTTGTTCTGCCTGGGGACAAGGTGCTAATATAGATTTACACGAATACATTAACGGTGCTAAAAATGGACATTGTAACCCAAGTCATGACATTCTTAGCGGTAACACAGCTTAGCGGTAACACAGCTGTCAACGCCTCTTGCTCACCCACTAACGGTCTCATTTTTCTCTCGCCATTTGCTGTGCTGCCTCATGTCCTAGTGGCGTATGGGTGGGAACTTTGATCTGCTCAAGTCTGCCTTCAACACATCCTGCATCCTCAGATTTTCTCTCCATTTCTCGGTTTGAAACTAATACTCACCAAGTTAGTCTTTGTGTTCATTTTATTTCAAGGTACTGGCTGCCAGGGGGTCATCCCCGCATGGCCTGAAGGTGGGTAAAGGGAAGTAACAGGCACATGATGCTGGCAAGGATGTTTCTGGGACTAGGGGACTAGTGGGAGAAAGCCCTGCGGAAGCCACCAGCCAGAACCACAGATAACAAGGCTGTCACCCAGAGAAAAGACCTGAGTCTGTGTTAGGAAAACATATCAATTCTCACATAAGCCCAGTTCCTCACTATTCCCCACCCCCTCATTTTTCAGTGCCCTTTCTTTTCATGTTAGGCTGTTTGTCCAAACTTTTGGGAGCCGGGGTGGATCATCAGCTCTCTGGAATCCGCCAGGCCCCTGGGAGGTGGATCACCACACCCTGCAGGGCTTCTCCCCTCCTAGCTGTCTTTGGGAAATGCGGGACTGGGAGGCTGTTTCGACTAGAAAGGCCAACATCAAGAGCGAGGTGTGGAAAATTGTAAAGTAGAAAAAGTGGAGTCGGTGAATTGGTTTTGTTTTGTTTTGTTTTTTTCACATTTGGATAGCTGTCATAAGAGGTCTTTCCCTCGGTTTCTAGCACGTTCCTCCTTTTCTCCCTCTCCCCACCTTTTTTTCTTCTATTAATCAAGAGAAACTTCAAAGTCAATGGGATGGTCGGATCTCACAGGCTGAGAACTCGTTCACCTCCAAGCATTTCATGAAAAAGCTGCTTCTTATTAATCGTACAAACTCTCACCATGACATGGGGAGTTTGACAAATCTTTCAAAATAAAAAGTAACGACTTAGAAACTGCCTTCCTGTGTGATTTTTTTTTTTTTAAGATTTTATTTATTTATTTGAGAGAGAGAGAGATAGCCAGCGAGAGAGGGAACACAAGCAGGGGGAGTGGGAGAGAAAGAAGCAGGCTTCCAGCAGAGCAGGGAGCCTGATGTGGGGCTCGATCCCAGGACCCTGGGATCATGCCCCGAGCCGAAGGCAGACGCTTAATGGCTGAGCCACCCAGGCGCCCCTTCCTGTGTGATTTTGCATGTGTCTCAGTCTTACACACCTCATTACCCTGACAACACAGATACACGGACGGGCACGTCTACACACAACTGCACAACTGCAAACCTTTGCAAACACATTACTATGCTTTGGTGCACACACAGGCGTCTTTATACACAAGGGACGTATTTGTACACAGGGAATGTATGGTTCCTACAAGCACAAGTTTAGCTTACTTTTAAGATTTTATTTATTTATTGAGAGGAAGAGAGAGAGCATGGGGATGGGTGGAGGGAGAGGCAGTGAGAGACTCTCAAGCAGACTCCCCCTGAGCATGGAGCTTGACCCAGGGCTTGATTTCAAGACCCTGAGATCACGACCTGAGCCGAAACCAGGAGTTCGATGCTTAACCGACTGTGCTTCCCAGGTGCACCAAGCTTACTTTTAATTTTATGAACTGTGTGCTGAACGTTTTTCAGCACTGCACTTCATTATCAGAAGCACCGGGCTAAGCAACTATCTCCTTCCACCATCCATCCATCCTCTTTTTCCCCCCTCATACCGATTTATTTATTTATTTAAATTTTTATTTAAGTTTTAGTTAGTTAACATACAGTGTGTTATTGGTTTCAGGAGTAGAATTCAGTGATGCATTACTTATATACAGCACCCTGTGTCCCTCAGAACAAGTGCCCTCCTTAATACCCATCACCCACCTAGCCCATCTCCCACCCACCTCCCTCCATCAACTCTCAGTTTGTTCTCTAGAGTCTCTTACAGTTTGTCCATCCATCCATCCATCCATCCATCCATCCATCCATCCATCCATCCATTTAGTAAACAAATGTTTATGATATACCTACTATACACCAGGTCCCATGCCAGGTGATAGACTCCATTGTGGCAAAGCAGACCAAGTATTTGTTCTAGAACTTCTAGTCTAGTGGGGAATAGATTGAACAATTTCACAACTAGGGGTGCCTGGTTGGCTTGGTTGGTAAGAGCATGCAACTCTTGACCTTGGGGTTGTGAGTTCAAGCCCCATGTTGGGTAAGGAGATTACTTAGAAACAAAATTTTAAAAAAACCTTAAAAAATAAGCAATTGCACAACTTAATATAAATGGTAAGAAGTGGGCAGTGCAGTAAAGGAAGAGTAAGAGAAAGCATGAGTAAGTGCGAGGGGCGACGGAGCACTACTCTAGAGCACTGCATGGGTACGTGCGAGGGGCGACGGAGCACTACTCTAGAGCACTGCATGAATAAGTGCGAGGGGCGACGGAGCACTACTCTAGAGCACTGCATGGGTACGTGCGAGGGGCGACGGAGCACTACTCTAGAGCACTGCATGGGTACGTGCGAGGGGCGACGGAGCACTACTCTAGAGCACTGCATGGGTACGTGCGAGGGGCGACGGAGCACTACTCTAGAGCACTGCATGGGTACGTGCGAGGGGCGACGGAGCACTACTCTAGAGCGCTGTCCGCATGGGAGCCACCACCATGTGTGGCCATTTAGGTTCAAGTTTAAATTTATTAAAATTAAGACTTCAGTTCCTTAGTCACATTAGATACTGCAAGGGCTCATTAGCCACGTGTGAATAGTGGTTACCTATTGAACAGGGTAGATCTAGACGTTTTCATCATCGTGGAAAGTTCTATTGGACAGGGCTGTTCCATGGCTTCCTTGAGAAAATCGGAGCTGAACCACAAAGGAAAAGAAGGGATTAAGTGTGTGGAGTAGGGAGAGAGCAGGGAAAGGGCAGGGAAAGAGCATTCCAGGCAGAGGGAACAGGATGGGCAAAAGCTTTGAGGTAAATGGGGAGCAACGTGAGTCCCAAGCTGGTATGGCTGGTGCACAAAGTCAGGGGTAGTTCATATTGGATGAAGCTGAAGAGGTGGGCAGAGGCCAGACCGTGCAGTCTCATAAGCCATGGTAAGGAGTTTGGATTTTATTTTTTGTGCACTGGCAAGTCATTGGAGGGTTTTAAACCAGAGAGAAAAACAGGAGTAGATTTGCATTGAAAAGAGCACTCTGATTTGGGAAAGAGTTAATGACCTTGTAAATCCACAGAGCACTTTTTGAAGTTCACGCATGTTCATGGTGCTAGTGTGATGGCTCAGGCTAGTAATTCATCTTCCGTTAGAGATGGAAAAACAGGCTCAAAAAGTATGCTCCGCTGCAATGGGCCACAGAGCTGAGTCTTCAGGCGCCAAGTTGTTTCCGCCCACCCCCGCCTTTATTTCAAATGATTTTCAAACCACTAAAATAATACCAACTCATAAAAAAAAATCAAATTGTATTCTGGTGTTCTCTTTTTTCAAGAGAGAGGAATTGACTGGCTTGGTCTTGGCCATTTGAGGAATGCAAGCTCAGAATTGGTAGTCTCAATCTCTAGGGATCCAAGCAGAGACGGATTAAAGTCAATTCTGGCATTGGCTCACTCATTCATTCATTCGATGGTATTTATCAGGTGTCTGCAGCTTGCAAAGCACGTCCTACATGCTCATGAGTAGGACAGGTGCTGGTCCCTGCTGCCTTGGAGCTTTCCTTCTGGCTAGGCAGACAAGGCACAAGTTAAGGAATGATACCATTTCAGGTAGAAACACCAGCTATAAAGGAAATAGAGCAGGGAGATGCGATGGAGCATGGCTTTACAGAGTGTCTGGGTAAGGAGGGAGATGTGACCTCTTACCTCAGGACCTCAGGATGAACTCCTTATGCCTTGATTAGCCCAGGGCAGATTATCTGTGGGCTGCATGGCACGCATGATTATAACCGCTCTGCCACCAACTTACAGACAAGCAAAGAGGTTCAGGGAAGTTGAGTGACTTGGTCATGTGATAAGACAATGAGAAAAGGAGGAAACTGGACCCCAGAGCTTTCTCCCCCATATTGAAATGCCTCTCTCTGGGAGCTTCTCAAGGGCAAGGCAGCATCAGAGGGGCATGAGGCATGAATCAGCCCAGGGCCCTGGGAGGGCAGGGCTGCACCCCTGCTGGCTGCAGAACCACTGATCTGCTCAGTTAACAGGGGCCCTCTGGAATCCTTCAAGGCAGTGTTTCTATAGCCTCCTATTTGTGCTTTCCTATCTTTAAATCAAATCACTTAAAACAAAACAAGACAACTTAATATTTAAAGGAAATTATTTCATTACCTCAGGTAGAAAATCAACATGATTTACCATAACTAGAGATAAACCTTAGAGATAAATACAATAAAAATATAAATACAGTGAAAAAACAATGTTATGCAATTATGAATGTGGCCCATGCTTGAAGGGTGGTCTGTTTCTTATTAAAAGAAAAAAATCTAAGAGCTTTTCTCTTTGATAAGCAGATGGCCCCAAAAGAATTGAATTATAATTAACTCAATGTTAAGCAATGCCAAATCTGTAACTCTCCTAAAATCATCTCCTGGGCCAGAGTTTGGGTGGGGGGTCTCCCTCCCTTTGGGCAAATCATTTCCACAGTGAAAGCAGTGTGGGTCCTTTGGAGACCATCTGAGTCCCTGGTAACAGAAGGCTCCTTCCTTCTGAATATCTGCTGTGCAACTGGGTTGAACCCTTCTGTCCAATGACCTAACTTTGAGCTTGTTTCTTGTCTGAAAATAGTGGTCTCTCATAGGTCATTGCGTCTGACACAGAGGAAGCAAATGATAATAAAAAGACTAATACTTCCTACTTAAATGTGAGGTGCCCACCCTTCCCCATGTCCCCCCCACCCCCGACTGATCCTTTGTTCCTGGTCCTCTCTCAGTTGTAAGAGCTCCTGCTTCAAGGCCACACTCCTTTTGTGAAGGGGCTCTGAGGGTTCCCTGTTGTTAGGCTGTGCTGGACTGCTTGGTGTCTGTAATGGTTTTTGCAACAGGACTGCAAGGGTTAAATGCGTCCAGCAGGAAACAGAAAAATAAGGCCCCCTAAGGAGGTAAAGGGGCCCTGGTCAGGGAGACAGGAATCTAGTTTCTGGACCTGTGGTTTGGGCTTGGACCAGTGCCTTCTCCAGTCTCTGCTTCTAAATAAGGGTAGAGGGGAGCTGGATGAGATAGTCCTTATCTTCAGAGAGTCTATGAGATTTCCCCTTCTTTCCTTGTGAACAGGCTGTCCTAGGGATGAGTAAGGCCCCAGGGCCATGGAGGCCTCACAACCTGGTCTCCAGACGGCTCCCCAGAGCCAGCGGGACCCGTTTGTCTCCGGGAGGAGTCACAGGCCGCCGGGCCTTTGAGGAGGGTAAGGGCGCCTCCTAGCGGGACTGGGGAGAAAGTCTCTCAGAGCTGTGGAATGGGTCTGAATTGACTGCAGGAGCATCCAAGCCATAAGGACCCATGGAAGTCATCTAGCCCGACCCCCTCATTTTCCAAATTGGGAAACTGAGGCTCACAGGAGTGAAAGATACTCCCTCGGGTAGAGTTGTCAGATAAAACACAGGATTCCCAGTTACATTTGCTTTCAGATAAACGATGATTCTTCTTCTTTTTTTTTTTTTTTTGGTATGAGTACATCCCGTGCAACATTTAGGACACACTTCTTCTTCTTTTTCTTTTTTTTTCTTAAATATTTTATTCACTTATTTGACATGAGAGAGAGCACAAGCAGGGGGAGTGGCAGAGGGAGAGGGAGAAGCAGGCTCCTCGCTGAGCAGAGAGCCCAACGCGGGACTTTGGGATCATGACCTGAGCCAAAAGCGGACGCTTAACTGACTGAGCCACCCAGATGCCCCCTCTAGGACGTATTTCTATTAATAAATGATTTGTTAGGCACCTGAACTTCAAGTTTAACCAGGTGTCTTATCTTTTCTTTTTTTTCTTTTTTTCTAAACCTGGCAACTTGACCTCCAAGTCCATCCACTGTGCTAACGTCTGAGCTCGGACTTCAACCCAGACATGGTTCAGGACTTCTTCACCATCATCCCTGACCAACATCTTCTGCTTGCTGCTCTGCCCAGCACTCAGCAGGGGCATGGGAAATGTTTGTTGACATTATTCTGGGAGAGAGCGAGTGAAAGGATATATGATTCCTGTCTTCAATGATTCTAGGAGTGTTTCAAACAGAAGAAGGGAGATGGGTCATTCCCAATTCCTGCTACCATCAAAAACCCACCTTCGATGTTCTGGTAACAGAAATGCCTGACATCCCTGTCCCGATCTGATTTACAAGGTTGGGAGGAACCTGGGTTAGGAAGAAATCTGCATTTCCAAAATTCCCCAGCTATGCTTATTGTGGTGAGCATTGAATAATGTGTAGAATTGTCGAATCAATATGTTCTACACCTGAAACTAATATGACATTATATACTAATTATACTTCAATTATAAATAAATAAATAAATAAATAAATAAACAAACAAACATTCCCTAGGTAATTCTGATACAAAGCAAAGATGAGACCCTCTGGGATGGCTATAAGGAAGAACAGGAAGCTGCTGAGATGGGGCAGATTTTAACTGGTACGTATCAGCAATTGTTTATCTTCTCGATGCATAGGTAGATGAGGCAGGGTGGGTTGTTAAAAATGCACATTCCCAGCTGAACTTCCAGAGATTCTCATTGAGTAGATCTAGTCTGGGGCCCTGGAATCTTCCCTTTTGACAAACACTTGGCTTCACCTGTATTTGTAATGTATTTTCTTTCTTTCTTTCTTTCTTTCTTTCTTTCTTTCTTTCTTTCGTCTTAAGATTTTATTTATTTATTTATTTGAGAGAGAGCGAGCGAGTGAGAGAGCACAAGCAGGGGGAGCGGCAGGCAGAGGGAGAAGCAGACTCCCCGCTGAGCAGGGAGCCTGACATGGGGCTCAATTCCAGGACCCTGGGATCATGACCTGAGTTGAAGACAGACATTTAACCTACTGAGCCACCCAGGCGCCCCTGTATTTTATTTCTTAAGAAACAAAAACAGAACTGAGGCAAATATAGATGAACGATAAGGTTTTAAAAAGTAGATAGTGAGTATGGGAATACATACATTATTCTATTTGCTGTAACATAAATATTTCACTAAAAATACTTGTAAAACTTAGGAGCATTTTAGGGGACTCTGATGCAGGTGGTCTGAAGACCACTGTTTGAGAAACACTGGCTTAGGAGGCAAGAGAGTGGACAGAGCTGCCCACTTCCAAATACATATTGGTTGCCCTCCATGTCTAAGAGTTGGGAGAATCAGGGAAATTTCTGGGGTGAGCTGGACAGGGCCTGGTCTTGAAGGGTGGGAAAGATTCAGAGAAGCAGGGGTAAGTATCACAGTCAGGGAGTAAGTAGTCTGAGCAAATGGGAGAGTAAGTGCCGGGAGACTAGGATTGTGTCTTGTTCACAGCTGGTGTCTAATAAATGACCTCTTCAGCCCCGCCTCCTATCACTACCCCTCAGTCACTATACTTTAGCCACAGTGGCCTTCCTTGTGTTCCTGAAACATGACAAGTGCTGCCCTGCCTCAGGGCCTTTGCATTTGCTGTGCCTTCTGTTGGAACTACACTCTTTCCCCAGCTTTTCCTTAGTGCCTGCCTCTTCATCATTCTCAGGTCTCAGTTCAAATGCTGCCTCCTCAGAGAGACCTTTGCTTGTCTACCCTTCTTACTCCCATTTTCTCTCCTCATATCAACAATCACAACCTGTAATTATTATCTTGTTTATTCACTTTTGTTCCCTGGCCCCCTCATCCCAATGCAAAATACAAGGTCTGTGAACACGGGCACCTGATCTCTTTTGCTTACTGTTGTGCCCCTAGCCCTGAGCACATGTCTTGGAACATAGTAAGTTCTCCCTGTCAATATTTGTTAAATGAGTGAATGAATGAATGAATGAATGAGAGGCGGGGCAAGGCATGAGTAGGGAAAGCCTTTGGAATGAGGAAAAAGGCAAGCAGACATCAGGGTCTGAGAAAATACAGGGGAAAAACTCCTTGATATTGGTCTTGGTAAAGATTTTTTAGATTTGACACCAAAAGTACAAGCGACAGAACCAGAAATAAATAAGTGGGACTTCATCAAACTAAAAAGCTTCGGCACAGCAAAGGAAACAATCAGCAAAATGAAAAGGGAACGTACAGAATAAGCGAAAATATCTGCAAAGTGTCCATCTGATAAGGTATTAAAACCCCAAATATATCAGAAACGCATACAACTCAATAGCAAAAACCCCAACAACCTGACTTAAAAATGGGCAAAGTACTTGAACAGACAATTTTCCAAAGAAGATATTCAAGTGGCCAACAGGTACATGAAAAGGTGCTCCACATCACTCATCATCAGGGAAATGCAAATCAATAGCACAAAGATACCACCTCACGCCTGTTAGAACGGCTGTCCTCAGAAGGACAGGAGGTAACAAGCATCAGCGAGAAGGTGAAGAACAGGAAACCCTTGTGCACTGGTAGTGGGAATGTAAGTTGGTGCAGCCACTATGGAAGACAGTGTGGGGACTTCTTGAAAAATTAAGAAGAGAACTACCACGTGATCCAGATGATCCACTTCTGGGTATATATCTGAAGGAAATGGAAACACCACCCTGAAGAGGTATCTGCATCCCCATGTTCATTGCAGCATTATTCACAGTAGCCAAGCCTGGAGACAACCAAGTGTCCATCAATGGGCCAACGGATAAAGAATGTGTAGTTTATATATACGATGGGATACTATTCAGCCACAGAAAGAAGGAAATCCTGCTCTTTGTGACAACATGGATGGACCTTGAGGGCATTATGTTAAGTGAAATAAATCTGACGAAGGAGAAACATTGTAGGTGCTCGCTTATATCTGGGATCTAAAAAGGCCGAACTCAAAGAAATTGAGAGTAGAATGGTGGTTGCCCCCAGGTCAGGGGAGTGGGGGAAATGGAGAGATGTTGGTCAAAAACTATAAATGCCAAGCTATATGATGAATAAGGTCTGGGGATCTAATGTACAGCACAGTGACTATAATTAACAATACTGTGCGATATACTTGAAAGTTATTCAGAGAGATCTTAAATGTTACTGCCACACACAAAATAGAGGTAATTTTGTGAGGGGATGCATTTTGCAATGTATACGTGCATCAGATCATCCCTATTGTACACCTTAAACTTACCTATGTTATTTGTCTATCTCAACAAAGCTGGGAAAAACAAAACAAAACAAGACGAAATCTCTGCACTTCCTAGATCTCTGCTAATTTAGTAATACACAGTTCTCCACCTGTTAGAAGAAGTCTCAGATCTCTTTGGTCGCGCATTTGCCGAGGGCAGGGCTACAAAAGCCAGTGGTAGGAGTAGGTCAAGATGGTAACAACGCGCAAGGGCCGCTGACGACGGGAGTTTATGCGGCAGGGAAGGAGCCTGGTGAAGTGCCAGGCAGAGCAAAGTGCAAGCGTCCATCAACCCCTAGGGTCGCTGCGCTTCAGTATATCTTAAGGCAGAGCAAAACAAAACAAGGACAAACAAAAACCCAAACAGCTTTGTTAATGTATGCAAGGAGAGCTAGATTCCGGGCTCAGATCATTAGAAACAGGATTCCTTCATTTGTTAATTCGAAAGTTATGCGGCTCATGAGATAATTCTTCATGGAGCGGGACTGTCGCGTGCCCTGCAGGACGCCTGGTCTCTCCCACTGCCCGCTAAATGCAGGCTGTGCTCCGAAACTGTGGCTGACCCCACAACTCCAAAAGGACCCCCCTGGGGTTGGGGGCGCACTACCCCAGCACTGAGAAGCGGTTTCTTGGAAGCTTGCTGTGTATTACCTGACACCAGCAGGGGGAAGCCTGACTCAAGAAATGGGAAGTCCCAGGTCTTGCCGCTGACTCCTCCCAGGTCTGTCAGGAGCCGCCTGGCCTGTCCTTTCTCAGGACGCTGAGGGATCTTCTGCTCCACCCCACGCCCCCCGGGCGGGGCACACCATTCTACAGGTGAGGGAAACTGAGTCTCAGAGAGGAAGAGGGATTGGAGATTTCCTCCACATCTACTTCAGTGGCAGTCTGTGAAGGGATTCAAGAAGGAGAAGCCCAAAGCCCTATAATGCCATCATCCCTGTGCTCTGAGAAACATTATTATTATTTTTTAAAAATTTTATTTATTTATTTGAGAGAGAGAGAGAGCGCGTGAGAGAGCGAGACCACAAGCAGGGGGGAGGGGCAGACGGAGAAGCAGACTCCCTGCTGAGCAAGGAGCCCGATGTGGGTCTTGATCCCAGGACCTTGTGGGACCATGACCTGAGCCAAAGGTATGTGCTTAACTGACTGAGCCACCCAGGCATCCCTCCGGAGAAATACTGTAATATAATATGTAAAGATATGTGTGTGTGTGTGTGTGTGTGTGTGTGTATACATTTTTAAAAAGTTTTATTTAAGTAATCTCAACACCTACTGTGGGGTCCCATGCTGTCCTGACTGAGCCAGCCAGGCACCCCTGCATATATACTTTTTGTTACACAGATTGGATTATATTATACATTTCATTATGTGCTTTGCTTGTAATTTAAAGTATCACTAGTAATCTTTCCACAGCAATGGTGTGTATTTGCCTCCTTCCTTCCTTTCGTGCCTGTACCCCATTCCCTGCTACAAATGTCCCACAGTTAAATGCCCCTTCTCTGCCCGGCCCCCTCCAGCCCCGGGAGTGTGGCGCTCACGTGAGGGCGCCCCAGTTCCAGTTCCCGAGTCACTGTGGGAACCTTGTAAGTCCTTCCCCGCCTGCCCATCCATTTTCCCACCTGGTTTAGCAACTTCTGCCTTCCCTCCCAGGGGCTCCTATGAGGGTCTCTTGAGATAACATCTTATGCAGGCCTTTGCCAAAAGCACGCCTTTTTCTGCCCCTGGAAGGAATTATTTTCACTTGTTCTGAAGAAGAGTCTCTGCATGTACTTGTAACTCCTGCCAAGAAACCTGAGAGGCCCCGAATTCCTCAGCGCCTGGATCCCAGAATCGCTTAATCTGCTGGCTGCTCCCTTCCAAGGGGCGCTGAGACGAGGGGGTTACATGCTGCTTAAAGGCTTAGAGGGTGTCAGCTTGAAGGGAGGAGAGAGTGAGGGAGCGTCTGCTGCCACTTGGCTCGACCTCTCACATGAAAGGGTTTGGGGGAAGCGAGTGCTTACAGGGATCAGGGCAGACACACTGGAGGGGCCAGAGTTCCCCTCTGCTTCTCAAAGATGACAGAGGATTGACACCATCAAAGCCCCGAGGAAGACTCGGACTCTTTCCATCCCAGAGCCACTTAGCATGGGGGATCGTGAGTGCCTGAAGTTTCATGGGGATTGGGGAGGAGAAGCAGGGCTGCTTCATCTTGCACAACTCCCGGGGGGGGGGGGCTCTTTTACACTGCTAGTGCTGTGAATGGTGCCCAGGAGGGATACAAAGCGGTGCTGATGCCCATTCTACAGCTGCATGTATGATCTTTTTAAAATGTAAAAAACGAAACAAAAAACCCCCACAACAAACAACTAATTATTTCTTGTAATACCCAAAATAAAACCCATAAATCTCTCTGCATGATCCAGCCTCATTTTCCTCTCTAACTTTATGTCCTACCATCAGCCTGGCTTACTAAGTTGCAAACACAACTGACCTTGCTGATCCCCAGACAGGTCTAGTGGCCTTAGCTCCTGCCTCAGGGCCTTGGCACAGGCTGCCTTTAGACCTTCCCAAGGTTGCCTGCTTCTTGTTATTGAATATTCATCTTATTTTCAGGCATGGGCTCTTTCTGTTCACTCCCATCTTAACATTCGAAGTCCCATTCGCAAGGAGCAATGCTCCTTTTGAATATCTCTTCCATTTTCCAGCAGCTGACAGATTAAGCTTATATCCATAGAGTCAGCACAGTGCATGGGACCTTATAGACTGGTTTAGTTATTTGTTCAACAAATATTGACTTGAGTCAGGGCAGGGAAGACACCTTTGAAACTGTAAAGTGTTGTACTTGGATGAAAGCCATCCCAAGTAGCTGAGAGCAAACAGAGTCAGGGGAAACTTAGTGTCCCCTAGTTTCATAAGTTCTTAAAAAACAGAGAACTTTTCTTTGGGGTCAGTGTATCATTTTATCCCTCCCTGCCTGCACAGGCTTATAAATGGTGGGGCTGGTAGTAATGACCCAATCCAGCTCCTACTGTAATGATGGGGAAACTGAGACTTTCCCAAAGGAGAAGAAGACACAGACATTAGTAGTTGAGCTGAGACTAAGAATTGCTAGGCCAGTGTGCCCCGGTGTCCGTTGTATAGACAAAGAACTGAGTGGGTAATGTACTTTGAGGGGCAGTCTGATCTGCCCTGAGAAACCCGTTACAATGCCTGAAATTCCTAACCATTTTTCTTTCATCTGGGTCAGGGTAGTGTGTCTGTAGAAGACTCCTATGAAAACAGAAATACTTTATTAACATCTCATCCCTTAGAAAAGATTTGTTTCTTAGGTAAGCAGATGTGGAAAAGTGAAGGATGGGACCCTGAGAGGCGAGAAAATTCCATGGGTGGTGGTGGGGGCATTTGTGGTAAAGGGAGAAGTTTGGGGGTCTAGGCTCGGGGGCAGGAGAGTGGAAGCAAGGTGTGGAACCCCTGCCAACCTCCGCCAATCTCATTTTGCCCCAGGCTGGCCTCAAATGGGAACCACAGAGAACTGTTCAGATGCCAACAAATGAATACAAGCAGCAAACAAAGAGCTGTTTTGTGCTGGGGAGAACCAGTCCCACGGGTGGTTTGGGTGTAGCGGAAAGCGAGGCTCAGGTTTTGGGACAGACAGCATTTAGAAAGCTGAGGAGGGAGAGGCCATCCCCTGTTTCCCCAGGCCACCCTGGCTATCACCCCTGTGCCTGGGGAACAGTCTGCATCACCCCGGGGGCTGCACCACCCCATCAGATCTCCTGTTCATTCATCCTGCCCTCCTGGAGCATGAGGTGAAGGAGACCCCGGGGGTCTACCTAGAGTGCTTGGACAGCTGGAACAGGCAGAAAACAAGCAAGTTCAGCAAGACTCTGATATTCTAGCTAAAAGGCTCAGAACTGTCCACACCCTACTCCCTGCAGTCAACAACTAGAAACACCTCCGAGAAGCGCAATGGAACAGAATAATGTCACCAGTAGACCTGGGCCTGAGCATCCCTTGGTTCTGTCGTTGAGGTTTGTTCCATTCAGCCTTTGCTGCTCCAGGCAGGGAAATGAAGCCAGGAACTGCCTCCAGGGCTTAGTTGAGGTTGGCTGAATAGGTTTCCAAAGTGCATAGTGTTTTTCCTTCTCTCCCTATTCAAAGCCTATCTGTTCCAAAAGGCTCAGCTAAAATCCATTCTGGTCCCCGGCAGCTTCTTTCCTTTGAGCTGCAAGGGCTGTTTTCCTCCCTTGGCACTTTGTACAGGTGGCCCCATACCTCCACTGCTTATTGGATCCCCACCCACGTCACCATGATTGTCTATTTCCCTCGTGTTACAGATGCAGAAGAGTAACGTGGGACTTGCCAGAGGCTGGGAGAAGGGGGCAAAGGGGAGTTGCTGTCTAATGGGTACAGAGCTTCAGTCCTGCATGATGAAAAAGTTATGGAGACTGGCTGCATAACAGTGTAAATATACTCACCGCTCCTGAACTGGTTATACTCAAAAATGGTTAAAATGGTGAATTTTATATTATACTATTTTATCACAAACTAAAAAAATTAAATAAGTCTTTAAAGCTATTAAGTGACATAGTGAATTGTGGATGCTCCCCAAGGGCAGGGATTTTTTTTTAAATCTGTTTTATGCACTGCTGTGTCCCTTGCCCCTAGAAGAGTGCCTGGCATGGAGCAGGTGCTCAGGACATGTTTAGGGAGTGAGTGAACCCTAGCCACTTTGCACTGATGATTTATTCACAACCCCTTTATTTTTATTTTTTTTAATTTTTAAAGTAAACTCTACTCCCAATGTGGGGCTCAAACTCACAACCCCAAGGTCAAGAGTTACATGCTGTACTGACTGAGCCAGCCAGGCACCCCTATTCATGACCCCTTTAAGTGTGACGGTGACATTGCAACCACTGCTTGAAGGTCAAGTCAAACTCCAGGGGCTCTATGGGACTTGCCTTTTCCCCTACTTCTTGCCGCCAGCAGACCTGGCGCAATGGGGCCGGAACAAGGGAGCCGACTGTGCGTAGGCTGTGATAACCCAGAATCTATCCAGCGCCAGACCTCACTAGCATTCTTAAGGAGACCTTAAATAAAGAGGCATGTCTCAAAACTCTCTCTGTTCATTTGCCCTATCAAACATGAAGATATCAAACCATATCTGAAACTGGACAAAAGGAAACAAATGGCTGTGTCCAAAGGGCACAACACTTCTCATTTCTGTTACAATGACTGTTTTGGCCATATTCCTTCTCTTTCCCAACATGCTTCACTCGAAGTGGGGAGCTGTGACTTGCCTTCATCCTTTCTTCTGCATTCTTACACAATTCACTTACATTTGCTTCATATCTACTCACACCCAGTTCCCTCTTTTTTATTGTTTATGTAAGCTTTTTATTGAAGCAAAATATAAATACAGAAAAGTGCACAAATCATACATGTACAACTCAACGAATTTTCACAAATTGAACACATCCATATGATCAGTACCCAGTTCCAGAAACAGAACATTACCAGCTCTCCACAAGTCCCTTTGTGTCTCCTGGAAAGACTCTTACTGATTTCTGGTCCAATATTTTCATTTTGCAGAAGAGAAAACTAAGGCCCAACAGGGAAAATGACTGTCCCAAGACAATAAAGTGCAATGCTCTGCTGCCACCTTGTAGAGTCGGAAGTGCAACATCTCTTGCACAGAACACACCCCCTATGGTGCCACCACAAGCACCTATGGAGCGGAACAGTCCAGGCCCCTAATTCTCCTCTGCCTGGATGGTGCTGAAGTCAGGGCATGGGCTGTGCCTGCTCTTTGTGGGATTGTTGCTACACCCTGGCCATTCCCAGGATTCTGCCTGGCCTCTCCCCCTGACAACACACGCGAAAGAAAGGAAAGAAAGAAAGGAAAGAAAGAAAGAAAGAAAGAAAGAAAGAAAGAAAGAAAGAAAGAAAGAAGAAGGAAGGAAGGGGAAAGAGGAAGGAGGGAGGGAGGAAGGAAGGAAGGAAGGAAGGAAGGAGGAAGGAAGGAAGATGAAAGAAAGAAAAAGAAGAAAGAAAGAAAGAAAGAAAGAAAGAAAGAAAGAAAGAAAGAAAGAGAAGGAGGGAGGAAGGAAGGAAGGAAGGAAAGAGAGAGAAAAGGAAGAAAGGAAGGAGGGAAGGAAGGAAAGGAAGGAAGGACAGATGGAAGGAAGGAAGGAAGGAAGGAACAAAAGAAAAGAAAGAAAGAAGGAAAAGAAAGAAACCCTACAAAACTTTATTCTTAAAATTCCCTACATTAGTGAGTTGTTACTGCAAAAAAAAAAAAAAAAAAACAATTCTAAAAATGGAGAAACATACTAAGCAAGCATAGAATATTCCCTCGTCTGGATTGTGAATCAGTCAGGGGTACAGGTGGCTGCATGGTAGATGGGCTTTATATGTGTGTATATGTGTAATTTTTTTTTTAACAGCTGCCTCTTTCCCTTTCCTCCTCCTTGGCTTTCTCTCAAAGTCATTGTTTTGCTGCCAAAAGCTGGAAGAGAAGGAGATGGGAAAGAGATAGAGCGATTGCCCCGGGCTATGTACCACAAAAGCCCAGCATTCTCCTTCATTTTTGGTGTGATGCCTTTGTGTGTGATAGAAACACAGAGCAACAAGGGTATTCTGACCACTAAGGTCTCTGTCAACAGGATCATGTACTAGAAAACAAAGAAGTTAGAATGGGATGCAGCTGTAATGTTCAACCACGTAATCCTTCATATGCACAGCGTGGGGAAGAGCAGAGCAGTAATGTTGTCCTGAGATCTCTCCCACCAGAATGCAGATACAACCCAAGTCTTTTGACTCCCAGTGCAGTGCTGTTTGTACTCTTCCACCTCGGTTCCCAGAGTAATTCTGTTCAATTTTTCTATTCTGTCCTCCTTCCTCCCCAAACATCTATGTGTACTTGTACTAGGGTGTCAACTTTGATTTGTGAAGAAAGGTTATCGTGACAATAACTCAGCAAGCTTGCCCTTGAAGAACTGAATTGGCTAGGGAAATCTTGGTCAGTAGCATGCATAGCGTCGGAATAAATTAGGTTGCAAGTGACAGAAACTGAGATCAAATGCACTTAAGCAAAAAGGGAATTCATTGGCTCATGTAACCCACAAGTTGGGATTTCAGGTACGGCTGGATCAAGGGCTCTTTTCTCTCTGTCCCTTAGCTTTTCTCTCTTTGCCTGTTGGTGTTGACTTCTTTTTTTTGCTGCTGCTAAGCTTCCTCTGCATGGATGGGTGTGGTGGGCTGAATGACAGCCTCTTAAATATGTCCATTCCTAATCCTCAACTTGTGAATGTGTTACCTTACATGGTAAAAGTGATTTTATATATATCATTAAGTTAAGGATCTTGAGATGGGGAGATGATCATGGGTTATCCAGGTAAGTCCAATGTAATCATGAAAGTCTTATAAGAGGTGGGCAGGAGGGTCACAATAGAAGAAAATGTGATGCCAGGAGCAGAGGTCAGAGAAAGAGAGAGAGTGTTTTGAAGATGCCACTCTACTGGCCTTGAAGATAGAGGAATAAGCAAGCCATAAGCCAAGGAATGGAGATAGCCCCTAGAAGCTGGCAAAGTCAAGGAAATGAATCACTCCCTCAGGCTTCCAGAAGGAATGTGACCCAGCCGACATCTTAGTTTTAGGACTTCTGACCTCCAGAACTATAAGACAATAAATGCATGTTCTTTTAAGCCATCAAGTTTGTGGGAACTTGTTACCACAGCAATAGGAAATTAATACAATGGGCTTGTGTCTCCAGGTTTGTATCTTATGTACTAATCCAAGTAGTCTATGGGGGCGGAGAAAGTTTCTTCCTCCCAAAGTCCCCAGGAGACTGCCAAAGATTCTCCTCGGCCACAGTCAGGTCATGGGACTGGTGTAGCAATCACTGGAGCCACAACAGGCAAGTGAGAAAGCCGGCTTAGCCTGAGCTGTGTGTGCTGGTGGTTTGGGTGGGCGCACTGTGACCCACAGGTCCCTTAGAATCACCCGATACGGGGGCGCCTGGGTGGCACAGCTGTTGGGCGTCTGCCTTCGGCTCAGGGCGTGATCCTGGCGTTATGGGATCGAGCCCCACATCAGGCTCCTCCGCTGTGAGCCTGCTTCTTCCTCTCCCACTCCCCCTGCTTGTGTTCCCTCTCTCGCTGGCTGTCTCTATCTCTGTCGAATAAATAAATAAATAAAATCTTTAAAAAAAAAAAAAAAAGAATCACCCGATACGGAGAGACGGAGGCCAGCTGGAGGGGTAAAAACGGCACACCTACCCTACAGTAGGGGCTATTTGGAGTGATGTGAGGAGAAACCGAAGGCTGGATTAGGAGGCGCTGAGGGTAGGGAGAGGTGGGTGAGCCAGAGGAGAGGCAGACAGAATTGTTTGAAAGGTTCTGGGCCCTTCTGAGCCACATGAGGGTTTTTTGTGGCTGCATTGCAGAGTTGTCATTATGGATACAGCTGGAGAAGGATTGTGTGTGTGTGTGTGTGTGTGTGTGTGTGTGTGTGTGTGTGCGCGCGCACACGCGCTTGCATAGGAGGTAGCTGAGTACAGCGGTTAAGCTCTGAAAAGTCTGAGTTCCTGGCCCA
The DNA here is from genome assembly GCF_023065955.2 of Ursus arctos. Lineage (NCBI taxonomy): Eukaryota > Metazoa > Chordata > Mammalia > Carnivora > Ursidae > Ursus > Ursus arctos. Next base: position 41,717,202 of record NW_026622819.1, on the reverse strand, counting down.
GCTGTGCAAAGCAACCTTAGGTAAGGCTCTCCATCTCTCCTGAGACTCAGACTCCTCATCTGTAAAATGGGGACAAGAGTAAGCCCTCCCTCATGGGACTCTTGTGAGCAATAAATGAGATCAGACACGTAACGTGCTTAGCACGGTGTCTGGCACACAGCAAATACCACATTCACAGTAGCTTTTGTTACTGTTATTTTAATTATGGAGAAACACCTACAACACCTGAGTGATTTTGAAGGGACAACTCACTTCGTGCAGTCCTGGAGAACAGAGCCAGGGCCCAAAGCTGGGAAGCCACAGCTCAACATGAGAAAGAACTTTCTCTGGATCCTTTGAAGGAGGGCCAGGCTGTCTGGGGAAGTAGTCTAGGGAGTTACCCATTACTGAACTCAGATGGAGAGTGGGGGACTGCTTGGAGGGGCTGCTAGGGAGGGCATAGGCACTCAGCTGGAGGTTGGAGTGGTTGCCTTTTAAGTTCTCCTCTTGCTCGGAAGCCAGGGGCTGTCAGCCCTTAGTGGGGGCCAGCCCCAGGTGAGCTGGACACTGTGGTTGCAGAAACTCTCCAGGCTCTGGCAAGTCCACATGCATTTGGTTCTGACATGCCTGGCCTGGGATTTCTTCCAGGCTTTCCACTTGCAGCCCCAGAGCTCGACTCCATCCCTAACTTGTTCACTGGGAGCTCAGAGACAGAGGAGGAGCTCTGTGCTCCCCGTAGCTGCCCCAGGAACCCTGTGCAGAAGGCCTGGGAGAGTAGCTTCTGTTTGGGGGTAAGATGCCAGTGTCCCCCTGGAGAGCTGAAAACATCAGCAGTTGGGTCTTTGACCACTTCCTACGTGCCTGGCCCTGTGTGAACTCCTGTCAACCGAAATTCAGCTCCACTGCATAGCAAAAACGCCAAGTATCCATAGCTTACACATAGGTTTGTTTTTCTTGTTTATACAGACGTTTGACACAATGGGTTCCATATTGATGTGATGGTGCTGTGCAATTATCAGGGATCCGGAATCCTCCTATCTTTTTCTTTTTAGGGCAGCATTTCCCCAAAGTCTTTGGTCAGATAAATTTGGGCCATACTACCTCCTATAACCCCCCTTTAGAGATGGACTCACATGCAACCCCAGCGTGCTCGGGGCCTGCACTGCTGCCCTGGCACTTTTTTATGGATCATTTTAAAAAAGTATTTGCTTTTTCACTCAAATAGTTCATATTTGCTGTGAAAAAAAATTTAAGTACAAAGTGACCAAAAAAAAAAAAAAAGGAATAAAAAAGAAATTGTCCTTATCTTTTTACTCAGAGAGAACCCTTATTAGAAAATTGGTACACTCTTCCAGACTAGCTATTTTAAAAATATGTGAACACAAGTATTCCCCCAAATAGGATCATTCTCACATACTCTTCCATAACCTGTTTATTCCATTTAACAAAATATCATAAACATCCTCCCATGCTAAGAAATATGGTCATAGTACCAGATTAATTCATGTGTGTATTCAACAGTTTATTTGGTGTCTAAACAGTGACAGAGTTGAGCCACTCCAGGTGGGCTGGACACCACTAGAAGCTACCCCTTCCTCTTGGAGCTCTGCTTCATTGCTCTACTGTGCCGTGTGCCACCTTGTAGACTCGGTGTTTTTGTTTTTTGTTTTTAAGATTTATTTATTTGAGAGAGAGAGCACGGGAAGGAGGGGCAGGGGGAGAGGGAGAGAGACTCCCAAGTGGACTCCACGCTGAGCGGGAAGCCTGACGCAGGGCTCGATCTCACCACCCTGAGATCACAACCTGGGCCAAAACCAAGAGTGGGATGCTCAACCGACTGAGTCACCCAGGCGTCCTACCTTGTAGATTCTTAATATCTCTCTCTCTCTCTCTCTCTCACACACACACACACACACATGATTTATATAGATAAGACTATTTATTGAGATATACATAGAGCGAGGGGTCAACACCTCATGATAACAGCTTGACCAATTTTTCCATAAATTGCAAAATTTCCCTGTAACCATCACTCACATACAGAACATTTCTGGTACCCAGAAAGTTCCTTCTTGCTCTTTCTCCAGTCTCAGACCCCTCTTAACTGAAACACATTTTGGAGTGTGTGGATTTTTCACAGGAGTGGATTTTGTCTCTAGAACTAGATAGAACTTAAGCTCTCAGCACAGACAATGTGCCTTGCCTACCTTGTCCCTTGGGACAGACAGGCCAGGCCAGTGAGCATTACTGAGCACTGGAATGTGCTCCATGGGACCTTCCACTCACCTCTTCCAGCTGGGCATGCTGGAGGCAGAGGCTTAAGTGTCTGCACTCCCAGGACAGAGGAGGCGAGCTGAAGGGCTCACAGCAGCACCTCCCGTTCTGTCTGGTCTGGGCATGCCCGAGTGGAGAGGGCAGTGGAAAGGGGCAGTAAGCCGGAGGTAGAGGATGGATAGAAAGGATGAAAGGCCTTATTCATGTTGCCTGGGGTGGAAAGGAGGGGTGCCTGGGCACAGGGGTACTGAGTAAAAATACGAACCGGTTCTGAGGTGGAGATGGCGTTGAGTGGGGAATGAGTGAGGAAATTCAAATATGGACCATGGATTAAATAATGGTATTATATTCAAGTTAAATTTCCTGATTTTGATCACTATACTGTGGTTATATCAGAGAATATTCTTACTTAGAAAATACACACTGAAACACTGCTATGTTTGACTTACTCTTCAATGGTTCAGATACAAATAGACGTGTGTGTGTGTGTGTGTGTGTGTGTGTCTGTGTCTGTGTGTGTGCAGGGGAGGGAATGGTAGAGAAAGTGGGGCTGTAAACAAATGATCAATCTGCGTAGAGGTTTATTTGAATGTCTTGCACTATTCTTTCAACTTTTGGGGGTAAGTTCGAAATGACAGCGAGACACAGAGTGACAGAACGTAATGGTGTCTGAGACCTGCCTGGGTTTTGGATGGTCCGCTCACGATCTGGAGCAGTTTCCTGTCTCTTTGGTCCTAAGGCTCCACCGTGTAGGTGAGGAAACTGGATACCAGATGGACTTTGTGAGAGAGCACTTCTGGCTTTCTGGAAACCTGGGGCTCTGGGTTTGTGGAATCACGGGACCAATCAGGTGACCCATTGAGTGGCTGACAAAGTGTGGGGTCTCTGTTTTAATCTACCCATTTTTATCAAATACCCAGGGATATGGGGTTTGTTTCCTACAGAGGAGGAAGAGAGGGGAGGTGGTGACTCTCTAGTGGTTGCCTTTCTTCCAGATTTAAAGTAGTAATAGAAAAATTTTAAGTATGGAAAATAGGAAAATGACAAGAAAAAGCAAAGGCATCTATAATCCCACTTCCCTAATGTTGACACCAGTTTGACAGGTACAGGCCATTAGAATAGGAGGGAATCCCCACTTACCAAACAGCGGGGAAAACTAAGGCTCAAAGCGGGGATGGGGTGAGGTGGGGGGTTGGGGGTGACTTGTTTAACACTACAAAGATGCCCCCTGATGGCAGGGTCAGGATTAGAGACCATGTGTTGTGAATTTCAGACCAGCCCAATATTGTTTTGTAACATATAATACTATTTTTTCTAATTACGTAAAAAATGCCAAAGATTTAAAAATACAGAAAAGTCTGAGGGGTCATATCTGGTGGATTTGCTTGCTGATTTTCCTACTCTAAGAATCTCCAGAGACCAGATGGAGCTCTCCTCTCTGCCTTTGGGCCCCACACCTGGCCCTTTCTTCCACCCAGCAGCTAGGGCAGGGCAGGGCACGGTTTGACTCTGCTCCTCAGCAGGGTGTTAGCGGCTTGCCTATGGCAATCAGCAAAGCACCAAGGCCCTCAGTCTTTCCTGCTGATTCCTTCTCATACCCACATGGAAGGTTGAGTCGGGGCTAGCCCAAGGACTGGGTACCACTCCCAGAACCTGACTTTGGGGGGCAAGCACAATAAAACCTCTTTGCATTGTCTTACCTGGAATTTCACAGTTAGTGCTTCATTCCTTTAACTTAAATTTTGGCCAAATTCCATGGGTAGCTATGTTTACCTCTAGAGTTCATCAGGAGATTGGGGTCATTCTGTTTGTGGGGAGGGGAGGTGTCCTGCTTTTCTTTTTCTCACTCCCTAGAACCCCTTTTGTGCTTTTCCTGAGCACATCTCTGAGTTCTGCTCTGGACCCATCCCTGATGGACCTTATTGTGAACCTTAGGTAGGTCAAAGTGAGAATGCCTGAGGGTGGATACATTTAAGGTGTCTTACAAAACAACAATAGTGGCAAACATAATGCTTATTGAGCTGCTATTCTGGGCTAGGCACTCTGCTAGGCGCTTGACTTGCATTACTTACATGAATGCTCACAATGACCTCATGAAGTGCATTTTCTTCTCCCTGGTTTATTCTTGCAGGAAACTTGGCTAGAGAGGTTATATGTAGTTGGAAAGAGGAGGAGGGATGGAGTCAAGGACACAAATCCAGGTCTGGCTTTTGCAGGAGGAGGTCACTGTTGCTCTCAGGAACTGGCTATCCACCAGCTTCTAGACCTTCTTCTTGCTCACCATCTTTGGCATCCGGGAAAGGCCATGGCTCCATCCCTCCTCCTGTCCCAAAGCCCTGCTCAGGCTGCGGCACGGTGAGACTTGAATGCCGAACTTTGTCCTTGCTTGCGCAGTTGAGGAAACAGCTGGCTCGCACAACTCTGGGGGCACCCTTTCATTGTGTTCCACGTGACAATTATGCCTGGGAGTTTCAGGGCCACTGAAAGAGAGGTGGAGACTGGCCCAAATCACCCAGCCACTCCGAGTCAAGACGGGACCCTGGAGCCCAGACAGCCCTACTGGTGTGCTTTGGGGGAATGGGGAGGGTAAGACTTGCCAGATGGGTGGATGCCCGGGGGCACCTAGGTGATGTGGTGTGACTTCAGCCATTCCTTAGGGGGAGGCCTTCCCTGTGGGAGGATCCATAGCCCCCTGCGTCTGGCCCCACGGCACGGGGAGGCACAGGTGCCCGTGTGCAGCTGTGTGGCCTGGCCAGGAACCCTTCTCACCCTGGTTCTGGGCAGCTCTTCAGGAAGGCCTGGCCAACACCAGCGAGCGGTGAGGCCCACTCCAGCCCTGGCCTGGAGCCTGTCCTTTCACATGAGGCCAGGGAAGGGAGCTCAGGTCCAGCAGGTCCCTCCTCCCTTACAAAACCTCCCGTGGAGTTCCATTGCCTGTAGGGTGGAGGAGTCCAGACACTTCTGCCCAACTTTCAGGATCTGCCCTAGCCTGGTTCTGTTTTCCCAGCTGCATCTCGGACCACAGCCCTCTTTGTGCTCCATCAACCCCAGACCGCTAAGAACTGTTGCCAAGCACCTGAACTCTCCTGCCCCACGCCTCAGCTTGGGTTATTCTCACCTCCCCAAACACCACCTCCTCTCTAACCTCCTGTTCTTCCCTAGCTGAAATCCTACCCACCCTGGAAGACAGTCCAAATCTATCTTCTCTAAGAAGTATTATCTTAGAACCCGAATTATTTTTCCTTTGGGTTTTGAAAATATTCAACTGTCCATCCATCCATCCATCCATCCATCCATCCATCCACCCATCTATCCATCCATCCATTTATCCACCACCTACCACTGTGGCCTAGGTTTAAGGATTAAGTAATGAATACTGCATGATCACTGCCCTCCATCAGCTGTGGGACCCAAATGAGGGTGCATAAGAAAGCATGCTTCAAAATAAAGAAAGCAAAAGTTTAGCATGCGGAGTTATTAAGGATGCAGAATGGTGCTGCTGACAGTCGGTGCATGTTGGACAACTTGCTTCTTTTTTTTTTTTCTTGAAGATTTTATTTATTTATTTTGACAGAGAGAGACAGCCAGCGAGAGAGGGAACACAGCAGGGGAGTGGGAGAGGAAGAAGCAGGCTCCCAGCGGAGGAGCCCGATGTGGGACTCGATCCTGGAACGCCAGGATCACGCCCTGAGCCGAAGGCAGCCGCCCAACGACTGCGCCACCCAGGCGCCCCGGACAACTTGCTTCTTACCAACAGCTGTTCTTTTCATTCCAAATATAGTGTGGAGCCAAATCCATGTGGATGTCCCTTACTTCTTAAAGGGAAATAAACTGTCCTATCTTGTGAGGCTTTTGCTGACCTCCCTTCCCCCAGGGCCACACTTAGTACATTCCTTGTCTGCCTCCTTCACGAACAGAAGACACTGAGGGTCCGAGGTGAAGTGACCCGCCCATACCACACAGCTAGTGAAAGACAGAGCTGACACTAGAACCAGGTCCCTTGGCTTCTAATCCACTGGCCTTTGTCTGTATCTCAGCTGCCTCCTTTGAGCTTCTTGTTTATACTCACTGCCTCCCTTTACCCCACAGTTGCTGAGGGACCCTCCTCCCCACAGGCTCAAACCTTATGATGGCTTATTTCCTCCTGCCCCAATCAAAATGCCCAATTCCTTTCCCCTCCTATCCTCACTGGGGCAGAGGAGAAGGGCAGAAGAAGATTGTGACAATGCTAAATATAAGTGGATCATGAAGAAACGTCATCAACCCTTAGGTGCAGTCTCCTTAGAATTCCTTACTGAACCAGTGTAAGCAAGAGCCCCTGCATCTCTAGACCTGGATTTGCCCACCTGGCCCAGCTGATCTACAGAACCTCTTCCGAGGTGATCACCGGTCAGCATTGTTATCCCTCATTTCCTCGCTTCCTCCCAATGTTTCAGGTGCTCAGCACACACTGGGCGCTGTGCCTGGAACTGGGGAAACAGCTAACGAGATGGGCACTCCCTACCTTTATAAACAGGGACATCACAGCCTTTCACCTGTAATTTATTGGGGAGGAGTCTCTTCCCCTGGGAACTTGGACTACCGGCCCCAAGGTTGTTCATCCTTTCTAGGGATTCTCTTTCTGGTTAGTCATGCTTTGGCTGTGTGACCTTGGGCAAGGCACTTCACCTGTCTGGGCCCCTATTTCCTTATTGATAAAGGGGAAAAATCATAACTTTCTTGAAAGGGAGTTGGGAGTTTTAAGTGAACATATATAAAAAATAAATATAAATATTCAATATTTACATTAAAATAAATAAAATGTATATGTTTATAGAATAAAGTAATTTAAAGCTTGGGCTCTGGAGTCACACAGATGGACGTTCAAATCCCAGTTCCATTACTAACCAGCTCTGTGACTCTGTTTTCACATCAAAATGGGGATAAGAAGAGTAACGACCTCACAAGTTTGTTGAGGGGATGAGAGGAGGTAATGCATGTAAAGAGATAGCCCAGTGCCTGGCATTTTATAAGCCCTCAGCCTTCCTGGTCCTTGCTCTGTCTTCTCATAGTCCCCTCCCCATGCTCCCTTATTTCTTTTCCGTAGGAATTGTGTTCTAGTGATCATATGTGCAGACAATCCATATAAAAGCATATGTGAAAAATCCCCTCCTACAACCCTGTTTTCTTCACCTCCAAGGGATCTTATGTTGCCTGTTCTTTTCTCTCTTTCAGAGACTTGTGTGTATGTATCAACAAATCGGTTTACAAATTCTCTCCTTTTACACAAATGGTAGCTTCCCCCCCATATATAGTTCAGCATTTAGCTTTTTACTATTTAATACTGTAATATGGAGGTCATTCTATAGTGTATATAAAACACTTTCCCATTCAATTTCTATAAAAAGCTGTACAATGTTCTGTCACATGGACGCCTCATAGCTGATTTAACCAGCCGGGTCCTAGTGGGCATTTAGGCTGTTGGTAATCTTTTCCAGTTAGAGACGGTGCCCCAGGGAATACGCTGTCTTTCTGAAATTCCTTTCAGCCTCTCTCAGCCATAATGTCTCACCAAAGGGACATGGGGATGGCAGGACACAGACAGTGCAGCTGGAGGTGAGACGTGGGAGCCTCAGAGCAGCCAGAACGGGGTCTGACTCCTGGCTCTACCACCTGCCACCCTGCTGCCTTGACCCGGGGCTCAGTCTCTGTAAGGCAGTGGGGCCTGGGAATTTGCATTTCTAACAAGTTTCCATGTGATACTGGCATGGGGACTGTACTTTGATAACCACTATGCTAAGCTACTTAAATGGGGGCTCTGGCAATTCCCATCTCATAGGTTTATGTGGGGATTAAGATATGTAGCCCCTTAGCACTGTGCTAGTACCAGACTAAGAACTTAATACGTCTTAGTGATTATTACTGTATTGGCCCCCTCATCGCAGACAGAAAAGTTAACCAGACAAAGGGATGATGCATAGCGATCCTCAGAGCTCTGATCCATTCTTCAGGGGTTTAGGGGTATGCTGAAGCTTCTCCCCCAAATCTGCTTTAAGACTGAAGTCTGGGATGACTGGGGAACTCTGCCAAGCTGCCTGGCCATCACCAATTGTTGTTTTTATGGTAGCTGGGCTTGGGAACTGGGGGATAGAAGTCCAACCTGGAGCCCTAGCACTGACCACAATGATGGATTCTTCTGTGGGCATTGTCCTGTGCGAGCCTGCTCCCTGGTGAAAGGGTGTGCACGAGAGCACACAGAAGGGGCTCTTCTCATCCCCGCTCCTACCCCAGCCATCAAAGGGCCCCTTCCATTCTCAGAGCACTTGTAATTTGCTCTCATTAACAGTGCTTTGTTCTGGGGGGCGGGGGGAGCAGTGGTGGAGAACCCCAGGCGGCCACTGCAGGCCTGGTCATGCCCCCACCACTCTCTCCTTCCAGCCCTGGGAGGGGAAGCCTAGAGTGAAGGCCATGCTTTGCTTCTTCCCACGCCACCCTCTCTGCAGAGAGGCAAGGACTCAGGAGAGCTGGTGGCTGGGGCAAATGTGTGAGTCTTAGTCAGAAGAGGGGCACTTGGCAGAGTGCCAAAATCACAGGGGTGACGAAGTGACTGGGCTGGGCTTGAACTTGCTGTGTGACCTTGGGTAAGTCCTTTTCCCTCTCTGAGGCTCAGTGTTCTCTCTTATAAAATGAGATATGCCCAGACTCTGCACCTGGTGCCCTGAGTCAGTGTCAGAGTCGCAGAATTAAGATGTCAGCGTCGCAGAATTAAGATGTCAGCAGCATCTCCCTTTGGCTCACCTGTGCGCAGAGCCAGAGACATTGAACTTCTAGCACCTGCGATGGGGTCTCTGCTGCCTAGTGCCCCAACCTGCTGCCCTCTCATGCCAGCCTCCTTCCACCCGCTCCAGTCTGCATTCTATTCCCGAAGCCTTGCAAGACATACCACTGCGATGCTGTGCCACTCGCTGGCTGGGGGACGTCAGGCGAGTCACTCGAGCACTCAGGCTCCCTGAGTGTGTTAAGGGGAAATAACAGCATTATCTGCTGACTAGGGCTTTGAGAGCATTCAGTGAGACAAGACATGCAGAGTGCTTAGCATGGTGCCAGGCACACAGCAAGCTCTCAATACCCGTAAGCCATTCTTGCAATTATTATCATTATTGCTTTAAAAGCTAAGCAGAGCCCAGGCTCTGGGTAGACACCACCTTAACTCTTGAGACTCTATATCTTTGCTTAATTTTCTTTCTGTTTTAATGTTTTACCATTCTCTCCTCCTCTCTCCACTATCCCTAACATCTACTTATCTAGAAAAACTATCCAAGTTGTCTCTTTTTGTCAATAAAAAGACACAGTTTTATTCCTTCTTTCCTTCAACAAACACCCAAATATTTATAAGAGGCCCCTCTCACATCCCAGACATGACAACCATCAAAACAAAAGAGACCGTCCCCTCAGATAAGTTAGTAAGTAATTATAACCAGAAGCACTCTCTGAATGGCACAGCAGAGGGAGGAGAGAGCCTGGGCATCTTAAACTGAGGCCCTCTGCAGGCGTGCTTTGGCCCACGAGGTTCCAGAGGGGGCACATCTCACATCAGGACAAAATCAGATACCACAGGGATCTCCATTCCAAGTGTGCGCTGGGGCCTCTCCAGGTGGCCAGGTGTGGATGGAGGAGGACCTCGCTGGGCTGTGACAGGGGTACAGTGGGATTTGCTAAGTGACTGCTAAGTGACTAAGTCACTTGGCCTCTCTGATCTGTTTAGCTCATTTCATCGGGGCAAGAAAACCGACTTTCCTCAGTCCCAGGAAGGGCCGCAGAGACCTCTCACATGAGAGAATGGTTCGCGTATGTCTTTTACTCACGACAGAGTCTTCGAGTGCCTACTCTGTGCTCTGTGCTGGAGGACCAATGAATTCATGCACTCAGCTCTTGAGAGGCTGATAGGAACAGCCGGTGTTTACAGAGCTGGCACTGACTTACCCATAGTAAGTCACTTTATTGTCATAAGAGCCTTACGACGACAGCTAATATTATCCACATTTTGTAGGGAAGAAACTTGAGGCATGGAGAAGTTAGATGCCTCGCCCAAAGTCCCAGAAGTTTGGCTTCAACTGCTACACCAGAGATCATCATGGAGTGGTCTGGGGACCCCTGGGGTCCCAGAGACCCTTGGACATGGTCCATAAGGTCAACATAAATTTCAGTATTACTAAGAACCTGTTTGCCTTTTTTACTCTCATTTTCTCATGAGTGCACTGTAGTTTTCCAGAAACTACATGATTTGTGATATCACAGCAAGCAGAGAGGAGAACCAAGTGTCTCTTGTAGTTGTTAAAAAAAAATGTACAACAATGCCACTCTTCTCCTTATTTCTTTAATTTTGAAAATATTTTCATAGGGATACTTATATGAATATGTGGTAAGCTTATTGTTACTTTTTAAATACATCGCCACATAAATGCTTAGAATGTTCTTCTCGGTTTTAATAAGGTAAGAGTATAAAGGGGTCCAGAGACCACAAAGCTTGAGAACCACTGTACTCACTAAACAGAAATGCTTCCCCATCATTGTAACATGGGTATAACGCTCCAAGGGAGGCCTCCTCGGGATGTGGTCCTGGGGCTGCTTGCCAGTATCATTAGCATTATTAAGAAATAGATCCTTGGATCACGCTACGTGGAGTGGCCCATGGCAGAACCAGCGCTATCACAGATCAATGCCTGTGATTCAGAGCATCTGCCCTTGTGACTTGCAATATGGGGGTTAAATTGTAAATCCCTCCTTGTATTTCTCTTTCTACAGCTTCCTGAGGTCTGTGGCTTTGTCGCTCTTGATCAGTAACTCTGCCATTGCCTAAGATGACTCCCTAAGGCTCTTCGAGATTCTCCCCCCACCCCACTTGAGCCCTGCCAAAAAATGTTGTTTCCTACACAGCCTATATTTTACACAAGAAGCTCACAAACATTTCCGCCAAATTTCATGACCACCCATTTAGTTGTTCTCGCTCGCTATGGTGACAAATAGAAACCGAATAATGAAAATGACGGTAACAATAATATCAGAAATTCAGTAAACACGGATGGCATGGAGACAAATGCCCAATCACGGCAGATCTAGAGAAAACTTTCTGGAAATGTTTGCAAGATCTGTATACATGTCTCTTGCAGGGGAATCTGGTCTTATGGATGGCGATCTGAATTTAATCTTTCATATTGCCTTTTATCTGGAACTCTGCGGGAAACTTCTTGGAGTAATTCCGAAGGACAAATACGCCTGAGAAGAATTTCATTCCAGAAATGTTAAGTTTGGATCTGACATGAACATGATTCTAACTTTCAGTGTTTCTATAAAGGTTTCTTCAAAAGATGGGAGCTATGTTTTTCAGCCATGTTGGTTAAATTACGCCAGTCTTATGGGATGTGTGACTACTCTACACAGACGCACCACAGAGCACTCTGTATCATGTGTGGCAGTTTGGTTCACCTAGCTCTTCTCTGAACTTTGTAACCCAGGCAGAGCCTTGCCTGAGAGCTGCTTTTGTTTTGGAAGCTCACGAATGTGCAGAGCCTCAGATCTGACCTGCAAGCTAGCGATCCTGGCTGAGCAGGTGGACATTCTAGAGCTTCAGGTCTTCGGCTGTGAAATGGAAAAAGAAATCGACCCTTCTTACCCTTACAGTTTTGTTCTAGGGATCAAATAAGGTAAATACCTTGAAAAACAGAGAGTGCTTCTGGAGGAATTCCCACATGCCGTTCTGCCTACCTGGAACCCGCTCTGGCCCTGTAGCTGTGTAACCCCAAAGGGTCCTACAACGTGCCTCGCTCTGCGGCAGCCGTGCTGGTCCAGGCCCACAAGTCCGTTTCAGTGCCTTCATACTTGTTACACCCTTTACATGAATGTTCTTCCCTAGGGTAACTGCATGGCTGAGCCCTGATTTCCTTCCCATCTCTGTTCAAGTGTCCCCTTAGCAGGAATGACTTCTCTGGACACACTGCGTCTGACCCCCAGGAGCCCTCCTATTCCCCTTATATCACATTAGTGTTCTTTGTCTCACGTATGCATTTTATAGTTATTTGTTTACCTGTCGATGATCTGACTACAGTGTCAGTTCCACAACAGCGGGCCCTTCGCTTTGTTCTGCCGTAATCGTAATGCTTAGAACCCAGCATGCACCCCCTCCTCCACCAGAAAAAAGCAATAGAAAATAAAAAGGCAAGAAAATTGCAGACTGCCGTATCAGACTATGAGACAGGGCAGGCTGGCTGGAAGAAATTTCAGCCGGGCAGACCACAGAGAACAAAGAAGAGGAGACCCCATGTTTCCTCCTGCTCCCACTCCCACCTCTTGGCTTAGATGTATTACAGCAAAGCCCCAGTGTAATTATGGGCATTTAGATTGTTTACTCCTTGTTAACCACCCTCTTTGCTCACTAAATTGGTTCAAAGCCTGTGGCATGAGTAACTAAGCGTGCAGCAATTTGGCACGCGGCGCACCAGCAGCACCGATGGCGTTGCGCAGACGCCGCTGCCTTCACACTAACTGGGCTCTGGGTGCAGCCCTCTGCCGAGCGGAGCTCAGACAGGCGGCTTCCACTGCCCACAGCACCTTTGATGTCCTGGCAGACATGTCGGGGGACTTGCTCAGCCCCGGGATCTTCACTCTGGGCTTCTTGAGGGTGCCTGCTTGGTCTCCAGGCTCTCTCTGCACCCTACCCAAGGGGGAGGAATAATTCCCCTCCCCGCTTCAGGAGGAATAACCTCCAAGCTGCATCTGCCTGGCCTGGCTTTTGCCTGCCTGGCCACCTCACCTCACATGTCTCTCCTCCTCACTCATCTGTTACCTGCTTCCCTATACAGGTCCTGCCTCAGGCCATTGGCACTACCTGTACCTCTCCTATCCTTGCAGCTGCCTCCTCTTATCTATGTAGTAGTTTATAGGAATGACTGAATGGATCATATGACTGGGCAAATCCTGGTCTCTCTCTGTTTCTTCATTTCCCCATCTGATAAATAGGTAGATGGATTTAAGTTCTACGTTCCTTTCCAAAATGTATGTCTGAGCATTGGGCAAGTCATTTAATGAGGCCACAAAATTCTTTTTTTTGGAATTTTTTTTTTTAAGTGGGGTCCACACCCAGCCTGGAGCCCAGTGAGGGACTCAATCTCAGGACCCTGAGATCAAGACCTGAGTTGAGATCAAGAGTCGGACACTTCACCGACTGAGCCACGTAGGTGCCCTGAGGCCACAAAAATTTTTGAAGACCCTACTGGGCACTGGTTCTAGGGGCTATGTAAATTGTGGTGAAAAAATAAGATAGAAATCCTGCCCTGAAGGGGCATACTTTCTAGTGGATGGTGATTGGCAGGCAATAAACATAGAAACAAGATGATTCCAGTTACTGGTAAGTACTGTACCAATAAAAATAAGGGAATGCGACAGAGTGAGCCACGGCAGCGGCTTTGGTTAGAGTAGTCAAGGGAGCCTCTCTGAGGAGGTGACTTTTGAGTTGAGATCTGAGTGACAGTGAGCTGAGACCAACATTCCAAGGAGGAGCAGCAAGTGCAGGGGTGCAGAGAAAGAAACGAGTGTGTTATCTTCAAGGAGCTGAAAGAAGACCTGTCAGAAAGGGAGAGTGTCTGGTGGGCAGGAGATAGGGGACGAAGGTCTTCTCCAGGGGCTCTGGTACACAGTGTGCACTTCATTATAGGGGCTATGGGACGTCCGTGGAAGGTTTTAGGAGGAGAGTGACTTACATCTTAGAACAAGTCATTCTGGCTGCTTCTTGGAGACCAGACTAAGGGAGACAAGAGAGGAGGCAGAAAGAACGGCCATCCATAGGAGGAGAGAGGACATCTGGATCTAGGGTGAGGGGCAGGTGGAGCTCAGGGGTGTGTTTTGGACGTAGAGCTGAGACGGCTCATTGATGGACTGGATGTGCTTGTGAGAGAGGGAGAGGCATGTGGGATACAATTAATAAACGATAAATACTAAACATGCTCAGTGATCCCTGTGGGGGCTAGTTTGCCAAAGAGCTCAGCATTGGCTTTTGAGCACATCTGAAATATAGTAGGGTGACCTTTGTGTTTCCTACTCATCATTGTCTTCGAGGACAGGAACCATGTGGGTTTTGTTGCTTCACCCCTGATGCCTAGCACAATGCCAGGCACAAAGCGATGCTCATAATGGTCAGGAATAGTCCCTAGAGCTTGTGCTTCTCCCAAGGACCTCCCAGGGAGGCTGGGCCAAGAAGGCATCCCTGGGCTCACAAGCCACCTGCTATCCCATAGTACTATCAGTCCCACAATTAACCAATCAGTGTAGGTAAGGCAGCTATGCTGCATCCCCACTGCCATGCTCAGGTCACCCAAAGCCTTCTCCTGGCCTGTGCACCCTCACTGGCTGCAGGAGCCCAGAATCCCAATTTCTATGCAGTCTGGCTGCTTTCCCAGCTCAAAAATATGCCCCCTGCTTACAATTCACCAACAGTCTGGACCCCCATCCCCTTCTTCCCTTGTGGGTTACACATACATTCACAGAGGCTTTTGGGAGACCTGAGAGTCTGCCTCATATGAAGGGTGGAATGTCAGTTGTATGGGGGGAAATGGTAGGGGCAGGGGAGTGATCTGTATTAGTACATACTTCTCTCGGCTGCAGAGATCCCCGCTTTGCCTATGATTAAGGCTGATACAGGAAAAAGATATTTCTTTTTCAGAAGGTCTTCCCCAGGATGCCTCCAGAGGGGAAGAGTACTCCCCCAGAGCTTCTCAGGGATGGGACTCTTGAGCATTCTTGGCTCAGCCTGACTGATCATGCAGGCTTCACCCTGTTCCAGGGCTAATAAAAAAGCACAGCCCCAAGGCACTGGGACTTTGTATTAAATTTTAATAGCCACAGTGGGTTTGATCCCACACTCCTGGGCGAATTAGTCACTGCAGGTTCAAGTGAGGAATTTATAGACAGGCCTCAACAATCTGCTTCTAATTTTGGGATGGAAACTTTAAGAATCCTAAAAGGCAATATGGTATAGTCAAGGAGGCCTAGGTTCCTGACATTCAACAAATTTTATTAATCTATGTGTTTGGCACTGTGCTGATCCAGGCTCCTCCCTCTGAGTCTAAAGCTAGGTGATCCCCAGCAAGTTATTCCCCCTCTTTGGGCCTCTGCCTCCTGACTTGCAAATGAGGGAGTGCAGCCCTTCCCAGCTCTTTCCAACTGTGACATCCTGTGTCTGGGTCTATGAAGGACAAATGAGATCTTCAGCTGCAGCTGCTCTCTGGGAGGCCTCCCTTAGGGAAAGTTGGCTTTGGGCACAGAGCAGTTCCTAGAAGCCCAAGCACGCCCTGCCCTGAATCCCTCCTCGCCTTCCCGCTGCTGGGGGAGGGTGGAAGGGGTTAAAGTTGGCTCAGCAAGGCAGGAATAGACTCTCCCAATCCCCTCCCTCTCCGGGTCCTCTCCCCTTTTTGTTCTCAGGGATTTGCTCAGCTTGCTGAGGTTAGGTAAAACTCCTTGCTGGGCTGGGAGCCATGCCTCTCTGCCTCTGCTGTGAGAGAGCTGAATTGTAGCAACTTGCCCGGGCTCTTCCCTCAGGCAAGAAATCTGAAGCTACCATGAGGGGTGGAGAAATCTTGGAACCTGAGACAATGATTCTGGCTGGAGCTGGACGTGCCTTTGGAGATTACAGAGGCCAACTGGCTCCTTTTGCCGGTGGGGAAACTGAGGCCCAGAGAGGGGGCTTTTCTTAGGTTCATCCAGCTAGCTAGGGATAGACGCAAATGCAGGTTCCAAGATTCCCAGCCAAATCCTCTCTCTTGAGCTGATCCCTGGACTTTGGGGGACAGACCTTTGGGCTGAAGCTGTCATGAATAGATAATGTTGGGGGGAGGAACAGAAGGAAAGCAGAGGGGGCATAACTCCAGGTGTCATGAAGCAGGAAAAAGGGACTCCTTGTTGATGCTTTTTGGGGCTGCCTTCCTGATACTCATCCTGCCTATGCCAGGCTTTCCAGGCACCCCAAATGTCTACCCCTTCGATCCTTAGATCGATCCTTAGATCGTAGGCCAGTTTGTTTTTACTAAGAACCCAGCTTGGGTGGAGCCTCCTTTATTTATTTAGGGCCCAGTTTTTTAAAACAGACTTGCTTCCAGCCCCAGCTTCTCTTCTTATTAACTGTGTGATCTTGGGCAAGTTGTTTCACTTTTCTGAATCTGAGCTACCTGTCTGTCAAAAGACAATGCTAATAGTACCTTCTTCACAGCACTGTGGAGAGATGAATGAGATAATGCAGGGCCAGGCGCAAACTAAGTGCTGGAGAAATGGCAAGGGTTACTAGCAGTCCTCTGCTCTGGGTGCTCTATCACCATCTTTCTTGTCCTCTCTTTCCGTAGAATGGATCTATCTCTGGGCCTGCCCTCCTCACAGGGTAGTGTGAAGCTCTAATAAGACAATGGAGGTAAAAGAGCTTCGTAAAGCACTATGCGGAACCAGTGGTCTCTCTCGGTGGTTCCTCTGACTAGTTTGTCCCATGGCCCCTGAACAATCCCTGGGTTGATCAGTTGTCCATCAGCTCAGGATGTGGTGTAGGAGAAACACTGGGGGCCGAGATGCACCGGATTCATCCTAACCATCCATGAGCTAAATGGCTCTGGGCATGTCATTTTGCCTTTCTAAGGCCCTTTTGCCCACTGTAAGACGAGGCCAGAATTCCTGTTTTTCCAATTCATAGATCTATGATGGAAACTGCAAAGCTCTCTGCCTGCTCTGTGTTCATTCCCTCTTCCTCTGGTTCCACACCTGATTTCCAAGAAACATCCAGCCCATTCTGACCTCCAATTTTGAACAGTGGTTTGGGGCAGCTGACCCAACCTCTGCTCCAGTGTTAGGTCTGAGACCTGCCTTACCAATCAGAGCCCTGAACTCCCTATGGTCACTGTGATTGGTTCAGGGATGGGCCTGTGATCCAATCACAGCCAACTAACATTTATCCTGGAACTTTGGCTTACAGCGACAGGGAGAAATGACTCACTCTTTTTTCTACTGGGCAAGAGCCTGGGAGAATGAGAATTTGGAGCTCTCAGGCACCATCAGGTGTCAGGAGAATCTACCTGATCATTAAGCAAATGAAAAGCAGAACAGACAAAAGGCAGAGAAGGGCAAACTTCTGCCAGTGTTATTTGCACATTCAGTCCTAGACTTCCCGAAAGTCAAACTATTCCTAGACTTCTCAGGAATATAAGTCAATTTATTTATGTGTAATAAATATAACAATCTATAATAATAAAATATTATGTCCTTTCCTTCTTTCATTCCTGTTTCTATTAATTGCTCTCTCTATCCAATTATTTTTGCTTAAGTTGGTCTGATTTGGCTTTCTGTCACTTGCAATCAAAATTTCCTAATTAAGACAATGAAAGAATTATGATACTCACTGGAAAAAACAATGTTAGCTGTTGACACAATTTCCATTTCCCCTTCTTTCTTACTAGCAGAACCCTGGATGGGGGATAGGAGCAGGGAGAGAATGTGGTTAAGTCCCATGAGAGATGTGATGTTTGATCTAAGTTAATTGTGACAACCCTGTTTCTTGTTTTTCAGAATCCTTGCCTTAACAGTGACCATGTGACCCAGTTCTAGACCATAAAACAAAGGGAAATCTGCTGGATGGTAGGTGTTTGGGAAAGTAGACAGCATCACCCTCTCTCCTTCTTCCTGTCTTGAAAAAGGATGTGATGACTGGAATTGCAGCAGCCACATTGTGACCATGAGGCAGAGGCCAAAAGAATTACAGAGGACCTGTCCTCACATTATTAAGCCACTAAACTAATGCCAACAGGTATCTGCCTGTATGTTTCTTGTAATAGAATAAAAGCAAACACCTATTTGTTTAAGCCACTGTTAGTTGGATTTTCTGTTATTTGCAGCTCAAGGCATTCTTTAGGAGTGAGTCATTTCACTCACACAGCACTCAAGTAGCTCTCCAGCAATGTCACTGATTTCCAAAACTCAGACAAGAATCCTACTTAAGAGTAAAACAACCCAGCCTGTTTTTGCTCCTTAGGAGAAAAAAAAAAAGGAAAAAAGGAAAAAGAGAAAAGCAAATAATATTTATTGAGTAGTTACTATTGCCAGGCTGTGTGTTAAGTGCTTTAGTAGCATATAACCTTAGGTTCAGTTGCAATATCTTTATAGGCAGATATTATTATTTATAGATCAGAAAGCTGAGCCACAGAAAGATATTTTTTAGGGTCACTTGGCTAAGAAATGCTGGATACAAAAAGGCTTCTGAGTAGTCACAGTGGATTCTACCATGTATTTTATTCATAAAAGAACCCCACGGCCTGGAGTTGAGAGACTCATTTTCTACACAGTGTAGGCATGTACTTATCTAACAGACTTACTGTTGTAAAGAATGGAGAGAGAAGGGCCCCTGAAATAAGTGACAGCTAACACTCTGTCACTGAGCAATAATAAAATACAAAAAAGGAAAGCCTGGCTTTTTCAGTGTAGGTGAAAATAGCCTAACAGACCTGCACGGCCCTGAGGACACAGCTGTATTAAAACTCAATTCAATCACTAATGTTTTATAATGGCCCTGAGTCATCAAGGGAAGATGAAATGAGGCTTCACCTCTTGTTTGAGAAGGCAGGGAAGCATGTAATACATCTAGGGAAGGTTCCTACCTGAAACACTTAAAACAAAAGATAATTTTAGCATTTTCATCAGCGATACCTCCCACTTCCCCCCTCCCCAACCCAACTTTCTGGAAAAATGAGCTCACAGAATGCTTCCTCCCCTAGAGGCCCAGAGGCCAAGGTGTTAGGGGACTACAGTTTTCATCACCACTGTCCCAAGATGTTCCCTCCTCAAGCCTATAAATGTCAACCTGTGTGTTTCTAGCAAAGGTGTTCTTAATTCTAATGCCTGGGGGTGACCCATGGGCACACATAGCAGAGAGCGCAGCAGCAGTGTGAAGCCTTGGAGAGCAGCACTTGTTAGGACCTCTGCCTGCTGCCTGAGCGGGGACCATGGGAGGCCACACAAGGAGCAAGAATAGGCTCTGAGAGGCAATTACATGGACCCAGTGTCTAGCTGGGCAGGGACCACTGAACAAAGGGCTTGAAGGTAAAAACCACACCATGCTGAGACTGGATGTGGCCTTCGATGTTTGTAATCCAACCTGCTCTGTGAACAGATGAGGAACCTGAGGTCCAGAGAGGGGAAGGGACTTCTCAAGTTCACACAGCAAGGTTACCGCAGAGCTTAGATCCCTGTTCCCTGGTCCCCTTTGGACCAGAGGGGAACACCAAACAAAAGTCTGAAGGTTGGAGAGGTCCTCTGAGACTTGTGTCCTGAGCTAGGAATGGGATCAGCCTGGCTGACGTTCCTCTCCCACCCTGGGAGACTTTGGGATTTCCGGGGCTTCCCAGGCAGGTGAACCACGTGGGGGCCTCTCTGAGTTTTAATTCAACAAATATGTATTTTGTGTCTAATATGTTCTCATAATAGTGAGAAAAATCACGAGTGGTGCCTGTCCTCAAGGGGCAAGCAGTCAAATGTAGTAGTTGAGATGATAGGTTCTAGTATCGTTTGCCAGGCACCAAGATTGGGGGCCCCTTGCTAGCTGCACTTAGATGCAACCTAAATTACAGAGGCAAAGACCTACAAATAGACCTACAGGACAGCCACACAGGCATAGGCAGAGTGACCTAGACCTCCCCCCCCACACTGTAAGCCCACAGATATGCATACACTGACATATGTATAGACATGTACCCCCATCAGAGACACACACACACACATATCACACACAGACACATGCATATATGTACACACACAAAGGCACACACGTATGCACACAAACAAAGCTCTCTTCCATTCCTCCCTGCCCCCCACGAGCAAATTGCAGTTTTAGCAACTTTGGAGACGCCATCTACATACTTTCCTGGTAAAACATTTCCTCAACAATGACTGACCCCAAACCAGGTGTGCCTGGGTCCCTCTCCCACATCCCTTGCTGTTACAGGTATTTGCTGAGTAGAGGCTGGAAACCAGGATCTGAACCACTCCTGCCTGATTCACTCCTCTCTGGGCCACAGAGCTTCCTCTTCCTTGCTCTGAGCAGCTTCTCAGGCTTGGCACCTTGAGTTCTGCCCCTGACTCATCCTGCCTTAGCGCAGTATGAGGCCTGTGGTTTGTACAAGCTGGGGCATGACCTGAGGCGGGGATGGGGTGATTTTGGTGTGCGGTGGGGGTCACTGTTACGTAAGGGCCCTGGAGGAAGTATGGGTATGGGCTGTGTGTCTCGTAGGGGCACAAGGAATGTGTACCAATCCGTCCTGCTGGAAAGTTGCCTTATAGGAGCAAAGAGGGAACTTAGCAGTAACCCCAGGATTGTCTGCAGTTAGGGTTTCCCTTACCCTGGAGCTGCTGGGCTCTGCCTGCCCCTCCTGCAGCTGCATTCTCCCCGTGGAATCGAGAGTCTGTGGAGCCAATGGGATGGTTCACCCCAAGCCTATGACCCCCACTTCCTGATCACATTCTGGGCACCCAGGATCTGGAGTTCTTGTTCAAAGACCCCCAGCTAGTTTCTTAGGCCTGTGCAGCGAGCCTCTACCAGGCATCTTCCTCCAAGGGCAGGCTGTGCACCCCTAAAGGGTATGTGGGGGGTAAATTGGTGCTGTTTGCTGGCAGGAGTTAGGGTGGTGTGGGTGGAGCTTGAGCTAGGAGGTGTAAGCACCTTCCTTGTGGAAGAGCAAGGGGCAGGGAGGGAAGGCAGGTCGACTGAAGCCCTGGGACCCTCCATTGACACTCTTGCTTAGTGCCCTGCCTGAAGTCAGTCCGTCTTGTCACAGGGATATGGAGGCCTCCCGATGGCAGAAGCACAAGGCTGAGTGTCAGGGAACCTGGACTCTGGCCATCTTCTGCCAAAGAGTCTCACGGGAGAGGAGCATATTCTCTGGGGTCAGCTACCTGGGTTCCAAATTTCTGGGGATATCTAGCCATGTGACCCCAGACAAGATGTCCTCTGTGAGCCTCAGTTTCCCCATTGGTCACATGAGACCAATGATTGTCTCTACTTCGTGTTGACAGTAAAGAGCTGAGCACAGTAGCTAGTAGCTGGAACCTAGTAAGTGATTAATTAGCATGATTATCTCTAACCTTGGTAAGTCCCTTGCTTTTTCTGTGAGTCTCAACTCCCTTTCAAGAGAGGGAGGGATGACCTTAACCCAGGATTAGGCCCAAGGGAGATGCCTCTAAGTGCCTGGAAAGCCCCGTGGACAGAGCACCGCAAACACTCTCTGGGTACAGAGAGCAGCCCTTGGCTCTCACTGACAGTTTGGACCTGTGTATCCCCATCAAAGGGCTTGGAGAGAAACAGTTCCCAGAGAGCTGTCCTCCCTCCACCTCAGGGCTTTGGCATATGCCCGTCCCATTGCTGGGAACACTTGCACTGTCTTTCACTTCTCACCAGTTAACTGCCATGTAGGTTTCAGATCTTAAAAATCACTTCCTTGGGAAAGCTCAGATCTGCTGTGACCGGTTTTCATTGTTCCTTAGATCTACATTCCATTATCATTATATCTGTGTAGGTGATCACTGGATGCCACTTCCTCCAAGGGGCCTTCCTTTCAACCCTGTAGAAGTTCTGTGCCCTCCTGCCGCACTCCCAAAGCACCCTGCACTTTACGTTTCACATTTCGTCTGTGAAATCTTTGTAGTTCATCTCTGAGGTGTAGATGAAATGTCGCTTCGTCGTTGGGGCACTGGATCAAGATCGGTTCCCCTGTTGTGTGTTCCCATGGTGCTCCTTACACTCCTTTCATAAAATGCACTGAACTTGTCAAACTTGTCATGACTTATTCAATATCTGTCTTCTCACACCAGAACAGGAACTTCCCGAGGCAGGAACATACTTGCCTATCCACAGTTGTATCCCTAGCATGTAGAACAGTGCTTAGCACATTGAAAGAATTAATAGCTACGTGTTTATCCTTTCCCCTCTGCAAACACACACACACACTCTCACAAACCTACTTTTACTCTCCGTGCCTATGGCAGTGGCTGGCACAAGGGAAACTCTCAGTTAGCACTTGTTAAATGAACGGATGAATAAGTGAGTCTCCTCTACTACATCTGAAGCTTGGAGGCCAGGGAGCCTGTCTTCAACGATGTTGTTTTCCGTCTCTTATGAAATGGGATCAAGAAAGCCCCCAAAGAATGTCCTCGTTATAGGACCGGATCTCCAGACTCCCCCTCCAGACAGACACCGCGGGGCCTCCAGTTCCTCCCTTCTCACTGTTCACAACATGCCCCATTCTCCCATCTGGCCGCAACCTTGCTTTCCAATCCTTATTTCCACAACTTCCTCCCAGACTTAGGGTCTCAGCCACAGACACCCTCCTGGACGAAGGAGGTAAAGCCACAGGGATTTCTCCATTTTCCAACAGCTGCCGTAGACAGTCTTATGGAATACGGGCAGGAGGAGATGCATTAGTTCAGGAGGACAGAGGGAGCTGCATTGAGTCAGAGACATTAGAGCCCAGGCTTGGGGGTGGGTATTATCTAGCCAGGCTGAGACTCTTGGAGGAGGGGCAGTGGTAAAGAGCAAGGGAGGACAGGCATTTTAGGCAGAGAAAATCATCAGCAAAAGCTCAAAGCAGGAACAGTTGAGATTTCTGGCACTGTGGCTACTCCCTTAAGAGCACTGGGGTCCAGCATGATGCAAGGAGCTGAAGAACTGCCAGGGGCTGGAAGAGAACCCGGAACTGGTATCATTTTAGAGAAAAGAAATAATGGTACCATCAGCAATAGCAAGAGTAAGACGAGGCCTTTCTTTTTAAAGAGACCATTCATTGTGCAACCGTGCATGGGACTTTGCCTTTCCGGGGCCTCAGTTTCCTATCTACAAAATAAATGTCCTGGATGAGATGGTGCCTCCAATTCTTTCTAGCTCTGAAGTCCTGTGATTGAAACTAAAGTCTCCCTTGGCTTCTCCTTCTGGTTTTGGATCAGCACCAGGACTTGTGACCAGATATGAGGTCAGTCTTGCTGATTTCAAGACAAGTGAGGGCTCTGTCTGTGCAGCTGGTGCCCATTTCCTGTGGCCAGAGCCCTGTCCTTGTGCTTGGTGCAGCCGGCTGTCACCATGCTCATGGTATCACCTGCCCCTACCAGCCTTTCATCCTCTGGGCTCCTGGAGCATCCCCAGAGCTTGGCCAGGAGAAAGGTGGTGCAGCAGGTTAGGGAGGATAGGTGGACCAAAGGGGGCCTATGGAGGGCTGGCAGGGCCTGGAGGACACCCTGATGATCCTTGGCTCGATGGCCTAAGCTTCCGCTTTCCTTTCCTATGTCCACATATGTTTCTTGCAGCCAATAGATTTCGGAATGAGTCAGACCTGGCTTTGAATTCCTTCCTTGCCATTTACTTGTTGTAGGCATTTGGCCTAGTTTGCTTGCTTTTTACTCATTATTTCATTTGCTCATTAGCTCAGTCTGCTTGTTGACTCACCCATTTATGCATTATTTAATAAATGTTTAAGACTACCTACTATGTGCCCACACAACAAGGGATACAGTGTTCGACAAGCTGACTTCGTCACTGCCCTCATCATATGGTGTCACAGGAATGCCAGCCTGTGTGTCCAATGGGGGAGCCACTAACGTGTGGCTATCAAGCATTTGACATCTGGCTGGTGTGACCGAGGACGATTTTAAATTTTATTTAATTTTTATTAATTTAAATTTAAAAACGGATATTTGGTTTGCTTTTAAGTGTGCTTAAAATAATGGGAATGTGAAGCTACTTTTCAAGTGTAAATTTTGTGAAATTCGAATACAGATCAAATATTTAGCATTTAAGTCAAGATGTGCTGGACATGTATAAAAACACATTGGATTTTAAAGTGTCAGTAAGAAAGTAGGAACAAAAAATACTCCACTAATAAATGTTTGCATATTGATTACATGTTGGAAATAACATTTTGGATACATAGAGTTAAATAAAAATATATTACCAGAATGAATTTTCATCTGTTTCCTTTTACTTTCTAAACATGGCTGGTGGCAATTTAAGATCACATATGCGGTTTACAGGATCTTCCTGCTGGACAGTGCTGTGTTCGACACCTCAATGGGCAACTATGACTCCCAGGATTGTGGGGAGCAGTAAATGCGATGCTGCATAGGAAGGGCTTCGTTCAGGAGAAGTACTCAGTCAGTGTTAAATACATCTGACCATCAGATGTTGGGCGGGACCCCAGATCACTCCTTTCCCTTTGCTGACAGTGACTTTTCCCAGGAGCCTTGTGGGCCTTTTATGCAAACAGGACCTTCCATGTCCCACCTCTTGTCCTTAGGACACTCCTAGATCTATTACAAACAGGGGCTCAGGGGCCTCTCACCACTCCACTTGATGTCATCTGTTTTCTATCTCCCTCCTCCTCCCCAGGACCATACATTCTGCCTTACCTCAAAATCTGATCAATGCTCCAGGACTTTCTGAGTCACTTTTGGATTTCACAGATTGGTAAAAATGCCCCCACAATTTTGAGGACCTAATACAGGGTTGCTTTTTTTTTTCCCTCCAAATAGGGTTATTAAAATTTTTTTTTAAAATTACTGTTTCCTATCACCATATTTCATAAGAGAACACTTTAAAAAGTAGGAGCCGTTTTTTTGTGGTTTTTTTTTTGTTTTTTTTTTTTTGCAGAGTTTGACAAGTTAATTCTAAAATTCATATAAAAATGTAAAGGACCCAGAAAACCCAAAAACAATCTTGAAAAAGAAGAGCAAAAGTGAAGGACTCATACTTCCCGATTTTAAAACTTACAAAGCTATAGTAATCAAGACAGTGTGGTACTGGCTAAGAATAGGCACCTGGAGCAATGGAAGAAAATGGAGAGTCCAGAAATAAACCCTGACATTTATGGTCCATTGATTGTGACGAGGGTGCCAAGACAATTCCATGTGGAAAGAATAGCCTTTTCAACAAATGGTGCTGAGATGATTGGATATGCAAATATAAAAGAATGAATCTGCACCCCTGTATCTCATATACACAAACCT
Source organism: Ursus arctos (assembly GCF_023065955.2). NCBI lineage: Eukaryota > Metazoa > Chordata > Mammalia > Carnivora > Ursidae > Ursus > Ursus arctos. The sequence continues at coordinate 41,691,906 of NW_026622819.1, read as the reverse complement.
TAGCTCAATACGGACCCTTGACCTAAATTAAAGAGCTATTAGCTCTTAGAAAATATAGGGGTAAATCTCTGCAATTGTGGATTAGGCAATGGATTCCTAGATACGACCCCTAAAGCATAAATCATAAAGGAAAATAATGATAAATTGGACATCATGAAAGTGAAAACTTTTGTGTTGTAAATGACACAATTGAGAAGTGAAAGGACAAGCCACAGACTGGGAAAAATATTTGCAAACTGTATATCTGATGAGGGACTTGTATCCAGAATATATAAAGAACTCTTACAACTCAACAACATAAAGACGAAAAGCTTAACTAAAAAATGGGCAAGGGATTTGAACAGACATTTCTCCAAAGAAGAAATACAAATTGTCAATAAGTACATGAAAAGATGCTCAGCATCTTTAATTACTGGGGAAATACAAATCAGACCCGCAATAAGATACTATTTCACATCCACTGGGTTGGCGATGATCAAGAAGACAGTTATTAACAAGTGTTGATAAGGATGTTGTAGAGGAATTGGACCGTTATATTCTGCTGGTGGGAATGAAAATGGCTGCTTTGAGAAACTGGCAGGATAAATGTTAAGGACAGAATTACCATATGACACAGCCATTCTATTCTTAGGTATCTACCCACAAGAAATGAAAACATATGTCTACAAAAAACCCCATAAAAAACAAACACAAAGGGGTGCCTGGGTGGCTCAGTTGGTTAAGCATCTGACTCTTGACCTCAGCTCAGGTCTTGATCTCAGGGTCGTGAGTTCAAGCCCCGTGTTGGGCATGAGCTGGGCATGACCCTACTTCAAAAACAAACAAACAAACACCCTCCAAAAAACCAAAAAGCCTCATACACAAATGTTCATAGCAGCATTGTTCCTAATGTAGGAAAAGTAGAAAAAGTAGAATAAGTCCAGATGTCCATCAACTGATGAGTGGATAAACAAAGTAGGGTATACCCGTACAATGGAGTTTTATTTCACCATAGAAAGGAATGAAGTAGTGATACATGCTACCACATGGATGAACCTCAAAAACCTGCTCCGTGAAATAAGCCAGTAACAAAAGAACACATACAATAGGATTCCATTTATCTGCAATGTCTGGATAGGCAAATCTGCAAAGACAGAACATAGATGAGTGGTTGGCAGGGGCTGGAGATGAAGGATGGGGATCAGGGAGACTGCTAATGGGTACGAGATTTCTTTTTAGGGTGATGAAAATATTTGAAACTTTGATTATGGGGATTGTTGCATCACTCTAAATAAACTGAAAACCACTGACTTGCACCCTTTAAACAGGTGAATTTGATATAAATTATGTCTCAATACAGCTGTTAAACATAAGAGCAGGCCTGAGGTTGGACAGCATATTAGAGAGGCGTGCAGAGCTCTGGCGTCCTGAGGTCTTCAGTGTGAGTCCCAGCTCTTCTGCTTTTCAGCTGCGGGATCTCGGGGAAATTAGTGACCGTGACCTCAGTTTCCTCAGTTATGTGGGGATATGGTGAAGAATAAACAAGAACATCTGTGTCAGGTGACACAGGTCTGGGACTTGGTGAGTGCTCAAAGCTCACCAGACATATTTGGTGTTAAATAGGCCTTCATCTCTGATTCAAGCACGGTCCTTTAAATGAAATAAAGTGAGCTTTACGAAAATCTCACTGGCTTGTCCTTTTTCTCATTTTGTAAAATCTGTTGAATGCTTCTTTACTGGCCGGCACCACCCACCCCTTCCCCTCCCCCCTCTCCCCCTGGGAGGGCAGGGTGCCACCCACCCACAGCATCATCCCTCCCCCTGAGCAGGAGACTGCCAGGGCTGGAAGAGCTGTAGGTTCCAAACACATTTTAGGAATGCAATCAGTCTTCATATGACATTAAGATACTAATAATCATAATAATGGCTAATGATTCTTGAGCCTGTGCCACAAGTATGATGGTAAGCGTCTCACACGTATCCTCTCCTTAATAACCCTCGAGGTACTCTGGGCCACAGTGTTAGTCAGTAGTGGAGCCCTCAAGAGCCTGCCAGCTTAATACCAAACATCCGTCCTCTTGATCAAGGGGCAGTTAAAAGGGGCCTGACTGTAAGTGTTTGCATCCTCGTTCAGATCCTGGACAAGTTATCTAACAGCGTCCTCATGTGCGTCCTCATGATACAGGTACTGTGCCGTGTTACTCCGCTAAGCCCTTGGCATGCATTATCGCATGGAATCCACCCAACAAGGTGTGAGGGCTCAATGTTTGCTTTCATTATCACTCCACATATCACCTCCTTATGAGGAAACCCAGAGGGAGAAACAGATTATAGTCGGGCTGTTCTGGTTGAAAAGGGGGTGTCCCACTTCAATCTGTCCTGTCTATCTTCTGCTGCCCCTCCCTGCAAAGTGGACCCTAAGAACCCCTCTTTGGGACCCTAGGGCTCCTCGAAGCATAGTTTGAAGGTGCTCTTCTTACCCCATCCTTATTCATTGTGCAGATGAGAGCATTGAGGTCCAGAAAGGGGAGGATACCTGCCCAAGGTCACACAGTCACTCAGGGGCAGAGCTAGGGTTAGACCCTTGGCTCCCTGATCCCAACCCGGTTGTTGCTGCCCCAGTTGGGAGTCCCCAGGTCTCCCTGCTGCCTCACAAAGGTTGTGCTGCTGCCAGAACTCCCAGGTTGGGCTCCCTCCCCTCCCCCAGTCTCAGGGATAATCCTTTAATGAATTAAGTGGGGCAATTATGGGAGGGGAGAAGGAGGCTTTGTTACTTTTTTGTAACCAACTGGCATCTTGCAGAGTCTCATTTGCTGTCAGTGGAGTACTTAGACATAAACCCTCCGACTTTCCACGTCTTCACCAGTGTTTCCTCCCCTCCATGTTCCCCTTCTGTTCACATCAACACCCCCCGTCATGTCATGGGGACAAAGTGGTGACCAAGACCCACACAGTACCCCCTTTTGTGGGGCTACCATCTAGTATAGCAGTCAGACACCAAACAAGCAAAAACTGAAGAAAAACCCAAAAAGAGAAATACTCTTCCAGTTTTTGGTTCTCTTTAGTCAGAGTGGAGTAAGGGTTGAATCTTGGAGGTGGCACAAGACAAGGCCTGGCTGTTGCTCCTCCTTCTGCCCAGAATACCACCTCTCAGATCTGTGCCGCTGGCACCTTCTCACTCCGGGGCCCCTCACGGGTCCTCTGGTCAGAGCAGCCTTCCCTGGCCATCTTACCCGAGCAGTTCCAAGCTACTCTAGCCCTGGCTCTGCTTTATTTTCTTCCTTCCTTTCTTTTTTTTTTTCTTTTAAAGATTTTACTTATTTACTTATTTGAGAGAGAGAGCACAAGGCAGAGGGGGCAGGGGTGCCGGGGAGAGGGACAGTGGGAGAAGCAGGCTACTGCTGAGCAGGGAGCCTGATGCGGGGCTGGATCCCAGGACCCCGAGATCACAACCTGAGCACCCCTCTGCTTTATTTTCTTTAAAGCACACAGCTCACTAAAACCATCTGACTGACTGATTTGCTGATGTGTTTATTTTCTGTCTCCAGCCCCCAGCAGAAGCTTTGGCAGGCAGGACATGTGTCTGTCTTGCTCACTACCGCATGCCCAGCACCCAAAGTAGTGTTTGGCATTTGGGAGGAACTCCATACTATTTGTTGACTGAGTGACTGGAAGAAGGAATGAAAAAGTCAAGTGCCAAGAAGTGGAAGTTGGGGAAGGATCTAATTCCAGTTCTGTCACTAACTTGCAGTGTGACTGTAGGCAAGCTTCTTGCCTTCTCTGGTTAACCTCATTTTCTTCAGTTACAAAGTTAAAGAATTAGAGTTAGCATCTCTTTTGGCTGTGTGCTCACATCTCGCTATAAGGATTTTCACACCAAAATACAACTTTGTCTTGAGACATCTGTCTCACCTACTGAGCTCTATGTTCCTTGGGGACAGAAACCAAGTTTTAGCCTGCAGTCCAAACCAGCACCATGCCCCACATACAGTGGCAACTAATAGTGTTGGGCGAGTGAGTGGATGGATGGATGGATGGATGGATGGATGGATGGATGGATGAAAGGTGCTCTGAAGGGGCACCTGGGTGGCTCAGTCAGTTAAGCCTCTGCCTCTTGGTTTCAGCTCAGGTCATGATCTCAGGGTCGGGGATGGAGCACTCCGTTTGGCTTCGTGAGCAGTGTCCAGTCTGCTTGTCCCTCTCCCTCTGGTCCTCTCCCTGTGTGCTCTCTCTCTCCCAAATAAATAAATAAAATCTTAAAAAAAGAGAAAGAAAGATGCTCTGAAGTTCCTTCCAGGACGAGTAACTTAGGGTTCTAGGGTTCCTATAAGCAGGGACAATGGAAAGAGGAAGTAGGTATTCAGGTGTCTCCTCTGGCATTTTCCTTGGACAACTTCCTCAGAGCCTTTCTGAACCCACTTCCAGAGGTTCAGGCTCTTCCTGCTGTCCCACCCCCTAAGGCAGAAAACAATTGGCTCCACCAGAGGGAAGACCATGGAGGGAGTGGTACGAAGGAGACCTATGACACAATCTCATTAAAGAATACAAGACAGGGCAAATTATCACATTATCCGAATAGCAAAGTATGTAAAGGCGAGCTAGCAACAGTCCTGTGGAAGGCTGGAGTCAGATCAGGGTTCGGCTCACTTCTTCTGTAAAAAGCCAGATAGCAAGCATTTTACCCTTGTCTCTGTGGCAGCTCCTCACCTCTGCCGGGGTACCCCAACAGCAGTTACAGACAATCCATAATGAACAATCGTGACTACGTTCCAATAAAACTAAGTATTAGATGCAGAGGTTTCAACTACAACATTAGAAAATATCACCCTTGATTCGAGTTCTTCAATCATTTAAAAATGTAACACCATGCTTAGCTTACAGGCAGTACACAAACAGGTGGGGGTGGACTGGCCCACAGTCTGTAGTTTATGGACCCCTGAACTAGAAGGGAGAGGACAGTGTTGGGTGGCCTTTCTGGGAAGCTTTCTGAAGGAGGGACATGGAAGCCTGGGAAGGACTTGGATGGGGAGTAGCAGAGGTTTGAATCAGACGTGAGAGCAAGGACACACACTCAAACACTAGCAGGAGCCAGGGAAGAAGCCAAGAGAATGAGTGAGGCAGGCCGGGTGGGACTGGGGGGGATTCATGTGTTAGAATCCTATCGAAAATGTGCAGCATCTGAGCTCTAGCGCTTTGCTGCCAACATGCCCCCTTTTTAGATCATCCAAACTTTCAAGAGGAGCCTGCGTTTTTCTGTAAAAATTCCCAATTTTTAAAAATGGCAATGAATTAAAGCTTTTTTTGAAATTAAAAATTAAAAAAAAAACAGAGTGGGTCAAACAGAACATGGTGGGGGGTGATTGTGGCTCATGGACCATTAGTTTGCAACTCGTGGCTTCCTAGGTTTATGGAAATCATGCAAACTGGAGTGGAGGAGAGGAGCTTCTTAATCGGGGAGTGTGCCTACAAGGGCAGGTGGGCACCCGGAAGGGGGACTGACATACACCCAACAAACAAGAACTATATGCCAGGAGAGTCCATTTTACTGAGATGTTTCAGAAGAAATCATTGTTAAAGTAAGCACAAACACATTTGGATAGATTGCAAAAATTACATACTTTTCCTTTTTTTTAAATTAAAAAAATTTTTAATTGGTGTTACCATACAATAAAGTTCACTGATCTTTATAGTACAGCTCAAATATTAGTGTTGCCCGTTGCTGAACTCCACGTATGATAGAGCATATGCTGTCTGGGGTCTGGCTTCCTTCCCTCTGCATGTTGTCTGAGAGGCATCCATGTCTCCGTGGCGGGGGTTGCTATTTTTCCTGGTCATGCAGTATTGGTCCATTTACCTATTTTACTACCAATGGATATTTGACTTGTGTCCAGTTTTTGGATGTTATGAGTGACATTGCTATGATGATTTGTGGACATAGGCGTTGGCTTCCTGGGGTATATGCCCCACGTGGACTTGCTGGTGGTGTGGCTGCTCTGTGTCTCAAAGAAGGTAGTACTTGCTGTGAATAGTTTCAGACTCTATTCCCAGACACCCAGGGACCCACATGCACTCTCCCTTGCAGTTAGGTGATCTCACTGGAAAATTGGAAAACACTGGTATAGGGGTGAGGACATGGAATGAAGGGCCAGAAGACAGAGATCAACAGGTAGTACCATTATTAGCATCTATAGATAACCACACAGAGGCTCAGAGAGCAAGCGGATTTGTCTGAAGTCAAGTAAATAGTAAGGGGAGACCCTGCATTTAAATCCAGAGTCAGTCAACTCCAGACTCATGTTTTTAACTGCTTTGCTCTAAAGCCTGGGTGTGAGCCCCTGTATTTTCACCTGCCCAGAATCTATTTCTTTCCTCTCAGTAACAGCATCCCAATGTCCCTTGGGGAGGCATCCAGTGCTATTTGATGCAGTCTCAGTGGGCTGTCCCTCTAAGTGCCCTCCACCCTGGGACAAGGTGCAGGCCTGGGACCTGGCTCAGCACTAGGGTGAAGGACACCCTAGGGTGCAAAATTTAAGGATGCGTCCACTCTCAGGGTCAAACAAACACAGGGTCAGTCTCCCTTCATCCCAGCCCTGCAAGGTACCCAAGCTCAGCCAGCTCCGGCCCCCTTAAGCAATCTGGATCTTGAGAGGAGGGGCATCTGTCCTTCTGGGGATGACAGCCTGAGTGGATTGCCCACTCCTTCCTGGTTTTTCTCTTTTGGGGAGGTCTAACTGTAACTCCTGCACTCTCATTCATTCTCTGTGCCGCTCATACCAACCAGGGTTGATTTTTGTACCTTTTTTCTTTTTTTTTAGAGAGAGAAATGTGAGTTGGGGGGGTAGGGGTGGAGGGGCAGAGGGAGAAGGAGAGAGAGAATCTTAAAAAGGCTCCATGCCTGGCATGGATCTCAAAACCCTGAGATCATGACCTGAGCCAGAATCAAGAGTCGAATGCTTAACCAACTGAACCACCCAGGTGCCCCTATTTCTGCACCTTTTAAATGTGCTCTCAGACATGTTGCCTAACATGTCTGAGTCTTATTTTCTCCATCTGGAAAATAGAGATTCCTTCCTTAGCACTCCAGCTGGAAACACAGCAAGTCCCTGGGGAGGAGATGCCTCTGAGCCCTGCTTCCCAGTTCTGGCCCCACACTGGCACCATAGGGTGAGTCCTCACAGTCTGATGCCCAGGCTTGCACCTCATCCTGATGCATTCAGATTCTCTGGGGGTGGGCCCAGGCACCGATACTTTGTAAAGTGCCACCACTCCCCCCCCACCCCCGCCCTGCGCCTCCCCCAGGTGGTTATTGTAATGAGCACCCACGGCTGAGACCACTGTGGGAAACCACTCTGGGGGTTCTGCGAGTACCTCTCCTGCAAGGCTCCGTGGCTCCATGCCTGGGACTTTACTATAGGCATTAGAGTGGCCTTCATCTGGGCAGCAGCCAGATGGGAGGAGGAACAAGAACCACTTATCTCCCTTAGGCCTCCCTTATCCCTGGGTTTTCAAGGATCCCACCAGCAGCCTCGAGAAAGCCAGTGGGCTTAGCTCAAAAGCCATAGGCAATTGGAGCAGCGTATATCTGGTAGTTGCTGAGGGGTCTGAAATCTCAGAGCTTAGGGCCATCGAGAGGTCTTTGGGCCTTTTCCTGGCCCTTGGGCAGGAGGCACTGGCAGGGGCCCTGGAATAGGCAGCAGGAGATCTGGGTTCAAGTCTCAACTCTGCCAGACACCAACCAGTGAAACTGGGCAAGCCACAGCAGCTTGGTATCCTCAACCTGGGCACATCCAAGTACTCTGATTTAGAGGACAGGGGAGGGACCCTATAATCTGTGCTTGTCCGTGGGCACCCAGGTGATCCTGATACTGCTGGGCTCTGCATACTGCCCCCGAGGCTGGCTTATCAGGGTAATTCTGAAGAAGTGAAGCAGAGGGGCTGTGTCAGGGAGGGTGGCATGCTTTGGATGGTGAGACAGAATGTGTAAGCCAGATGCTGACCTCAAGCAGTCCCAAAACACCAGGCCCTTGGTTTGCTCAACTGTTACTTGATGGAGTAGGACCTACTGGGTGTAATATAAATTCCAGGTCCCACATCTGTTCCTCTATCAGTCACTCTTTTTTTTTTTTTAATTTTTAAAATTTGAGTATAGATGACACACAATGTCACATTATTTTCAGTGGTACAACATAGTGATTCAACTTCTCTATACATTATACTATGCTCACCACCAGTATAACTACCATCTGCCACCATACAATGTTGTTATAATATCTTCGACTATGTTCCTTATGAATCTCTCACATTGTCCTATTTAGGTAAAACTAGGGCTGAGAAGTCCTTTAGATTCACTTCTAACCACCATCCTCTGACAATTGCAAGCAGCTTTATGCAGAGCTGTCATCTAGTATTTCAGGCAATTCTCATAATTCCCTGGGGTAGGTGGCCGACTGGACTGATCATCTCTGTTTGTAGCACAAAACCCTCATTGGTTACATGGCCAGTAAGAGTCAATAAGCAGAGGGGCCCAAATCTAAACTTAGATACCTGGTCCAAAATCCAATAATCCTGGACCGTGATTATTTATCTCTCTGCTTGCCCATCCACCCACCCACTCATCCATCCATCCATCCATCCATGATCTGTGTGTCCATCTATCCATGCATTGCTAACTTACTTTCATCTGCTTATTTCTGTCATCTATTTAATGCACTCATCTATTTCTATGTATCCATTTATCATGAGTTGGTCTCTATAACTATTCAATTTAGCAAACATTTATTCAGAACCTGTCGTGTGTCACATACTTTCCCTACTTCTATCTCCTGCTTTCATTCTCTATATACCTCATCTTCTCCCTGAATGCTTTCTCCTTTGACCTTTCTGCAGGACCCATCATCTTTGTGACCATAATTTCCATTTGCCTCTCTCCTGACCCCCACTCTTCCTCGATGGCTTGTGAGTAGACCCCTGGTCCTTTCTGGACTGCTTTGACTTGGCTCCTCCATTCCTGCCCCATGCTAGACTCCAGGGAAATACTGATTGACTGGCTAACTGGACCCCCAACTAGGCTGTTTGCATCATTTCTTTTCCAGGGTTCTGTCTCCCTCAGTTCCTAGTCTAGGGCTATGCACACGGTAAGTATTTTACTCATAATGATTGCCTTGAATTCTTAGTCCTTGGGAGTTAGAAAGGACTTTTCATTTTTTATTCATTTGAAAAAACTTGCATAGATTTGCTTGCTAGATGTACTTGTCAGGCACAGAGATTACAGACTACAGCCTTATTTTACAGTTGGGGAGAGGGAAGCTCTGAGAAGGACAGGGGCTTGCTCAAGGTCCCACAGCTATGGCAGAGCCTTGAGGACAGTGAAGAGACTGTCGCTACTCTAGACCCAGACAGCTCCCGAGTTCCCCACAGAGACAGACGGTGTGTGCTTGAAAGTCGCTAGAGAGGAGGTGTTGGGAAACCACGAACTATCTTACCAAGTCAAACCAGTCAGGCCTCATCAGGAGCCATAGGGAGCTGCCTTCTGGGTGGCAGGGAGAGCCTGAGTCAGTCCTCGCCTGCACAGATGACATCAGGGTGACCAGGGGCTGTCAAGGGAAGGAGGGTGTGGCCCTGAGGGAAGTGGAAGGGAAGGGAAAGGAAATAGGAGGAAGGGAAGGGAAGGGAAGTAGAGGGCCCTATCTGAGTGGTGGAGTCCAGTTCCAAGGACACTCCATTTAGGCCAGACTTTCGATCATTCCTGGGAAATATCCTGCTAACTTTGCCCCTTCTCTATGTTAAAATCAGACTCACAGGATGTGATGTCAGTGTTTATCTAGCTCAGAAGTTCTCAAACTTGAATGAGCCCCAGAATGACCTGGAGAGCTCCAAGTGTGGGTGGATCTAGGTGTACTCCATGAAAAGACCCCAAGACAAAGTGTTGAGTGAATATGTTGCAGGATCACACACAGGATGCTATGTTAACAGCCGCCCTCCTTCTCCAAACAAACAAAAACCTCCAAATGCTGTATATTTCCTTTTGGTATATTTATGTATGAATATAAATATCTACAAAGATTACACACCTAAATAATTATATTGGTTGCCTTTGGAGAAGGTATTTGTGGTGGTGGCAAAGAGGGCTTTAACCTTCAGTGTAATGTTTTATTATTCCACAAGGAAAATGTATCATATTTTATTTGTGTAAATGCAAAATTTAAATAAGGTTTCTCCAAATTTTTTTGCCCATTTTATCTGATTGGAAGTGTGAGAATCTGCATTTTAGCCAGGTTTCTGGGGGCTTCTGTGCAGCTGATCCATGAAGTGCACTTTGAGAAAAGCTAGTCTAGCCCACCATTGTACACATGGGTAACTTGGGAGTCAGAGAGGGTAAGGAACTTGTCTAAAACCACACAGCATGGCAGTGATTGAGTTGGAACCTGAGCTCGGGATGTTTTACTCCAAGGCGGTGCTCTCTCTTATACACAGTGACAGGAGAAGGAAAGCCACCAGGAGAGCAGACATGCAGGTGGGGTAGACGCATTTCCAGATTAAAGTGGGAGGTACTGGGGTTCTGTGTCAGGCCAGTTGGCAGCCTCTGGTTGGGGGGAGGGAACAGAAGGACAGTGGTGGAGTGAGAAGAGCAAATATTGCCCATCTTTCTAACTTTTCTTTGAACTGCCCTGTTCCAGCCCTTCACCCTTGTGCATTCCCTGGCCCTTGTGCGGTTTGTGTCTGAGGGCTTCCTGTTTCCAGAAGGAGCAGTGGCTCTGGTGAGGACGGCCTTGGAGCCAATGACTTTAAGCAACCCCTTCTGCCTCCTGACCTCAGCTTCATCATCGATCACCTGTGCAGGGGACTGAATCAGCGGCTGTTAAACCTGGCTGCGCACCCTCTTGGAGGCTCATTTAAGAAGCAGAATCCTGGGCCCCTCCGTAATGGGGGTGGGGTGGGGCCTGGAATGTGCCTTTTTAAGGTACCAGATGATTCCTACAAGTCCCCCTCCCACCAGATGATTCCCACACGTCTGAAGTTAGAAAACTAGTGGGCTACTAGTCTGTCTTCCCTGAGCAGCCTTCCCTGGACAACCAGTCCTGAGGCCTGGCCTGTGAGGAGGGCCTGGGGTGCTGAGGAAGCCAGTGTGGCCAGTGATCCCTGATTCCAGGAGATCCTGCCGCCTCTGTCTAGGCCTGGGTTCTCAGGGTTTCAGGCCTCAGGGCCGCTCTCTTCCTAACCTGGGCAGAATGTCTGGAATGTGGCTGCTGAGGGAGATAGGGCTGCCTGGGCTGCCAGAGCGGCCTCTGGAATTCAGGCAGCAGAGAGCAAACTCCTGCCCCTGAGGGCCTCTGCCCTGCTGCCCTTCAAGTGACCCAGAGGACCCAGGCACCAAGGTTGGGGAGGAAGGGAGGCTAGCAAAGCTCTCTGGGCCTCAGTTTCTTCATCTGTAAAATCACATCCTCCTTCTCGACATGCATGGCATTGCAGCACTTCCAAAGCAATTTTGCATCTATCCATCCTCTGCACCTCACACATTTCCTTAGCACCATGTAAAGAGCTATGGGAAATTCGTAGATGAATTAGACACCAGACTGATCCAGAAAAAGACCACTTGTTGCCTCAGGCACCCTGCTTAGTGTTTTACTGATTCATCCCTTATTTAATCCTGACAAGCCCTGCAAGATAATAATCACTACTACCTCCATATGGCAGATGAGGACATTGCTACCCAGAGAGGCTAAGTAACTTGTCCTAGGCCACAGCTGCACACACAGATGACAACGCTAGGATTGAATCCATCTGTCTAATTTCAAGTCCAAACCTCACCCTGTGCTCCACACTCCCAACAAATACGGCAAGGGGGATGAGGACCACACAGTGATCTCCTGCCCTGACCTCACTGTGAGACCTGAACAGGGCAGCCTGCTCCACAAGGGCCCAGGAACCCTAGCAGTTGGGGGAGATTAAGAGATGTCCATGAGCAGGCAGCCTTTTGATGGGCCAGGTAGGTGCACAACCAGGTAGATGCAGTGGGGAGGGCAGTCTGGACAGAGGCCCAGCATGAGCAAAGGGAGGGTGCTGGGTCAAGGCTGGGGAGCAGCAGGCTGGCCGATGTGCTGAACTGGCTGCATTACCTGCTGGGCCCTGATGCCAAATTATCAAGATTCTGAGACAGAGACAGCAGAGCATTGAATTAAGTGAGAGGCCTTTCTGAATGTGGGTGGAAAGTCCTTAGATCCAAATCCTGTGTTTTGGTTGGAGCATCACATAAGGGGGGAGGCTAGAAGCATGTATGTGTGTGTGTGTGTGTGTGTGTGTGTGTGTGTGTGTGTGTGTTTAAATAAATAAAGTTGTTTTCCTTGAAGAACTTTTAACAGAAAAGTATATAAAGTCATTCCATAAAATGTTGACATAGAGATCTTAAAATATGCCTTGGGAAGGGTCCTCAGTTATGTCCCTTTGCCTTCTAGAATTAAATAAAGCCATCAGCCAACAATTATTTCCTAGAAACAGTTTAAAAATTAAAACAAATAACGAGAAGAAAAAAAACCCAGCCATTATCACCACCAGCAGCAGCAGCAGCAGCAGCAGCAGCAAAAGATCCATCAACAGACTCATGCCTGAAGTGAGGACACATCCCACTTTCATGGTTGATGAAGTGGCCTCAGTGTTTACTTTCACACTTGGTTAAATTATTTCCATGATAGAAGCATGGGTTTTAGAACTACATAAACTGAGCTCAAATTCTCGCTCTCCCGTTTAAGGGTATGGTGACCTTGGACAAGTCACTTTAAACTCTGAATCTCAGGTCCTTCCTCTGCAAAATGAGAATGAAAATAATAGTATCTCGTCAGGAAGATTTATTTGAGGATCCTAGGAGATGATGCTTAGCCTAGCACTTAATAAATTATAACAAACGTCAGTTATTATTACCACAATTATTATTATTGCTGTTGTTACTACACAAGAGGGAGAAAGGGGAGATGAGGCTGGAAATGTAGTACATGGTTGTGGAAAAGGGGACATAGGAGAGGTACTGGTTCCCTGGCCAGAACCACATCCGAGCCTCAAGTCTGGGGGCAGGTAAAGGTGGGGATAACAGCAGAGGCTCTGTTTCAAGGCCTCAGAGTGACTCCCCCCATCCCAGCTTCTTATTGGGGTGACCTAACCAAGGCCACTGAACCAGCCAGCCTGGCTCCAGTAGCTCTCAGCACCAGAGCCCCACCTGCCAGCACCAGCCTGGGGCAGGCCGACTGAGGGCTGGATTGGCAGCAGATGAGCTCATGCTCACCGGCCTGGCCAACAAGGCCGGACGCTTCTCCTGGCAGGAGCCCGTCAGAACTGCCAACGGGGGGTCAGGATGAGCTGGAGGGCCCGGTGGTGCCCAGATGCCCATGGCCAGCAGGTCTGCTGAGTGTTTGATTACATTCCCAAGCACCCCAGGCAACGCCAGGGCTGGCTGTTCCAACTCCTGCTGGGTCCTGTCTGTCCGCTGTGAAGCTGACATCCCAGGCTCGGCCCCCATGGCCCACCTGCCTTCCACCTTCTGCTTCTCCCTCTCGGCTGCAGGCTGCAGCCCTCACAGGGCCAGGTGGCCTCGGCCCCCGATGACTTCATCCTCCTTAAAGGCATCATGTCCCTTTGACAGCCAGGCCTCTGGAGCCTTTCAGGCCTACAGGTCCACAGCCTAGACTCCAGGGTCTCTGTTCTGTACCTGTCTCCCAGCCTCACTCCCATCCTGCTGTGTGACCCTCTCCAGGGTCACACAGAAGGCACCCTGGAGTGATGGAAGACACCCCCACCCTGGAAATGACAGCTGCATTTCAAGTTCATTGACACACTGTCTCAAAGTAGCCAGTCCCTCAGCCAACTGTCCCCAGTGAGCTGAATCTTCTCCCGAGGCTCGTCTTCCCAGCTGGACCCCACTCACTGGGCACCTACTCGGGGTATGCAACACACACGGGTAACGTAGGAATACAGTAGTTCTCTCCACCTGGGTGACCGCCATTCCTGTTTCCTTGGGACTGTCCTGGTCATAGCACTGGAAGTCCCGATCCCTGGGAACCCTTCAACCCTGGGCCAGCCTAGATGCTGGTCAGCTGACCCTGCACACGCATTTGTGATATGCTATCTGTCTCTGATGATTTGTGTCTGATTTTCACTTAAGAAACCTGAGACTTTAGCCTGCCCCAAAAGGAATCGAAAGGGTACAGTCTGTTGAAAACGAAAATAATACGATCTGTGCTTTCAGACTTTATGCGCGCCCTGAAGTTGGCCACCTAGTCAGTTTTCATCACTTCTCAGCAAACCCCCTCCCCTGCCCTTATACTCTCGGCCCCATGGCAAATGTGGACAGATTGCTCTGGAAAGGAAAATCTAGGACGGAGGAGAAAGATCCCATCCTGTCCACAGGGGTAACACGGCTTTCCTCAGGCAGGTACGGGGAAAGTGGACAGAGACTATTCAATAGGTCTCTCTTTAGAAGCCGACAACATCCCTGTAAAGAATATTAGAATTTTAGAACGTCAGAGCTAGGAGTTAAAGATCTGAGCTCAACACCTGCTTTGTTGACATAGGGAAACAGGTCCCTACAGAAGATTCAGATCAGATGTAATTCCTTTTACTGCCTACAACGTGCCTGGCGCTGTGTAGGAACACTGGTGTGCTGGGCCCACCCAGCTGATGCCGGGGATGCCAACATGCAGTCTTGGTTGAGAACCAGTGAGTTCGACAGAGATCCATCCCTGAGGAGCTTACAGTGGAGCGGGCCAGAGGTTAAAGTGAAGAGAGACATACACGGAAGTAGAACCCAAAGCAGAGAGTCACACAGGAGGTTCAGTCAGAGGGCTGCAGGGGGAGGGACAGACCCAGGACAGTGCAGCCCAGTGGTTCAGGAGTGCAGACAGATGGGAGCTTGAAACTTAGCTTAGTCTAGACCTGTGACCTTGGGCAAGTAATTAAAGCTTTTCTGAGCTTCAGTTTCTTCATCTGAAAAGTAGAACATGATAACAGTGCCTAATCCACTGTGGTGGTATTCAGAGAAATGAGATAATCCCTGCAGAGTGCTGAGTTGAATGCCTGACACAAAGATTAGCTATTATTGTTATTATTAATACTTCTCACTCAGGTCTGGGGCATGGACAGGGGAACTCATGGAGGGCAGGTGGCCTATGGGCTGTACCAAGATGGATAGGGACAATCTGAGATGTCCAGGAAGCTGTGAGCAGGAGCTCAGGAACGAGAAGTCTCCAGGTATGCTCGAGGGACACTGAGGAGTCCAACTTCCCTGGTGCATGGGTCACTGGAGGCCAGCAGATGCTGCAGTCAGCTCTTGGGGCCAGAAGGAAGGACCAGGGCCTGGATCAGGAGTGACAGGGGAAGTGGAGAGGGGATGAATGTCAGTGGCATTATGGGGTTTTGCAAACCATACCAATATTCATCCTCCCTTCCCTCCCTAGGCTGCAGCCTGTCCCTGCACTGGACAGGCTGGAGGCCAGCCTTGGCCCAGATAGGGACCTGACAGAAGACAGCCACCTGCCACTCCACACATGACTAGTCAAAGGGCTCATGGGGCCACTCAGCCACCTTCCCTCGGGTTAATGCCTAATCGGCCCAGACTCGGAGACTTGGGTGGCAATCAGTCAAGTGGATAATTGCCCATGTTAGTCCTCCCACTGGAGCTCCCCTCACACTGCATATCCCCAGGCCTCTCGTCCAGGGCTGAGGCAGCCCAGGGGAGAGGCCTAGGGGATCCCCCCACCCCAGCTGGGGAGATCCTCTGGAAGTCTTGGGCAACATACCACAGCAGCCTGCTTGGTACCATGGTCATCCCTGACTCTGGTGACAGATCCCCAAGCATGCGGCCCACAGTGGCTGTTTGAATGAATAGCTCCCAAGAGCTGGGAAATAGCCAAGAGCCTCATTACTCCTTCATAAGCACCAAGACCAGAACCTTAATACTTCCAGTTATGCTTAGGGTCCAGCCTGAACTTCTAGAAAACGGTGTCTTAGCCACGGAACCAGCCCTCAGTTGTGGTCACATGGCAGAGAAAGTAGATCTGTTCTGAGCAGCCCCAGGAATTGTCAGCCCATTTAACAATCGAGGAAACAGAGACTTAGCAAATTTAAATCATCTGCCTTGGGTCACATAGCTTATAATAACGGTAATAATAAAGACATGTAGAATTCTTGTTTATTGTCAGGTTCAAGGGTTGGGGCTCAGCTGAACATCAGATAAAGATGCCAAGAGTCAGAACTGACTTCTGGGAGAGGTAGTGAGCTCCCTATAATTAGAGGTATGCAAGCAAAGATTCTCTTATTTGCCAGGGAAGCTGCAGAGGGGCTGCAAGTCCTGGGGAGCGGGGAATGGATTGGATAGGATGGTTGTAGAGCCATTTTCAGCTCTGGGGGGGGGGGGGCAGCAGGAACTGTATCATTTACCTCTATGTCCCCAGCACCACGTACCGTCCCTGGAAAAATGTATGTATAGAGCCTCACACAAAACAAGCAAATGAATGCATTCTGTACTAAAAAGCACAGCAGCGAGAGGAGGGCTAATTCCTGTCTGACTTTTCTTCCCTTCCCTTAAAACACTGGTTCTCAACACAGGGAGCACATTAGAGTCATTTGGAGAGCCAGAGCAGAGAGGTACCCCATAAATCGTACCAAAACTAAGATGTCTTGCTTCCCAGTGAGATGCAGGCGCTGTGCTTGGCACTTTACACACATTATCTATCCCGTGAATCTGCACAACCTTATGAAGCCGGGATTCTTGTTACTCCCATTTCACGGAAGGGGCAGCCAGAGCTTGGAGACATTAAGCCGCTTATGGAGAAAGTCACCGCTAGTAACAGTAAGAAGAAGAATTACCTCTTGTGGGAGACTTTCTCTGCTAAGTGACTTCCATTTAATCTTTATCTCATTTAATCCTCATGAGGTAAGAGTTATTATTATCCCCATCTTTTCAAAAAAGGAAACTGAGGCTTAAACTCAGTATCTTACCTAAGGTTACTGAGCTCGTAGGTGGCAGCGCCAGGGTTTTGAACTGGGCCTGGGAGGGTGGTGGGGGGGTGGTCTCAGATCTGCAGTGTCAGGGAGAAATGTGGAGGGAACACTGGCCGAGAGCTTAGCAACCTGGGTCCTTCCCCAGTCCCCTCATGGTCTCTGTGTGCCCCCCGAGAGTACTACCTGTTTAGGGCCTCAGTTTATCCCTCCTTCAAACCCAGGAGGGAGGTGGAGATGGGCCTGATTTCTCAGCAACTTTCCAGCCATCATTTTCCATGACTCGATTCCCCACTGTGAGTTCTGGGCCACAAACCAGTTGGCTTCCTCCCTCCCTCTCCGTGAGACAGAGAGCTGGCAGGAGGGGATGATCCGCCTCAATTCTCCCACCTCCTTTTTCCTCCTCCTCCTCCTGGGCTGGGACACACCTACTCCAACTTTCTCAGCAGCCTCTTCGGAGTGCGAGCGCGTCCGGCTTTCCTGCTCTGAGTCTCTGCACCTCCCTCGGGAGCCTGTCAGCCTGGTGTGCGTGGAAAGGGCTCCAGCCCAGCAGCCCACCCTGGGGCACCCTCCCCTACCTGAAGGGCATAGGTAAGGACTGCTGGAGGATGGGAGGTTGGGGGAGGGGGCTGCAAAGCGAATGCAATCTTGTGCCTTGTTCCAGAGCAGGTGGGGGCGTTCCAAGGCTCTTGGAAGGTGGTGACGGGACCAGGATTTCAGAGGGGCGGGCATGGTGGGGGTAGGGCAGGGACACCTGGGCCCGAGGTGCCTAGGTACACTGAATGAAGCCACAGATGTAGCCAGCCCAGACTGGGGGCTGGGGATTGGGGCCCAGCAATGGACAAGGCCAGGATTTTGATTTCATGAAGGAGCAAGGTCATATTTGCACGTGTGAAAAGTTGGAGTCGTGTCCTTGGAAGAATGAAAGTCTATTATGGGCTTTCTGGGGATGAGCCTTCCGGGGGGATGTGGTGACATTTTCCTACATGGTTTTAGGGGGGAAGTGCTGGGGCTAGGGAAACAAGAGGTGCTGGCTTCTTGTGTGTGTCCAGGGGGGCAAAGGAGTCCTATTACAGAAAAGCCACCTGGTGTGGAGGAGGGAAGGAGGGCCTGAGGGACAGTCAGATAACTTGGCCAGCCCTGGCTCTTGTGTGGCTCTTGAGATACCCTGATTAGAACCTCAGCTTTCCTGGCTATAAAATGGGGGTGCTCACTATCTCTAAGGGCTGTAAAAGACTGTGAGTCTGAGAGGCACCAGAGGCAGCCCTGGGGTGGGGTGAGTGGGAGCAGTTCTGTTCCCCTGTCTTGGGGGAAGCAGGAATCTGATGCATATCTTTGGAGGCAGGTGAGCTGGAGTGGAACGCTGAACAGAGCCACCAGGCCAGAGTTCAGCCCTCCACTGGAGAGAGGGTGTGCTATATGCCCCCATGTGGGGAGCAGCAGAGCATGCTGGGGTTTGCCAAGGGCTCAGAAGGGCTGCCTCTGTCCCCTGCCACACTCTGGCACTGGTGGCCTCAGCTCAGGAGAGAGGAGGGAGGTAGAGAAGCAGGCTCGGGGCTCCTTTTACAGATGGAGAGCTGAGCCTGGGCAGATTAACAGAGCCTTCAATGCAGAACACTACTGATAGTTACTATTACTGTCGATACTGGCTGGATGCTGCCTGTGCTCAGGGACTGGGCTGAGTATGCCTGGTCATTTGAAAATTGTGAGTTTTTGAAGGAGGATGGAAAGAGAATTTCATTATTCATGTCTCTGTAACTCCCAGCCTGTGTGGTCTAAGATGGGTCCATACCTCTTTGGGCCTATTTCCCTATATATAAAATAAAGGTGGCTAGATTAATATTATGATCCATTCTTAACTGATTCACCCCAGTAGCCTGTTGGGTAGGCAAAGCAGGAATGGCTGTCTATTTTGCAGGTGAAGAACCCAGGGGCAAGCTCAGGTTTCCCCCAGTGTTCTCCACGGACCACAGGTTATGCTGTAGCAGGGAGGTGCTCGGTCCATGACACTGGCTAGCCTGACAGAGTGCAACAGTGACACCCCCTCAGCCAGGAGCCCCCTGGGCCTCAGGTTTCTCATCTGTAAAATGGAAGAGGAGCTACAGGGAGTCAAGTTCTTCCTAGAACCCCCCTCTGACTCCAAGACTCTTAGTGGTCTTCTTAAAGACTCAGGAGACAGACCCAGAAGAGCACGGACATTCTCCAGCCCCTCCGAGTCAGCTGTGGCTGTGCTTTCTACAGGGAGGGGCGGCCAGGCTCGCTCTACACCAGTCCTCTGTGAGTTGGGCCACCATGCTCCGCTCCCTGCCCGTTCTTCCCTGGGTACAAATGAACTCACCTCAGGCTAGAAGTTCTCCTTCCAGCTGTCCCACGACAGGCCATGGTGCTGGCACTCCTGCTGGCCAGGTGGGACCAGGCAGGATAGAATGTGAGGCAAGGAAAACCAGGCAATGATGTCGGTACAATCAGGGACCTTCTGTACCCCCTGAATGGGCCCTGCCTTTTGGAGTCCTTTGTAACTGGACAGGGCAGAGCCTCTGGAAGTTTCCCATACTTCCTGGGTTCCCAGCACAAGCTGAGTTGGCTCAGAATCTCAGTGCTACTATTTCTATGGCTAATGGTATTAATGCTTACATGTATAATGGGGGTTTCTAGACAGGCTTACAAAGACACGTGTGGTTCCAAATCCTGGATATTATTAGTTGTGTGACCTGGGCCTCAACTTCTCTACACCTCAGTCTCCTAATTTGAGAAAGAGGACTAGTGATAGTCCTTTTCTCAGGGATGGATGTGACATCTAAATGAGGTCATGCATGTAGCACACAGGGTCGTACTCATTACGCTCACGGTCATCAATTAACCAGCTCCCTCTGCTTCCCCTGGGTGGAGACCCGCTCACAGCGCCCTGAGGTTTTCCTTCGTAAGACAAATCAGAGTTGCAGTTATAATTATTTGAGAGTTTTTTCCAGATACTGTCTCTCTTACTAAGTGTTGCTCACTGCTCTGGCCCCCATGTCCAGCACAGCGCCTGGCCCATCAAAGATGCTCATTGCATAGCTGCTGAGGGAACAAATGAATCTTCATTTCTAATTCATAGATGAGAACTGTCACTTCGAGGGACTAAGCATTAGCCTACCCAATCACAGATCAATAAGAGCGGGGCGCAGAAGGATCCTTAGTGATAATCGAATCAGACAGATGGAGACACCGCAGCCTGGCCAGAGAACGCTGAGTACTTGGCTGAGGTCACACAGCAAGTGAGCGGGGAAGGCAGGACTACTCCCCACACCTTTTCACCTGCCTCCGCGTCTCGCTGCCGGGAAGGTATCGCTTCTTAGTCAGCTCCTCCGGCCCCTCCGTAGAGGAGGCTGGCGGATCATCCCCACAGCCTCAGAACGCAATTTGGGATCCACAACCAGGCTGAGTCGCACTTCAGGGGGCAGGGGACAGGGGACAGGGGACATAAACCTCATCAATCGGACCAGTTTGTAATGGTGTCCTGGGTCGTTTGCAGCCGACAGGGAGCCATTGCTGAGCACGGGATTTAAACCTGGAAAGGGGAGCTCTCATTCACCGGCCCTTCTGTTCTGTATAACTAACCTGCCTGTTGCCAGGTTAGACCATTTCACAAGGCCCTTCTGTTCTGTATAACTGCCCTGCAGGCCAGCAGGCGTGACCCAGTAGCTTCCTCTGCCGCTGCCGGTGCTGTTCTCCTTGTAGAGACAGGAGACACTCGGCGAGGCTCAGCCACTTAGCTTCCGTCCCACAGCTTCTGTCCTCTGGGCACTTACTTCACTACACCTAATGAGCTCGAAGGTGTGTCAGACCCCCCGGAGATTCACGGTTGGGGGAGGCAGGCCTATAAATGGACGGTTTAGTACCTTGAGGGAGGTAGTAAAATAAAGGCAAACTGGGACTGGCCTGGGGACCCAGAGGAGTGATAGTCAGCCCAGTTATAGAGTCAATGAAGGAAGGCTTCTTGGAGGAGCTGGCACTAAATGTCAGTTTTCAAGTCTGAATAACGAAAAGTAGGAAAGGCAATTCAGAAAGAGAAAGTAGCATGTGTCAAGGCATGGCCGGTGTGTGCAGGAAATTATCAGCTGGGTGGAGAACAGTTGGAGGCGTGCACTGAGAGGTAGGATGGGGCCAGGTCATTGAAGGCCTTATGTGACAGGCCACGGAGTATAGCTTTTTTTCAATGTAATTTATATGATTTTCTTTATTAATGGGAAATTACAGAAATACACAAAAGTTAGAATAGTATAAAAAAACCACTCAGCTTCGACAATTGTGTTTCCTCCACTAATTCTTCCATCATCAGATTATTCTGAAGCAAATCCTAGATATATAGTTGCATCTGAAAATATTTTCATATGTCTGTTTAAAACATAAGGACTTCAGAAAATCATCGTAGAAGCATGGCCTTTATTTTGTAAATATTGGAGGACCGTGTTGAGGTAGGTTAAGTTGAGGGTGCCTTGGGTAGGTGTGCGTGGCTGTGGGGAGGAGCAGGAATTTAAGGAAGGGGATTGGAGTAGAACGTTATGTTGTTTTCTCCCCCTTGGGCAAGCACATGTCTGATATTCCCACTGATTAACAAATCATCTCCTAAATTTCATCTCCTTCTGAAAGAGGTGATGCCTTACACGTTTTCCAGTTTGGAGCCTGTGGAAAAGAGAAATCCCTTCCCGCCTCTCAGTCCTGAGTCTTTTCCCATTCCTGGGACTGGAGTGGCCCCTGTGAGGCACCTGTCCATCCCCTTGCTGGGGGCAGGGAGCCCACAGTGGAGAATTCTCCATTTCCCAGCTCCCATTTGGCTCTAATGCCCACAGCAGCTGGCCGGGGTGCAAGCTGGGCAGGACTGTACTTGCCAGCTGTGGGGTAACGTTAGTGTGCCTGTGCTCACGTGTCCCAGGTCAGGGCTGCTGTCTGTACCTGCAGCACCCTCTTTCCTTCCTCTGGATCCTCTCAGCAAATACAGGACTGCGCGGCACAAAATGCAGTATCTTAGATGCCTACTAGCTTAGCCTTGGAAAGTGGCAGAGCTTGATACCAGTATTGCGCCAGGCTTGGGCACATGAGCTCTGGAGCCAGGGTCCATGTCTGTGACCTTGGACATATCACTTCACCTCTCTGAGGGTGCAGGGCATATAGCGCTATCTACCTCACAGAAGGTGTTAGCATAGTAGCCAGCACATATTAAAAGCTCGCTAAACATTAGCCACTCTGACAGATTTGGGGGCTTCTGAAGTCTTGGGAATTGATTCAAAAGAATCACAGCATCTTGGAAAATTCAAATCCTAGAATCAAACTCTTGGAAGCACATAATTTAGAAGAACCCTATTGGATCCCTCCTGTAAGTTTCTACTCTGTAAAGATTCCTTATACAGTGTCTCTGACTGTGTGCTATTTTTTCCTTCTTGTAAACATTTAAGAACAACGTGCATCAGTTGTAAGTTACAACTTGATGAATTTTACCAAGTGAACAACAACAGTGGCTAACCAGCAACCAGAGCAAAGCAGACACCCCCAGCTCCCCAAGAGCCCTCCTGATGCTCCTTGCTAGTCACTCCCCCGCCCCCTCACACACACAAACATAGTGATTACCCAGCCAGCTGGGCAGTTGTCAAATACCTTCTTGTGGGGTTGTGTACCATCGTTAGGAGAACTCTAATTGTTAGAGAGCCTCAGTGAGTTAATTTGGAAGTTGTAAATGCAACTTCACCTTTTAAGTTGTTTTATTTTTACTGTTCTATTTCAGTGGCAGCCTAGTTTAGGGCTGAGCTACCCAAATGCCTAGAGCTGTTTTTAAAAAATACAGATTCCTCAGCCCCATCCTGAGTCTATAGCACTAGAATGTAGGATCTGGGTGTGGGGCCAGGGAATCTGTATTTTTACAAGCTCCAGTGGAACTCCAGGTGAGGTCCAGCTGGGTTTGGGAACCACTAAACTAGTGTTTCAGAGCTGGGACTCTGGAGAGGCCATCTTTCCAATCCACGTGCCATCTTACTGGCCCTTAACCTGGGACAAGGCACTTGGACTTCTTGACTCTCAATTTTTTCATCTGTAAAATGGGGATACAATGATAGTACCTCCGTCCTTGGGTTGTTGAAGGACTCTGACATCCACAGGCAAGTACTCACTAAGTGATGAAGCTACAGTCAGCATGGCTATTCCTGAGAAGAGCCCATCTGTGGTGTAGCCAAAGGAATGTTGGGCTTGGTATCTGAAGACTTGTATTTGAGTCCTGACTGGGCCACTGCTGGCAGTATGACCTTGGCCAAATCTTCTGACCACGCCCCTGCCCCGGGTCTCAACTTTCTTATCTATAAAATGAAAATACTCTTTGTTCCCCTCATAGGGTCTTTGAGGGGATCAAATGAGAGAGCGGACCAGAAAACTGGTCTGAGGATAGAAAAATGCTTCAGGAAGTAAGCCCCAGTGAATGGGGACCCAGCTGAGCCTGGGAACCTGGTGGAAAGTGGGCTTGCCTTGCCCTTGCGGTTCTGTGGAGGGCGGGCCGAGTAGGGGTGGGAGAGGGAGCTGCTAAGTCCTTGGTGTTGCATGGTCCTGGTAAGTCCTGGCACAGCTCCCGTGCTTCTTGGTTTCTGAGAACTCTCTCCTTCCTGGTCCTGGGGCAGGAAGAGTCCAAGATCCCATAAGTAATGAAATCCCGTGCAATGTGCTATAGTCAACATGCTTTTATTATTTCAGTGTCTTGCCTTTTATTAAAAGTTCTTTGAAGTCCTTTACTAGCATTTTCAGAAAACTTTTTAATGAAGTATAATATGCATACAAGAAATGCACAAATCATAAGTGTATGGCTCAATGAACTTTCCAGAAACTAACCAAGCTCCCAGATGAAACAGAATATTACCACCTTTGTGCCCCTTAGTGCCCCTTCCAGTCACTAACACCCTCACAAGGGCAGCTTTATCTTATTCCAATCCACAGATAAGTTTGCCTTTATCTAGTTGGAAGAGTACAGTATGTAGTCTTTTGCGTATGGCTGCTTTTGCTCCACACTATGTCAGTGGGATTCATCTCTATTGTTGCCTAGAGCAATACTTCATTTCTGTTGGGACTTCGTATTCCCTTAGATGAGCATCCTGCATTCTGCTCTTGGTGGACGTTCAGGGTGTTTCCACTGTGGGGCTATTACCATAGTGCTTCTCTGATGATTCTGTGTGAGTCTTTGGTGAGTATGCACGCACGCTTCTGTTGTGTCTCCTAAGAGCGGGTCTGCTGGGTCATGAGGTATATGCATGTGGATGGAAACCCTTTTATTGTCCGGTTCAGTTCTATTTACTGCAAGTAGAACATGGTTCATGGGGCTGAGTGTCTATCCGGAAGATAGATAGGCCTGACCACAGCAAGATAAACAATCGCCTCCGGGGTCTGAGATGCTGACGGACAGAGAGATCTGCAGATTCAGAGACTCTCAGGTGAATGTCGGACACGGTAATCACACCTGTCACTTTCCCTTTCTTGTCTGCTCTTCTAATTGACTCTAGAGATAACCTTGTGTCTGCTTTGCCCGAGGGCCAGTGTTCCCCCCACAGTGGTCAGCAGACCACCTACAGGGGACAGGGAGCACTTGAGTGCACTGCAGCCCTACTCAGTCAGACTTCCTGAGATGAGGCTGTGAGTTTTAACACACTGACTTTCGAGAAGCACTTCCTAGGAGCTTGCAGTCTTTTCCTCCCTTCCCCACCCCTCTCCACTAGGGCCTAGGAGAGAGCCACCTATGGGATATCCACTTTGAAAGGAGGCATGGTAGAACACAGGATCCTAAAGGAAGAGATGACCTTGTTCAGCAGATCCCAAACACCAGTCCCACCAAAATCACCCTGGGAACTCTATTCCTAAGCCCCACGCCTAATGATTTTGTTTCCTAGATCTGGGGTGGAGCTGGCAAATATGTATTTTTAACCCTCGCCCCCACCCCCTCAGGGAATTCCCAATGGTGGGAACCACTGGTTCCATTCGATGGCCAGCCCTGTCCAGTAAGAACACAGGGGGCCCAGTGGTTCTGTTCTGTGTCTGCCATGGAGGAGTGGAGCACAGAGTTACTTCCGGAAGGAGGAAATCGGTATGAACTGAGCTCAGGGGGCTTGAGTGTGGAACTCTAAGCTTTGGCCCAGAGCCTACCAGCAGGGGCTGGTTTACATCTCATTAGTATGCACCTTGCTGCTTGCAATCATCCCTAACCCTTTCGTGCCTCCAGCCCAGCAGTCAGGTTCAGCCAGCTGCACTGCACTGACAGGGGCCTCAGAGAACGGAACTGCCTGTCGTGCCCCACTGCTAGAATGCTGCTCCCTGCCTGCCCAGGCCTGCCCGCCTGCTGGCTTTGTCCTAGGCAGTTCTGCTCAGAGGGGTTTGGACTTGGCTGGACAGACAGCATGGCTAGGCTGCACCAGGCCAGAGGGAATGGGATGGAGAGGGAGGGCTGGAGATAGAGCCTTTGCTGAGAATCTGTGTTTGTGGGGCTGAGAGAACACATGGTTATATGATCCTTCTCTCCCAAGTGCTATTTCCAACCCCTGGGGATGGAGAGGCACACACAGGTGATCTGAATTTTAATCCTGCCTTGGCCACATGCTCACTCTGTGCGTTGGAAGTTAGGTAACCTCTCTGAGTCTTATTTACCTCATCTGCAAAATGAGGATAATTATAGGGTTGCTGTGAGCAAGGTTAAAAGTTATAATGCATCCCAAGTGCTTACTATGGGGCCTCTGCACATAGTAAAAGTTCAATAAATGTCAGCTGTGACCAGTGTCTGTACCTCTGTAAACATTTCACATTCCCCAAACCTCACCATCCTCAGGGCATCATTCGACAATAGCTCAGTGGAGGGTGAGCTGCACTAAGGCAGGAGAGCAGGGACCAGTCCCAATTCCCAGATAAGCAAGTGGAGGTCCCATAAAATGAGGGGGTTTTGCTCAGCTCCCACTGGGTCTCCTGCCTGGCCCTCTGATGGGTGAACGAGGACCCTTGACACCAAAGGAATGGGTCTCATCTTCATCACAGTGTCTGCAGGTGACAGCTCATGTGTGAGCCATTGTGAGGACTTAGGCACTTCATCTTAACTGAGCCTCACTACACCCTGATGACTATCTTCTCCTATTTATATGTGAAGAGGCTGAAAGTCAGGTTCAATAGTTTACTCCAGGTCATACAGCCAGCAACGGTCATCAAACCAGGCGGAACTCAAAAGCAGGCTGCCTTAGGCCCGAGCCTGAGCTGGCGACCACCATGTGATGTGGCTGATAGTAGCCTCCCCACCCCCGGGGTGCCTGAGTTAGAGGTAGACCTGACCGGGAGTGGCCACGGGTGGCCGATGGTATCGTGCACAAGGAACAATGAGAAGCTTCCATTCCAGAAGCTTCTCAGAGCCAGATAAGAGGAACAGGGTCCACTTGACTGGTGGCTCTGGGGCCTGCTAGCTCCTGGGAAGGCAGCTTGTTGTGCCTGGATAGAGAGGGGTGCTGTGCTGGATGGCCTCATTATACAGATCACATAGGATGGGACCCGGAGAAGTCAGCCCAGCATGCCAGTGTCAGAATAGAAAAAGATCAGGAAATTCATGTTGTTGGGGTGCGTCCACAGCATTCTCCACCTTCTGTCTTCCCTGCCACCTCACACCCACCGCACTGCCCCCCTCAGCCTCTGAATGACATCACATCAGTTAGCTCTCTGCACCCACTGCTGGGGAAAGGGTGACAGTAATACAAATTATGGAATAGAAATCACTCCCTTTTTTTTCTTTTTTGAGAGAGAGAAAGAGAGAGTGCTTGTGCACACAAGTCGGGGGAGGGGCAGAGGCAGTGAGACAGAGAGAGAGTCTTAAGCAGGCTCCACACCCAGTGTAGAGCCTGAAGCAGGGCTTGATCTCATGACCCCAAGATTATGACTTGAGCCGAAACCAAGAGTTGGACACTTAACTGACTGAGCCACTCAGGCGCCCCAGAACAGAAATTATGTTTATTATATTGATGTTGTTCAAGCTGCTGCTTGAGCTTTGTTACAGATCATTGCAAGGAAAGAAGGGATGTCACAAAGACCCAGGGATGTGTGTGTGTGTGTGTGTGTGTGTGTGTGTGTGTGTGTAGAAGGGTGCTTTGGCAAGGAGCTCCTGGGACATAGGCTGGGATCAGCACACATACAGAGACTAGTTCCCTCTTTCCACACGTACTTTTTGAACACCTAGTGGAATAGTAGTTAACATTACTGTATTTTTACAACAGTAATAATTTAATAATAGTAATAACAGCTCCAAATGCAAAGGCCGTGGATCCATATGGGATCCCAAGAGGAAGAGATCTTGCTCTGTCTGGGCCTCACTGAGTGTCAGGGTCTGTGAACTAGAATGCCTACAGCTATCGTCCTCACAGTGTGGAAGAGGTTTCTCTTCCATTAGAAAATTGACCTTGCTGATAAACAGTAGCTGAAAGACCCTCTATGTCTGGGAAGCACTCTCAACACTTCAGAGACTGCTTGCTCCCTCTGGTCTATGTGCACGACCTCCTTGTTCCTGCCTTGGGGGCTCTGCACTGCCTGTTCTTTTTTGCCTGAAACTCCTTCTCAAGAAGACCTTCTGGCCCTTGCCCTGCTCGAAAGTCTCCTTGTCATGTAAGGCTCCCCTGACCACCCTGATTTATCATCTCTTTCTTTCTGCTACTAGAAGAGAATCCCCATGAGAGTAGGCCCTCATCTGTCTTATTTTCTGTTCTGGAATGCCCTCACAGGGTAGGCCCTCAGTAAATAAGTATTGAATGAATAAATGAATGAATGAATTACTTTGGCAGAGGAGACCCAATAACAAAACATTTTCTCATCCTTCCCCACATTGTCCCTTTGTTTCTTCAAAACCCATGTGCCTGGAAGCCCTTTGTTTCCTTTACATATCCATCTCCCCAGGGTCCCATTAAGACGTTCAAGGATCCTAAGCATTATAGCCCCTTCATCCATGAAAAAATATTAGAAGTTATATCTTATGGTAATGTTGGTATATATGGTAAATATATTTTTCTATATGAAAATATTTTCTTCAACCCAAAAGTTTGTTTTCTTTCTTCTGAATTTAATAGAAATTAAAATATTTCAGGGGTCCCTAAAAGTACCATGGACCCTGGGTGTGCCTACTGTGCCAACTAGATAGGTGGACCCCTCATCCTTCTCTGAATCCCAAGCATCCCTGGTTCCTGGTTCCTGTGCCATGTTTTCTAGAGCTGAGCTGGTCAATACAGTAGCCAGGAGTCACACGTGGCTATTTAAATCAAATAAAATTATAAACTCAGTTCCTCAGTTGTACCAGCCACATTTCAAGTCCTTGATAGCCACACATGGCTAGTGGCTCCCATACTGGACTTCGATATAGAACATTCCCACCATTGTAGAAAGTTCTTTTGGAGAGTCTTGTTTTAAATAATTGGCTCCAGCTACACCAGCACTCTCTGAGTCTCCCTTCTTGGAGTATGGATTCCAGTTCTTGGCTGGCACTTGAATCCATCACCTATTAGGTGGATGAACCTAGGCAGAGCCTTCAAATTACCTGAGCCTCAGTTTCTCATTTACAAAATGAGGTTCATAATAAGTGTCATAATAATGGTGATGTTGGTACAATAATTAACTCGCACTGAGTGTATTCCAGTCCTGGCTATTTGTCAGGCATTGACTCATTTAGCCTTCTCAGCAACTCTGTGAGATAAGTACTTAGACCATATCCCTTTTACTGGGACCAGAGAGGTGACATAACTGCCCAAGGTCACACAGCTGGTGAACTGTAGAGCTGGGATCTGAAACCAGGTCTATCTGACTCCAGAGCCCACTTTCTTGACTATCAATTCTACCCAGTGCTGCACCCCCTCCCTCAAAACCAAGTGAGATAATGCATGCAGATTTTTTTGAATTTACAGATTACATGTAGGTATGACAGTATACTCCATCAACAATAATATCAGAATACTAATGATGAAGGGGCCCCCCAGTCCCAGCTCCCTTTCCCCCATGTCCTAGGTGAGGACTTCCTTTGTCAGTCATCTCTGCCTTCTAATTTCAGGCGTGGGCAGACCCGGCCTTTGACAGCTCTCTTGAGAGCCTCTCAGTCCGCTGGAGGTTTGGGCTGCCATTTACCAAGCCATTATTGGTCCTAATAAGGTGTTCCTCTGCGTCTTTTCCTCCCTGTGTGTTCACCTATCATGTTGTCTGTCTCCCCTGCAGCCCTGGGAAGTAGGTAGGAGTAGCTATTATTACCTGCAGTTTACAGACAGATAAAATGAGGTTCAGAAGAGGTTCTGTGGCCTTCCCAAAGTCATACGACCCATCAAGGGCTCAAGCCACTGGCTCCTTTCCTGCTTCTGTCCAGTTCTTCGACATGTTTTGTTACAGGAGGACCCGGCAGGGACTGCCTACAAACTAGCAAATGACTCAAGGGTTCATCCAAGTTTCTGAGAAGTAAATCAAGCCTCTTTCCCCACAGGGAATTTCAGTTGGCTTAACCCAGTAGGGTTGCTGTTCAAGCCCAGTCCATACCAGAGTGGGAGTCTTCAATGGAAAAAAATCTCCCTGTTGATCTGATTTAAGATCTCAGCATGTAGTTCTCTTCTGGTCCTGCTTCTTCTCAAAAATCTTCAGTGGCTCCCTACTACTAAGAGGAAAAATAACTTCAGTAGCTAAAGACTTCATGACTAGCAATTACCTGGAATGTCAGTATTCTTTCACTGATGATTTTAATTCTGGTTCAAAGGCACAATCCCTCCTGTCCCTCCCCGCCTTTCAGCTATTGTCACAAATAGAATGTATTTAGGATTCTTTCTTGAAAGGGAGCAAGAGCCAGCCCTAACACTGATGCCTGAGGCAGACACCATGGAGGGGAGGTGAGTGGGATCAGGAAATACTTACGGAGGGCACCCAAATCCATGGTAAGTTTACATTTGGATTTTGAGGGGAGTGTGGACATTCTCCAATCCAGAAAAATGAATCAAGGGACTCTTTCTTTCATGAAAGGCTCTCCAAACTTTAAATAATATCCTATCTCATTGCTTCTTCCTACAGCCTAGGAAATCCAGAGCACCCAGGTTCAGGAAGTCTGGTTGCGTGTTTTCAGTTCAGCCACCACCTTTCTGGGTGGCCTTGGGTATGCTGTGCAAATCTCAGTGTCCCTTATCTGAGAAGTGGGAGTAAAAGGGCAGATGTGCTTCCTAGGAGTATTATGTGGGCTACTAATGAACATCTGGGACATACTTAGGAAAAGGAAAGGCGTTGGGCCATAAGGGAGAATGTCATCACTGGTCTGTGCCTGGGTACTTCTGGGAGTGACAAGGAGGAATTCATTGCCAGAAACAAAGCCTAACAGTTTGAAGAAATATGATAAAAGCTTCTTTAGTGGGAGTTTGATTTGGCTTTGAATTCCTCCAAGTACATCTGGTTCTCCATGGAAGGAACAGAATTAGTCACAGACTTCTAGGACTAAAGACTAAAGTCACTGCACACGGGCCATTACAAATACAGATCATAGTGCATTAGAATCCTAGCACATCCACCTGTGCGTCTTAGGACTTTTTTATGACAGGACAAGGACGTTAGAGTAGCAGAGCCCCAGCTTGTCAGAACTGGAGGGGCTCCTAGAGACCAACTATCTAGTTTTTCAAACCTGTGCTTCCCAGTGGGGTGAGGGGCAAGCCTGTGGGCAGGGCCCTAGCTTTCCACCCCTGCTCCTAATAGTGTAGCTCTGCTTTAATCTATTTACAATTTCATTAGGAAAAAAGAGATTCTGCCCCTGAAAACAATAGAGGGGTCTGAATTCATGGATCCATTCCAGCCCCTTCACCCAACAGACAGAATATCACTTACAGAGGAGGAAAGACATTCACAGGACTTAGGTGACTGACTTGACCAAGGCCACCAGAGAACAAATGACTTTTGATCCAGGTCTCCCAAGAGCCAGGGTAGCTTGCCACAAGGACCATTGAGCAAGCATTGGTGCATGTGCAAGCCTGATTAACAGCCAGCGGAAATCCATTCC
The DNA here is from genome assembly GCF_023065955.2 of Ursus arctos. Classification (NCBI taxonomy): domain Eukaryota; kingdom Metazoa; phylum Chordata; class Mammalia; order Carnivora; family Ursidae; genus Ursus; species Ursus arctos. The sequence goes on along the minus strand of NW_026622819.1, from coordinate 41,660,918 downwards.
CTGCCTTTGAGGGCTCTTTTAGGGTAATAGAGACCACAGGCCTGCACAGGCCAAAGAATCATATCTGTATGAGTTGGAAGGGACTTACTAGAACTCTTCTCATCTCCCCCAAGGGCAAGTATCCCCCTAGAGTAGCACCATCCTTCACAGGTGGCCACCCAGACTCTGCCCGGGCTCCTCGGTGACGGCTCCTCTGTATTCTGAGATGACTCATTCCAGAATTGCACTTGAGGTCACTAACCAAAAGAATGAGGAAAGATCTCAGACCATTGCTCCTCCCACTTGTGCGTAGACATTTTATCAGTGACTTGGATAAAGACATGGATGTCACAACCACCAAGTTTCTGAATGTTGGAATCCAGATTCTGAGAAGCAGGAGCCCTGAGGGGAAACACAGGGTGAAGTGCATCATGGTCTCATTAAAGCCCTACAGCACTGAGTCGGAGGAAATCAGCTCGTGAAGAACAGATGGGGGATCGCGTGATAATACATCTGAGAGTTTTCATTATTTGCAAACTCAGCGGTCAGTAGTATGAGCTGGCTGCTAAAAGTAATAATACTTGGTAATATTTGTTGAAAACTGTGTCACATCCTATATTTAGCATTTATGTACATTAACTGGTTTCATTCTCAAAATGGTATTATGAAGGAGAGAAATGAAAACCAGAGACGGTAAGCCACTTGCCCAAGGTCACACAGCCAGAAACTGCATTATGAACCACTTTCTGCTCTCTTCCCCATCTATGAGAGGGGTCTGGGAGCTCCAAGGAGGCCTATTTGATTCAGACATATATCCTAAAAGGGTCCATTCATGAACCCTCACCCCTGCACTTGCTCATACCTGTGCACACACAAGCCCCATAGCTACCAACTTATTTGCTCATATCATATTCATTCTGTCAAGCAGGCATACACCATTAATGTATCCATACAACTCTCCAAAAATTGCCACCTAATATTGTTAAAAAAAAAAATTGCCACCTAAGTATGTGTGTGCTCTCTTGCAAATGTGCACATTTACCCACATCCAGATTTTCCTCTGAGTCTGAGGAGCCAAGAACGGGAGGCCCCACCCCAGACAAGCGCCTGCTCGCAGCTTAGCAGAACAGCCTGTGGCTGGGCCAGCAAGCTTAGACTCGACCAGACACCAGCGGCTTCCTGCTCTGCTGGGGCACAGCCTGGACCTTCTCCAGAGGGTTCCGTGGACCCCACCCTCACCCCAACCTTAGGCTTTGATTCTGCCTTGGCTTTGCAAACTCATAATAACTAATATTTATTGAGTGCTTTTCCATGGGCCAGGAACTGTGCTAAGTACATTAATGGGCATGATCTTATTTATTTAGTCTTTATAAAACCCTAGGAAAGCAGTACTCTTAATAGCCCCATCTTACAGATGAGAAAACAGAGGTTTGAAGAGGTTAGCTTACCCAAGGTTATGTAGTTGGGGTCGGATTCACAAAGAGCCACAGCTTCTCTTTCTGGCAGTGTGGTCTGGAGGAAAGAACCTGGCTCTGGTTCCTACCCTGTGACTTTGGGCAAGCCCCTTTCTTTCTTTTTTATTTTTTAAGATTTTATTTTATTTATTTATTTGTCAGAGAGAGAGAAAATGAGCACAAGCAGGGGGAGCGGCAGGCAGAGGGAGAGGGAAAAGCAGACTCACCACTGAGCAGGGAGCCTGATGCGGAACTTGATCCCAGGACCCTGGGATCATGACCTGAGCTGAAGGCAGACGCTTAACTGACTGAGCCATCCAGGCATCCCATGCAAGTTCCTTTCTTTTGGGGGGACTTCATATTCCAGCTTCAGAAAGGAAAGGCTAATCACTAAAGGTTCTTTCAGTTTTTATTCTGTCATTGCCTTTCCTAAGTCCAGATCCTTCCATTTTTCAACTGTTGAGTAGGGTTATGTACTAGGCACTGGGAATTCATGCACGAATAAGATATACAAAGCTCTTGTCTTCATAGAGCCCAGTGTCTAGTGCAGTAGACAGTCACTAAACAAACTAGCAAGAACATACCAGTGGTGCTAAGTGCCATGGAGAAAATGGGGTGGTATGATAAAGAAGGGTGCTAGGAAGGAGGTTACATCAAACTGGGTGTTAGATTGTGACATTTGAGAGCTGAGCCAGGAAGAAGGATAACAAGAAGGAGCCAGCCATGTGAGAATCTTAAGTAAAGAGAAACAGCAAGTTCAAAGGCCCTGAGGCAGATCCTGGTTTGGCATGTTTGTGGAGGAGAAAGGAGGCCCAGGTGGCTGCAGCTTGATGAACAATGGGGAGAGTGCTGGGAGGTATCATTAGAAAATCAGGCAGGCATGTGGGCCCACATGGCCTCGTAGGCCATGGTAAGGACTTTAGATTTTAATCTGAATGCTATGCGAAGCCACTGGAAAATTTTAAGAAGGAAATTGATCTGAATTGATTAATGTTTTCACAAGATATTTCTTTCATTTTTTAAAAAATATTTTGTTTATTCATCTGACAGAGGAATTACAGACAGAGAGCAAGCACAAGTGGGGGGGATGGGCAGAGGGAGAAGCAGACTCTACGCTGAGCAGAGAGTCAGGACGTGGGGGTCGATTCTAGGTCTGCGGGATCACGACCTGAGTCAAAGGCTGATGCTTAACTGACTGAGCCACTCAGGCGCCCCTCATAAGATGTTTCAAAATAATGGTCCTAGGTACTGTAGGCTGGGAGGGCAGCCCAGGGAACCCGACATGCCTCCGCACCTTGCAAACCTGTTCACTTGCCCAGGCATAGCGCCAAGAAACAAATGTCCAGACACAGACCCTTCCTCAGCAAACCACTCGCCTGGTCTGTGGGTCCTACAGCTTGAACACAGCCCTGCTCACCAACCGTCATCAAAAGGTGCATTATCTTTGCTTCTTATCCCCTTCCAGGGAGACCCTGCCCCTGCGCCCTTCCCTAAGCTCATCTCTGCAAGACACCGGTGCAGCAGCTGAGTGGTGTGTCTTGTTGGGGCCTGCCCTACACGGGTGCTGACCTGGTGAGCAGGAAGCTTTCTGCAAAGCAGGGCAGGCCGAGCAGGGAAGCTGCATGCACCCTAGGCTAGCTGGGCTGCAAAGTGAGTGGACCTGGGACTGGGGTAAGAACACATTTTTCCTCGGGGCTTCAACTTCCAACACAATGCCACTCTGGGGGGTTGGGGTCCATGTGACTCAGAGGTCCACCCCCTCTTGCAGGAGACTGTTTCAGGGATGGGGTGAGTGGAATGGAGGGAATATGGCTTTTGCCTGGGGCCAGCTCCATTGTGAGCTGCAGCTGTGAGGGGTAAGAGTAGAGGGCAGGAAGGATGGGGAATAGACACCCCAAGTGTGGAATCTGCCTCCATTCCTGCTCCCTCTTCTCTGAAGTGCTGGACCTGGGACGCCATCCATAGGAGGCTGGAAGGATGGGGCATAATCAAATTCTTTTCTGTCACAGGCTTGTAGATCCCAAGTTAGGCAGACTTTTCCACTCCTGCCTCCCTTGCTGGGATGCTCCCTGCAAGGTTTTAAAGAAGCTGCATTCAGCTCCCTCCGGACTCTGGAAACACAAGGATGCAAGCCTCTCCTTTCCCCTCTTGCCCCAGGAGTTTAACTCTTCCTTGCCTTTGAAGAACCAGGCAACCGGAAAAACAAGTCTTGCCTGTTTCATCCAGGAATGCTCCACACATCTGGCTGACAGCCAAGCTCCTTGGAGTCAAGACTCTCACGGGCAGGTGAGGCACCAGCCTCATGCTTTACTTTTGGAAGGCCTAGTTTGGCAACCAAACTCTGCCCTCCCCTACTCCCCTTATATCTTCTCCCTGTCCTTAACCCTGAGGTTGGACTTTTAACCCAGGCTGGAGCTTTAACCCAGGCTGTAGTTCAGGGATAAGCCAGTGGAAAATGGCACAGGAGAGAATGGGAGCCACAGCAGGTCTTAGGGGGAGAAGTACTCATTCATGGCTAGTTCAACAACTCCCAGGGACTAGTTCTTTCCTGGCCACCCACAATGTGAAATGGGGCAAGCCTCATCCCCATTCTGGGGCTCTATTTCTCCATCTGTACATGAGGAGTGGGGTCAGAACTCCATGTCTCAAAGGTCCATTGTAGCTCTGACATTCCAGGAGATTCAAAGTTACAGGATGAGTCAGAATCAGGCCCTATCCAAAGGGACTAGCGGTGGGACAGGTGCAGGTAAGCCTGGGATAGGGGAATGGTCCTGGCCTATGATGCAAGGAGCCCCAGGTCTAATTCTTGCTTTGCCTCTACCTAGCTGTAAGGCCCTGGATGGGTCCCTTCCTTTTATGAAACTGAGTTTCCTATTACTAATAATAGCCAATATTAAGTTAGAACTTCTACGTCCCAGGCACTCTGCTGGGTCATTTACCTTTGTTATTTCATTTAATTTTCACGAAAGTCCAATGAGGTAGATAATATCCTTATCCCTATTCTACAGAAGAGGACATCAAGGCTCACAGAGGTTAAATAACCTGCCCAAAAAGTCACCCAGCTAGTAAGTGGTGGAGCCAGGGCTGATGGCCAAGTGGCCTGATGCCAGGCCTATGATCTTGGTCACTTTGCTTTTCTGCAGCTCAGTTTGGCTGGACCTCAGCCTTGATGGAGGGGTCCTGTAGGAAGTACCTAGAGCCAGATTGCTAAGCTTGGGTACCTGGTTGAAACTATTCCACCATCACTGGGCAGCCATTGAAGGTTTTTTGGGAAAAGGAGTCAAGTGGTCAGGACTGTGTTGTATCTGCCAGATACCCCTGAGAAAGCACTTAAACTAGTCTATTAGTCTTCAAATACAGGGTTTCTCAACCTCAGCACTATTGACATTTGGGGCTGGATCAGTTTTTGTTGTTGGGGGGCTGTCCTGTGTGATGTAGGATGTTTAGCAGCACCCCAGCCTCTATCCACTAGATGCCAGTAGCTCCCCCTCCCCCACAAGCTGGGATAGCTGAAAATGTCTTCAGACATTGCCAAGTGTCCCCTGAGGGGCAAAATCACCCCAGCTAAGAACCACAGTAGTAGGAGCCATTTCTTTCCTAACTTACACTCTTCCTTTTTTTTTTTTTTTTTTTTTGCCTAGGGCTTCGGGAGTTTTTCCATCATGATTATTGCCTTCTTGGGCTTTCTCATTTTCTTGTTTCATTGTACAACCTGTGAGAAGCCCCGAGAAGGTCTCGTCTCCTCCTCCGCCTGGCGCTTCACACACTCTCTCTATAATGCAACCATCTATGAAAACTCTGCCCCCAAGACCTATGTGGAGAGCTCTGTGAAAATGGGCATTTACTTGGCCGAGCCCCAGTGGGCAGTGAGATACCGGATTATCTCCGGGGACGTGGCCAATGTGTTTAAAACAGAGGAGTATGTGGTGGGCAACTTCTGTTTTCTGAGAATAAGGACAAAGAGCAGCAACACGGCCCTTCTGAACAGGGAGGTGCGAGACAGCTACACCCTCATCATCCAAGCCACGGAGAAGACCTTAGAGTTAGAAGCTTTGACCCGCGTGGTGGTTCACATCCTGGACCAGAATGACCTGAAGCCCCTCTTCTCCCCGCCTTCATACCGAGTCACCATCTCTGAAGACATGCCCCTCAAGAGCCCCATCTGTAAGGTGACCGCAACAGACGCTGATCTGGGCCAGAATGCCAAGTTCTATTATGCCTTTAACACAAGGTCTGAGATGTTTGCCATCCATCCCACTAGCGGTGTGGTCACCTTGGCTGGGAAGCTCAACGTCACCTGGCGAGGGAGGTATGAGCTCCAGGTGCTGGCTGTGGACCGCATGAGGAAAATCTCAGAGGGCAATGGCTTTGGTAATCTGGCTGCACTCATCATCCACGTGGAGCCTGCCTTCAGGAAGCCCCCAGCCATCACCTCGGTGGTGGTGGCTCCACCAGACAGCAATGAGGGTACCACCTATGCCATTGTAATGGTAGATGCAAACAGCTCAGGTGCTGAAGTGGACTCACTTGAAATTGTTGGTGGTGACCCTGGAAAGTACTTCAAAACCACCAAGTCTTACGCCCACAGCAATGAGTTCAGTTTGGTGTTGGTCAAAGACATCAACTGGCTGGAGCACCTTCATGGATTCAACCTCAGCCTGCAGGCCAGGAGTGGGAGCAGGCCTTCTGTTTATTCCCAGATCAGGGGCTTTCACCTACCCCCTTCCAAACTGACTTCCCTTAAATTTGAGAAGGCTGTTTACAGAGTGCAGCTTAGCGAGTTTTCCCCTCCTGGGAGCCGCGTGGTGATGGTGAAAGTAACCCGAGCCTTCCCCAACCTGCAGTATGTTCTAAAGCCATCCTCAGAGAGTGCGGGGTTTAGACTTAATGCTCGCACTGGACTCATCACCACCACGAAGCTCATAGACTTCCATGACCGAGCCCACTACCAGCTACACATCAGAACCTCACCAGGCCTGGCCTCCACCACCGTGGTCATCAATATTGTCGACTGTAACAACCATGCCCCCATTTTCAACAGGTCCTCCTATGAGGGTACCTTTGATGAGAATATCCCGCCAGGCACCAGCATTCTGACAGTTACTGCCACAGACCAGGATCATGGAGAGAATGGATATGTTACCTATTCCATCACTCATCCAAAATCTGTGCCCTTTTCTATCGACCCTTACCTGGGGATCATCTCCACCTCCAAACCCATGGACTATGAGCTCATGAAAAGAATTTATACCTTCCGGGTACGGGCATCAGATTGGGGATCCCCATTTCGCCAAGAAAAGGAAGTATCTGTATCTCTTAGGCTCAAGAACTTGAATGACAACAAGCCTATGTTTGAGCAAGTCAACTGCACTGGGTCTATCCGTGAAGACTGGCCAGTAGGAAAATCTGTAATGACCGTGTCAGCTATAGATGTGGATGAGCTTCAGAACCTTAAATATGAGTTTGTGTCAGGCAATGAATTAGAGTACTTTGATCTAAATCATTTCTCTGGAGTGATATCCCTCAAACGCTCTTTTATGAATCACACTACTGGTCAACCCATCAATTATTACCTGAAAATTACAGCCTCAGATGGGAAACACTATGCCTCGCCCACAACTTTGAATGTTACTGTAATAAAAGACCCTCGTTTTGAGGTCCCTATAACATGTGATAAAACAGGAGTATTGACACATTTCACAAAAACCATCCTCCATTCTGTTGGTTTTCAGAACCAGGACTCTAATGATGAGGACTTCATTTCCTTAAGTGCATATCAGATCAATCATCATACCCCCCAGTTTGAGGACCACTTCCCACAGTCCATTGACATCCTTGAGCGGGTTCCTGTCAATACCTCCCTGGCCCACCTAGCAGCCATTGACTCTGATACTGGTTTTAATGGCAAGCTGGTCTATGTGATTGCAGATGGCAATGAGGAGGGCTGCTTTGACATGGAGCTGGAGACAGGGCTCCTCACTGTAGCTGCCCCTTTGGACTATGAAGCCACCAGTTTCTACATCCTCAATGTAACAGTGTATGACCTGGGTACTCCCCGGAAGTCATCCTGGAAGCTGCTAACAGTGAATGTGAAAGACTGGAATGACAACGCACCCAGATTTCCTCCTGGTGGGTACCAGATAACCATCTCAGAGGACACAGAAGTTGGAACCACAATTGCAGAATTGAAAGCAAAAGATGCTGACTCAGATGACAATGGGAGGGTTCGCTACACCCTGCTAAGCCCTACAGAGAAGTTTTCCCTTCATCCCCTCACTGGGGAACTGGCTGTCACAGGACACCTGGACCGGGAATCAGAACCACAATATATACTCAAGGTGGAGGCCAGGGATCAGCCCAGAAAGGGCCACCAGCTCTTCTCTGTCACTGACCTGACAATCACATTGGAAGATGCCAATGACAACTCTCCTCAATGCATCACAGAACTCAGCAGGCTGAAAGTCCCAGAGGACATGCCTCCAGGAACTGTTCTAACATTTCTGGATGCCTCTGATCCTGATGAGGGCCCTGCAGGAGAAGTGCGTTATGTCCTGTTGGATGATGCCCATGGGACCTTCCACGTGGACCTAATGACCGGTGCACTCAGTCTGGAGAGAGAGCTGGATTTTGAGAGGCGGGCTGGATACAATCTGAGCCTGTGGGCCAGTGACAGTGGGAGGCCCCTGGCCCGCAGGACCCTCTGCCACGTGGAAGTGATAGTCCTGGATGTGAATGAGAATCTCCACCCTCCCCGCTTTGTCTCCTTTGTGCACCAGGGCCAGGTGCAGGAAAATAGCCCCTCAGGCACTCAGGTGATGGTAGTGGCTGCCCACGATGATGACAGTGGCTTGGATGGGGAGCTCCAGTACTTCCTGAGGGCTGGCACCAGCCTTGCAGCCTTTGCCATCAACCAGGACACAGGTACTGGGAGTGGGGTGGATGGGAATGCCAGGTGCAGGAGACAATGGGCCTAAGGAGATCCGGGGCTGTCCTGAAAGAAGGCAGGCTACAGGCTAAAAAGAAAGGCAATAAATAGGGACTCTCCTTCTTGTCCCTTTTATTTTATTTTAAATTTATCTTTATCATACTGGAGGTGTGTGTATGTGTGTGTGTGTGTCCATTTAAGTCAAATCACCCATCTCATTGGCATCTATGTATATATTTATATACACAGATATATTACATATTACACATTATATATTATATAATTATTATGTATATGACATATATGTATATGCTTATAGAAGTAATGCATCATGGTTATAAATTTTTATATATAATTTAAAAATGGATGCATTTTTTTGTGTCCCACCTCCCCGGATATAGTCTTTATTAACAATTTGGTCTATAATCTTGTAAATTTTTCTTTGAATCTATTATATCATCGCTGTTTATTTTATTATGTGAGAAAATAATACAAAAGACACTAAGTCTGCAACACTTTTTTCCCCATAACATAACATCAGGATATCTTATATATCAGTGCATATAAATATTTTCCCTTCTTTTTTAATGGCTGCATTTTATTCTGTCATATAGATATAACATCCTTGATCATATACTTTTGCTCATATGCACAGTCTCTATAGGAAAAACTTAAAAATGCAGTTGCTGGGTCAAAGGTTAATGCGTATTTTCAATGTTAACAGATAATTCCAAATTGCCCTCCAAAAAGGTGGCACCAACTTATTTATTCCGTTTAAGCTTCATAGAAAATAAGTACAACTCAACAAATACTTGCAAGCACCCTCTGCTTGTGAGGTTCTGGAGATAAGCACTTTGGGGGAGATCCCAGGTGAATAAAGGTAGGTCACTGTCCTCAAGAGCTTACAATCTGATGGGCAATTTATTTCCAGGGTGAAGGGCAGGGTGATATGGTAGAAAGACCATTAGACAAAGAGTCAGTGATAGACCCGGCTCTTCTGCCCACTTGCTACATGATCTTGATCAAATCACATCCTCTCTCTGGGCCTCTATCTCCCCACCTGAAAAGGAACGAGGTTCCTTCAGCTTTGACACGCTATGGTTATGAGCCTGTGCCCTGTCCTCTCCACACAAGTCCTTCCAGCTGAGTGTGACCCATGAGAACTAAGGGCGCAAGCCTCTTTTGCTCACTATTGGACCCTTGACTTCTAGAACAGTGCTGGCCTGTAGTAGGCAATTTGTGGAGTGAGTGAACACATGAAGACTCTGAAATCATGAAGATGCTGGAAAGGGGGACAGCAATTTATTCATCAAATCCCTAACTCTTAAATTGGTACCTATAATACCTGAAACTTGAAGGAACTGGTTTAAGGACAATTTCCATGGGCCTATTTTAGCAGAGAAAGGCTCCAAGAGGCTCTACAAAAGGATATGAATGGCCCGAGTTTGACTCAGCAGCTCCCACGACAATTTAGGAACAGTCCCCTTTTCTTGTGGAATTCCTATTTCCATAGTACCATTTGGGGACTATTAAGTAAGGTGATTTCTAAAGCTATTGTGGGCTCTAAAATATTTTGGGTTTGGTGATCAACTGTCCCTAGGTATGATTCAGACTCTGGCACCCCTGGACCGAGAATTTGTGTCCTGCTACTGGCTGACGGTACTGGCAGTGGACAGGGGTTCCATACCTCTCTCATCTGTAACTGAAGTCTACATTGAGGTTACGGATGTCAATGACAACCCACCCCAGATGTCCAGACCCGTGTTCTACCCCTCCGTCCGGGAGGATGCACCCTTGCACACCTCTGTGCTTCAGCTGGATGCCCGGGACCCAGACTCCAGCTCCAAAGGGAAGCTGACCTTCAACATCACCAGTGGGAACAACATGGGATTCTTTGTTATTCACCCTCTCACAGGTAAGGATCTCAGAAATCTGGGTGAATTGGGTGCTTTTCAAAGTTTGGTCCTAGACCAGCATCATCATCAGCATCACCTATGAACTTGTTAGAAATTCAAATTCTGAGGCCCCACCTTACACCTACTGAATCAGAACACAGGGTGGGGCCCAGAAATCCATATTTTATATAACAAAATATCCAGAGGATTCTTATGTGTGCTAAGTTTGAGAACTACTGCTTTATAAAGTTTGTCTCTTTCTATGTTGCCTTTCTTTCCTCAGGGCCTAGGGAAGGTAGACAGGTTGCCTGGTGGTCAAGCTGGGACTATTTCAGACCTCTGAGTGCTCCCAAACCCACCCCTCCCCTGAGTCACAGCCACAGATTGAATCTCTTAACCCTCATTCTAAACTGATCTCAAGCCTGCCCACAGAGTGGTGGCAATGGAGAGTCACTTCGCTGGTGTCAACCATCCCACAAATGTCTATTCTTGGGCCAAGGCCATCTGGGGCAAGGACACTGGATGGTCTAGAGGAATCCAGAGGCCACAAGCTTGCAGCAGTGAGCCAGACATAGCCCACAGAGGTGCTTTATTTGGCTTGCACAAGTTTTAAACAATGACCTTTCAAGTTGTTGCCAGCATTTAAATATTAGAAAATTCCATAAAACACTCCAGATTTCTCGTTGTTCATAAAAAACTAGGAGATCTGGCCACACTGACCCCACATTTGTACAGGGCTGCAACTGCCTGGAGCCAACAGCAGCTTTCTATGCAGAGCAGGTGCATGTCCTCTGGTCCCCACGGTTGCTTCACTCCCCGTTGTACTATTCCCAGCCTGCTCCCTGAATCTATGCTATTGGCCTGGCTCCCGTTGGTATTGGAATCTGAGAGCTAGCTCCCACTACTGTGGATACGTCTCCAAGGCCGTATCTTCCTCCTAGAGGATGAACAACAATCCTATAGTAGAGGAGGCTGATGCTTTCTCCTCCGAACCCGAGATCCTATTCTCTGGCTCCAACAATGCACTCCTTTTTTTTTTTTTAAGATTTATTTATTTATTTGAGAGAGCGAGAGAGCACGAGCGGGAGCACACGTGAGCACGGGGAGGGGCTGAGGGAAAGAGAGAGAATCTCAAGAGGACTCTCCACTGAGCGCAGAGCCCAACTCAGGGCTCGATCCCATCCGAGATCATGACCTGAGCTGAAACCAAGAGCGGATACTCTACCAGCTGAGCCCCCAGGCTCCCCTCCAACAATTGACTCTTGGAAAGACAGAACCCTGGCGAGATTGGAGGAGGTAGAAAGGGAGAAAATTAGTCCCCCATCTTTAAGACAAAAGGAAATGAAGAGGAGCATGAGACTGGAAATCCTGGGACAGACTGTGGGTGGAGGACATGAGTGTCTATTTGCACAGGGACATTTGTTTGGAGCCTTTCCTGTTAACTTTTGACCTCAGAAGGACCCTTTCACCCTGGAAAATAGGCTTAAGCTGGCTCTCTACCTGGGCCCATCCTATCCTTCCCCTTAAAGAAGAAAGAAGAGATCTCTCACCCAAGGCACTGGCTTCTCAGCAACTTCCAAATCCCTATTCTGTTTACTGTCTTTTTTTTTTTTACAATAATTTTTTATTATGTTATGTTAGTCACCATACAGTATATCCATAGTTTTGATGTAATGTTCCATGATTCATTACTTGCGTATAACACCCAGTGCACCATGCAATATGTGCCCCTGTCAAGAGTTCCCTGACACAGGGTCTGGCAAAATGCCCCAGAGAGCAGAGATGTTCTTAGTCTTCCCGCAGTTGAGGAGAAGAAATTTTAACCAGCATGAATATTTAAAAACAAAATAATAAGTCAGCAGTGGAGCCCCCAGCCCACCTTTCTTATCACCACCATTATATTGTCCCATTCCTTGCTTGGATACCTTGGATGGTTTCCCCATATCCTTAAGATAAAGTCAGGTCCTATCATGTCTCACACACTTGTGTCTGACATGGCCTGTGCTGACCTTTTGGGCTTCATCTTGCCTTTCTCACCCTGCCAATCTCTGCTTTCAGCCACATGGCCTGTTTCCATGCTTGTCCTGGCACACGGCCTTTGCACACGCTGTACTTTATTCCAGAAGTTTCTTCTCCTCTCCTTTTGTCTGGCTAACTCCTGCCCTTCTTTTGGATCCTAGCCCAGCTGTTCTTTCTTGAGAGGAGTTTTTCCTGATACTACAATACATCTCCTAGCACCATCCACTCCTTTCTTTTTTAAACACTTATCACATAGAACATTGTATTCATTCATATGATTATTTCATTAACTGTCCCTGTCCTTCACTAACCTTCAAAGGCTTTCTAGAAAAGGAACCTTGACTATTTTTGCCTTCTATAATATCTTCAGTACCTGGCGCCAATAGCACCTCAATAAATAAGAGGGAAATGAATGAATGGATCTCTACCAGCATCTACAATCTCTAGGGAAGCCTGAGCTTCATTCATTCATTCAGCAAATGTTTAAAGGTGTCTGCTCTTATGAAGCATTTAAACTATGCGCTATGTTGAGACGTGAAGATAACGAACACAGTTTCAGGCCTGGAGGAATTCGATCCATCATGAGCATCAAGATTTGTATATAAAAAAAATGAACGAGTCAGTGCAAAGGAGCCCGTTATAAAATACACGTAGACACGGTGCCACGAGTGCTCAGAGGAGAGAAGGAGCTGCTCAGTGTGATGGAGTAGCAAGGGCTGCATGGAGCAGGGGTGGTCATGCTGAGCCAAAGGGTGAGGAGGACTGACAGGCAGCAGCCTGCGAGGGTACCTGGGCAGGGAGAGCCACGCGAGCAATAGCCAGCAGGGAGGACGAGCCAGCAAGTAGGTCAGTTGTCTACAGGCAGATCCCATTCCTCTCACTTATTCACTGTGAGATCTCCAGACAGTTACTCAGTTGCTCTATGCCTGAGTTTTCCCACCAGTGAAGTGCAGATGATAATGGCCCCCTCCTGCGTGGTTGTGAAGATTCGATGAGTTGAGAAAGAGAGAGAGAAAGAGCTTGGAGGAACATCTGGACAAGCAGGAGCTCCACGAGTGTTGGATGTTAGGATCCTGAGGGAGAGGGAGCTGGGCAGGTGGTTGGGGTAAGACCTAAACTGTGGTGGGTCAGGGTGAATGGCGTAGAAGAATCTGGAATCCATTAGAAGTGGAATTGAAAGTGGTTGGAAAATCACTGGATGAGGAAAAGTCAAAGATGGGCCTGAGATGGATAACGGGAAACATTTGTTTGGAGAGAAAAATGATGAGGGCCCACCTCATGCCAGGAAGGGCACTCAGTGGGCCCTCACACAGCACTGTGGGGTGGCTCTGCCACGTCCCCGTTCTACACAGCACTTCCTGAGAATCCGGACACTGACCTCAGAAAGGGGAAACAGGCTGACAACAGAGGCAATGACCCAGAAGCCATGGACAGCAATTCCAGGGACACTGGCTTTTAGAAGGTCAGGGGATGTGGTGGTGAGAGAAAGGAGAGAGAGAAGAAAAACCAGAGAGACAGAGAAAGAATGTGTGAGATTCAGAGAGGTAAACAGGGGGAAGGGAGAGCGGAAGAGCAGAGTAAGGAAGAGAGAAGGATGATGGTGAGGGAGAGACAGAGAGAGATAGGAGGGAAAAGGATAAGAGGGGATGGAGAGAGAGAAGGTACTGGGAGGAAAGCCAGCACGGAGCCAGAGGGAAGGTTTACCAGGTGAGGCCCTCTCGTCCCTGCACTCCTCTGGGGGGCTCCCTAGATCCTGGGTCCTTCCTTGTCAGGTCCCTCATCTTGGGGATGAGCTAGGTGGGGTTACCTGGGACAATATTCACACTGTCCCAGCAGAATGTGTCTTTCTTCTCTGACTGGAAGGGCCTCTGGCTGTGGGCTTTCCAGAGACCTTCTCTGCTTCCCCCCATGCCGTGCCCTCAGTCAGGGAAGATAAAGTCAGGCCGAGAGTGCTCAGAGGACAGAGGGAGCTTGGTTCTACTGGTGACTTGGTTCTACTGCCCAAGACAAGAACACTTAACTAACAGAGGCCATTCCTCACACATGCTCCCATTTCCAGCACTGGAGGCTCCACCCCAACACCGAATCCCCCTCCCTCACCCCTCACTGAACCCTCATCCCCACACTTCATTACTCCATTATTTAATTGCCTAAACAAGATTTTAAAAACTTACAGAAAGTTTCAGATGACCCACTGACCTCTATCTGTCTGCTTTCATTTAAGAGACCTTCCCTACCCAGCCCTGACCGCTTTGAATGTGGGCTTAGATGCCCTTCTTGCATAACCTCCATCTTGATTTCCCTGATGCCTGCAGAGAACCGGCACCTTCTCTCCTTTGCAGCCTCAGGTGGCCTCAATTTATAGCTGTAGTGCTGCAGAAAATTAAAACTAGACCTACAGATAACCAAATCCACCTTCCTCAATTTACAGGCAAGCTGAGAGGAGCCCAGAGGACACAAGCTGCCTCCCCCTCCCCCCACTTAGTACACTGTGCACAGCATTCCTCCTAATGGTGAAGGCGGGACGTAGGTGTAACCTCTGCTGATCCTATGATCTCTGCTGTACTCTCCCGCTTCCTCACTTCCTCATTTCCCTTTCTCCTTCTCCAGAGTCCCATTCCCCCTAAATGTCCTTGTTCTTCAAAGACCAGAAAAATTCTGCCCTATGATTTGGATGTATCTGCAAACTCACTCCCAAGAAAGTGGCCCTGGGAACCCTTTGCTCAGGTCTCCCTCCTTCCACCTCTCCCCCAGGTCTCCTATCCACAGCCCGGCAGCTGGACAGAGAGAACAAGGATGAACATATCCTGGAGGTGAGTAATGGTGTGAACTCATTCACGGGATTCAAAAACCTCCTGAAGCAGTCCAAGTGAAAGCTAAGCCAGGCTTTGGGGCCACACTCGACTTCAAGCACTGTGGCTGAGGAGGGTGCTGGGCTCAGGGCGGAGGAGTTTCTTAAGCTGAGTCTTGCCGTGTGTGGTTGGTGGTGAAGACTCTCAGGGACTTCCCTGGCTCTCCAGCACTGGGAAGGGAAGGAATCTGAAACCACGTCTGGGCTAGGCAGGAAGCACTGATTGATTAGTAAAGGCTGTGGTGAGTGCGGGAAGAGGGAGTGGTGCACACATGCTATGAGTCTGGTTTCCAGCCCATTCCTACAGCCAGAGAGAGAGTCACCCCAGGTCAAGCACTAGGTCAGTAGCTGAGCCCAGATGAAAGCCCAAACCTTTGTTCTCTAGATCTGTGGGTTCTAGGATATTTCTAAAATCATGTAAATATCCCCGGTGCCCATTTCTGACTGACAAGAGGAGTCAGTAAATCAGATAAGAGGGGAGTAAATCAGAAGGAATCTAGTTATGCCCCCTCTGGAAAGATCCATAACTGATGAACAGGCATTTCTTCTAGTCTTAAAGACATCAAGTGGGAGGGACACACATTCTTCAGCAGAACTGAAATAAATTGGCTTTCTCTGCTCCCAGGTCTGCACATTCCCTTTGTCAGAAATAGGTATTACTAGTAAGCAGCTACTACATGACCTTCTAGGGACTGAGGCATTCTCCCTATTTCAGTAGAGGTACTTCTCTTTAAATACCAAAATATTTTAAAAATTCAAAACCACTTAGAGTGGAAATGTCCTATCTTGTAGGATGCCCTTGGGGCTATTGATACATGGGATGATTTGCCACTACATGTAATAGCCCCTGATTCTGAAATTGTCTTAGTGCCTTTTCTCTCCCTCTGGATTTCATTTCATGCATCGGTCTACATATCTGACTCAAAAGGTACCATCCACTCCTTCATAAACATCTTCTCATTTGTTTTTTTCTAACCTCCAGTAGCTTAAGGAAACCGGAGAACAAAGCTTATGAGAATTACAAGCAAATAAAAAGTAAATGGTCTCCGAGAAATGGCCCATGGGCCCCCTGAGTAAAGAGTACCAGCTTTTCTCTAGAGCCTCTGTGGCTTTGTTTTCTTCCAATTCTTTCTGGTTTCCTTCTCTGTTCTTGCTGGCTTTCCTGTGGGCGAGTTTACCAGAGAGCTGGGTTCCAAGTAGGTGAAGTTATGATAATAAAAATCACAAGCATATACCAAAGAACAGACTAGTATTTCCAGGCTGTGGAAGGCAGGGGTACTGGTAGGGTTGCAGGGGGTGACAATGCACACTCATTGCTTTGCATTTGGCAATTCATACTCTATTCTGTCCCCAGGTGACTGTGCTGGACAACGGGGAACCCTCCTTAAAGTCCACCTCCAGGGTGGTGGTACGCATCTTAGATGTCAATGACAACCCCCCTGTGTTCTCCCATAAGCTCTTCAATGTCCGCCTTCCAGAGAGGCTGAGCCCGGCCACCCCCGGGCCTGTGTACAGGCTGGTGGCTTCAGACCCTGATGAGGGTCTCAATGGCAGGGTCACCTACAATATCGAGGAGAGTGATGAGGGGAGCTTCAGTATTGACCCAGTCACAGGCATGGTGTCATCCAGCAGCACCTTCACAGCCGGAGAGTACAACATCCTCACGGTGAGGAGGGGATGGAGGCTGCGGGGTGGGGTGGGGTGGTGTCATAACTGCTTAGGGATTTTCTTTGAGGGTACAGGAGAAGGGAAATAGCCATCAGGCATGGTGGAGGTGATACTCCCCTCCCTGGCTTTCTCCGAGAGAAATGGGAGCCCTGACATCAGCCAAAGCATCAGAATTCTGGGCCTTTCTCTTTGAAGGCAATAAGGTTCTTTGCCTGGGAAATCTCTCTTCTTAGAGGTAAGGATTTTGGTGAGAGTAGCATAGACTTTGGAGGTGAGCCTGGGTCCCGACCCTTGCTCTGCCATTTTATACCTGTGTGACTTTGGACAAGTCACTGAACCTCTTTGAGACTTTGTTTTGTCACCTGTAAAATGGGGATAAGAACATTTTCCTTGTAGGAAACCAACATAACAAGTTGCTAAGACATGGACTCTCATGTCTGACAGCCTGAATCCAGCCCCAGCCTCATTGCTGGGCAGGCGGATGATCCCAGGCAGCTGAATTCACCATGCTGAGTGCATTTCATCCTGCAAAAGGGAGATATAATGGTACCTCTCTCAGGGCTGTCATGAGAATTAAATTAGATATTGCACATACTGCTCTTACAGCAGGCCAGATACTAGTGAGAGCTCCATAAATTCTATTTGGTTTATGTTTATGGTTGTTAAGAAGGGCCCATATATGATAAGTCTAGCTCAGGAACTGGCACACAGTAAGGCTTCAGTTAATGGTGGCTCTGATTATTTTTTCACTATGCATGAAGTTCTGGAAGACAGGTTATTTGTTTTGTTCACCACTGTGCCTGCAGCAACTAGCATGGTGCCTGTTTACAGTGAGCCTTTAGCCGTGTGGTAAATGAATGGACGAGTGGCTAAAAGTCCAGCTCCACCACTCACAGCGTGCTGTATCTGCTGGCTGACCACCCGGGTCTTCTTATTTCTTGGCCCCAACCCTACAGACAAAGACTCAACTTCAGGTTTGGCTTCTTTTTAGATCAAAGCAACAGACAGTGGGCAGCCACCACTTTCAGCCAGTGTCCGGCTACACATCGAGTGGATCCCCCAGCCCCGGTCCTCCTCCATACCACTGGCCTTTGACGAGCCCCACTACAGCTTTACAGTCATGGAGACGGACCCCGTGAACCACATGGTGGGCGTCATCAGTGTGGAGGGCAGACCCGGTCTCTTCTGGTTCAACATCTCCGGTGAGAGCCCTAGATGGGCAGCCCCTCCCATCCTTATAGCCCAGCCCTGGCCCTCACAGCATAGTCCTTCTGAGCACTCTCATTCAGGTCATGCTCCCCAGGAGCCCCACCTTTGGCTATGAGTGGTGACTGTCTCTTCCTTATTCTCCAGGGCAGCAGGTGAGCAGAAGAACCACTTCTGCCAAATTTGCCTTCCACACCAGTTATGATCTCAGGGAGTACCTCCATGGCCTCACTGGTGCTCCCCCAGCTAGAGTTAGACTCTACTCAGTTACTCCAAGGGCCTGGAAGACTCAGGAGAAAGCATGAGTTTTGTGTTTCCTCTCCTGCCTCAATGTGAGATCCATGCAGAGCTGACTTCATTCACCAGGAGCCTGAGGACTGCTGTATCCTGGGGCCACGCTTAATGTTCTAATCCCAGGTTCCAGCCTCACAATCGGGGGAAAGTGTCCATTCTCTTTATAGGAGACACTTGGGTCCAAGCTCTCATGGTCTTCTCTGAAATTCCCTTCTGTCTCTAAACCAAGATTTTGTTAAAATATCTAGGGAGAGGAGAATCACAGACCCCTTTGGGAATCTGATCAATCATTGGGAATCTAACGAATGTTCAGGCCCTCTTCCCAGAAAGATGTGCATGTACACACACATGCACACACACATATTTGCATACAAATATAAGGATTTATAGATTCTCTGAAACGCACCAGGTGTTCCAGGTTAAGAATCTCTGAGAGTTTCAGTACCAC
The DNA here is from genome assembly GCF_023065955.2 of Ursus arctos. Taxonomy (NCBI): domain Eukaryota; kingdom Metazoa; phylum Chordata; class Mammalia; order Carnivora; family Ursidae; genus Ursus; species Ursus arctos. The sequence continues at coordinate 41,642,179 of NW_026622819.1, read as the reverse complement.
ATGAACCATGGAGTCCTATTATAGAGATTCTCAGCCTGGTTCAGAGATTGGATGTACACCTGTCCCAAGCTTTTTGACCTCCTGGATCTGCTTTCAATTCTGATTCACTGTTCTTGTTTGGCTTTTTTCTTTTGTACAAAATTAACACGTGTACTTGGTAGATCATTTAGGAAACACCACTGAGTGTGAGAAGAAAATTGAAATCACCAAAACTCCCACCAGTCAGAAGATAATCCACTGCTAGAATATTGATGTCTTTCTGTTTAGTCACTTGCCTTTACACATAAACACACACACACACACACACACACTTAGGGTTATATTAAAGTATTGTTTTATAACCTCTTAAAATATAATATAATGTGAACATATTTCCATGCCACTAAACAGATCTCTATTTAATACACATTTAAATAGCTGCATGTTAATGCTATATTTTAGATTCTTATACTTTATGAAATCAGTATTGTTGAACAAAGTTAGATTCATTCTTTCCTGCATATAGGCACCTTTAGACTCTGCAAACACTCCTATAAGCCATGAGGTAGAGCTCCATTACTCCTGTCTGCTTCAGTCCTGACAGCAGAACACATTCTATGGCAAAAACTGAACTTCCTCTGGCACTCTTCAGTCCTTATAAGTTTACCTTTTTCTGTGTCATCACTTAGATCTTTAAAAAATTGACAAAACTTGACAGGATCTATACTACCACCTCCTCTAAATTAGCCAGCCGAACCCTGGGGTACTACTACTGCCTCCATCACTGAGGGTGCGTGTGCTTTCCCCCTGCTCCCACTCCAGGTGGTGACAAAGACATGGACTTTGATATTGAGAAGACCACAGGCAGCATTATCATCGCCAAGCCTCTTGACACAAGGAGGAGGTCGAGCTATAACTTGACCGTGGAGGTGACTGATGGGTCCCACACCATTGCCACTCAGGTTAGAGGCCTCCCCAGGGACCGCTGAACTGAGAGGGGATGGGAGGCCTCCTCGGTTGGGATGAAGCTACCGAAGGCTTTCAGCGGATGTGGTGTACTTCAGAGGGCACTGAATTTGGAATCAAGGTTTTGCCTTCCAGTCTTACCTGATACACTTTCCACTTCTGTGCTCTTGGGACAATTCTTGTTTCCACTGTGGATCTCTGTGTAATGAAGGGCTTTGTCTAAATGAGCAGTTTTCAGTTAAAGATAGAGTTCCATAGGAGCTACCATGGGTATGAGGAACGATGGTAAGTAGGGCCCTGGATTTCTACCATGTTTTCAGCCAGAGTTTTATCTGTTTCAGATGTTGGAATTTCACAAAAAATTTCACTTGAAGAAAAGGCCCTTTGAACCAGAATTGCTTTTGAAAACCACAGACTGAATGTTATTTCAAAGCCTTGTGATTTTGAAATCTTACCATTCATTCAACAAATATTTATTGAGTGATGGCTGTGTGCCAAGCACAGTGCTAGGCACAGACGATATGGTAAAGAACTAGACAGACAAGGTCGCTGACCCCCTAGAGCTTACAGTCTACCTTCTCTCTCATTCTCCTCCCTAGGTCTACATCTTCATGATTGCTAATGTTAACCACCATCGGCCCCAGTTTCTGGAGGCTCATTATGAAGTCAGAGTTCCCCAGGATACACTGCCTGGGGTGGAGCTCCTTCGAGTCCACGCCACAGACCCAGACAAGGGCAAGGGCCTCATCTACACCATACATGGTAGCCAAGACCCTGGCAGTGCCAGTCTCTTCCAGCTGGATCCAAGCAGCGGTGTCCTGGTAACTGTGGGGAAGTTGGATCTGGGCTTGGGCCCCTCCCAGCACACGCTGACAGTTATGGTGAGTAAACTGAGAAATCAGGGAAAGATGCACTTGCATGTGGATGTGGGGGGGTGGACATGCACAGAGGCATGCTGAAGGTTCCCTTTCCCCTGACGAGCCAGGTGTACTGATGCTCATGATGACCCATGACATGAGATGTGACATTTCACAGCTGGCCAGGGGTGCCATCCATAAGGGATGCCTGAGAGTAAAGAAGAGGGGACGGCTGCTAAGAAAGCTCCTGCAACTCCAGCTTTCTCTGGGCTCACTCCAAATACCCCCAGTAGTTCTCTCCCTGCTCCATGACTGCATGACCACAATGTGGACTGACATGGTATCAGAGCTGGGAAGGAGACCAGAGACTATCTCCCCCTAGCGCAAGCACTGGGGTGAGGAAGTGAGGTGTGTGGGGCACAACATTGAAGAAGGACTCACTTTCAGGGTTCTGTGCCACACTTTTGTGACCCCGAGAGGTAGCCTCCTTCAGTCTACGCCCTGCGTGCCTCATGTGTCTCACTGTGTCCCAGCCCTGACCCAACCCACTTCTCTCATCTTACACCTGAGGCCCACAGAGGGACAGAGACTTGTTCACCAACAGTTCTTAATGATGGAACCAGAATCAAAGCCAGTCTCCCTGATTCAAGGTGCAGGGTTTTATGTGCTAGTTTATCAACCTCTGGCCACATAAATACACATTAAAGGCTCTGCAAAGTCCTGCAGCAAAGAAAACTTTAACTTCATTTAATTCAGTGCCCCCTAAATTTAGTTCACCATAGAATTTTTCCTGCTGTGTAACATGTTAACATCTTGAAGAACTAATAGTCTCTGAGACCTAATTTGGAAAATACTGTTTCTGTGCTTATTTCTACCTTTCTTCTAAAGTGGGATTATCCATGACAATAGCTAAGCCTAATAATCACTAATTTATAATTTTTTTTTTAAAAAAGAGAGCATAAATGAGTGCAAAATTTAAACGGATACAGAGAATTACAATTAGGTATATTTTTCACTGGTATTCTATTTCATTGGCCTTAATTTAACCCTGCCTCCTCCCATTCCATTTGCTGCTCATGGCATTATCCCCTTGGGCCCATAGGTCCGAGACCAGGAGATGCCCATCAAGAGGAACTTTGTGTGGGTGTCCATTTACGTGGAGGATGGAAACCTCCACCCACCCCACTTTACCCAGCTCCACTATGAGGCAAGTGTTCCTGACACCACAGCCCCTGGCACAGAGCTGCTCCAGGTCCGAGCCATGGATGGTGACCGGGGAGCCAATGCTGAGGTCCACTACTCCCTCCTCAAAGGTGAGAGGCTTGGCCATGAGTCCGGAGCAAGAGGGAAGAGTCTCTGACAATAAGAAAAAGCACCAGAGGCATGAATTTGCAAGTTAATCAAATGCCAGGTTCTCTAAGCTTTGGCAAATACCATTTCTAGAGTGTTTTCTGGGATTATAATAACCTAACTTAATGCACTTCCAAAGATGGTAAGAATAGTAACTAAGGGCCTACTTAAGTTATGGAAGAATTTATATACATATTATATATACCAACAACCGTATTTGTAAAGGATGCTTATGAAGTCCACATAACATTTTCAAATGTAGTATCTTTGTGTCTTTACAATAGAAGGGACCTATAGATACCTTATACGATGTATGGCACAGCTGTAGGAATTACATTTAGGGGTAACATTTTCATTAAGGCCGTATCATGATTTCATATGTTTTATGGTTTTCCCCTCTCAAAAATGGGAGCAATATTCCCTGTGCCAGAAAGTCTTTGTAAAGATTAAAAGAGAAAATGTATGTTAATATATGTTGTAAACTGTAAAATATTGTATGAATGCCAAGGGTTTATTGTTTTCATTGATAAGTGTTAATTATACATATTTAAAGAAACAAAAAGGGCAATATCTAGTACCAACTAATTATTAATGATACTTTTAATGTTTGATAATTCATAATTAATGACAGTTAATAATTATTATCTTTAATAAAGTTAATATTCCTTAGAGCTAGATGTTGTGGAGAGACAAAGTGAATATGACTTGCTTTCTGCTCTCACAGAGCATAATGTTCATTTATTGCTTATATACTTTCCAGAAATCAGAGCTTTTGTATTTTTTTTAAGAAACAGAAGTTGTTATACCTTGCCATGCAGCAGAAATCTATGCATCACTGAAGAACAATAATACAAATTAACCCATTAATTTCTTACTTTTTGTGATTTATGAAGCATATTCACATCTTTTATCTCATTGACAACCCCACTGATGGAGGTACTAATTTTATTTTCCAGATAAGTTAAGATTAGTTTTCAAATATTCTTCTGATTATAGAAGTAACACATGCTCATTTTTTAAAACATGAGAGAAGCAGGAATATATAAAGAAGAAAATAGCACTCGGCCACAGTTTTCAGCACAGACAAAATAATTTTGTGTATTTCCCTCTTATCTTTTTGGTGCATATTTTTGCCATAGTAAGATTGAAGTGAATATATAATTTTGTGCCCCGATTTTTTCTCTCAGCAGTATAACATAAATTATAATTATGCTTGGGTAGTCTACTTGGCTACTTTTAATAGAACTACTTTTAAACTGCAGTCTACCTATTGAAACTGTGTTCTTTAACAGAACTTAGGGTTTGTATCACATGGGCAAATTGGGAGATCACCTCACTAGTCAGCTGGAGAATGGCTTCCATGAGTGGGGGGGGAATGAGATGGAATGTTTTATGATGAAGCCTGGCTATTTGTTACCCATTGAAATAATAAAATACGCACCAGTCATAAACAGCATAAGAATGGTAAAGAGCAATACTTCCCTGGGTGGAAGACCTGTACCCCTGGTGGTGAGCAGAATTATTCAGATGTTACTGAGTCATGGCATTAAATAGGTAATCATCTCATCACAAGAAAAAAAAATGTGCCTATGTAAGATGATGGATGTTAGCTAACTTACTTTGGCAATCACTTTGCAATATGAAATCATTATGTTGTACACCTTAAACCAACACAACATTATATGTCAATTATATCTCAATAAAACTGGGGGGAGTGTCAGTTATGAAAGATGAAATTCTAGAGACCTGCTGTATGACATTGTGCTTATAGTTAACAATACTGTGCTATATCCTTAAACATTTGTTAAGAGGTAGATATATTATCTGTTCTTACCATAAAAAGAAAGAGAGAGGGAGGGAGGGAGGAAGGAAGGAAGGAACGAACGAACTGTTGCTGTCTAAATAAGGTCAGGCTTAAAAAACTGTAATAAATTTCGAGACACTATTTTTTAGGGAAATACAATGAATTTTCAACATTATTTTTTGTGAATCATATAATGTTGTATAACCATAACTTTCTTTAAAACTTAAATTTGAAATGTTATTACGCATGTATCAAAATAAATACTAAATTTTAAAAGGCCTACAAAAAATAGGCGATCAGATGTGGAGAAAGTACTCCCCCTTGATTCTCATTTGGGCTTCCTGATTAGTCAAGGACGAAGCTTTCCTGGATAATAGAATCTCTTTAATTCTTCCCTAATACTTGCTACTCTTTGTTTTTACCACAGAAAGAGGATAGGTCTCAGGCTTACATCCTTTAGCAAGCAATAGATTTTACCTAGATTTTAATAATATATTTTTTCCTACTGACTTGTAGCTATGGTAACCTCTGATTTACGGCAAGCAATAATGATTTTCTTTTTTAAAGTAGCAATACAAAAGTTGCCTGTTAAAATATTTTAAATTTAAGAAAATGAGTCAATTTAAAGGAAAATATCCATTCAATAATTGTACAAAATAGTAAAGGTAGAAGCTGGGTATTGAAAAAACTTGTAAAGACAATGTGAGAATGCCTAAAGTTTAGGAAATCCAGGTGTGGTAGAAAGGGCATTTGATCAGGAGCCTCAAGGTCTGGGTGTTCTATCCATTCCCTCCCCATTTACCTCGTCCCATTCAACCCCCAAGCCTGACACGGACAGATCTTTCCACCATAGACTACCCAGGGAACAGAGAGAGTAGTGTTTTAAAGTCTGACCGCTGAAATACAGAGAGGAGTGTGCTTTTCCTACAAAGCATATGTTTCCTTTCTTTGCTTTCAAGACCTTCTGCAGCTTTGGTTTGCAGCTTAAGTTGTGACCCCAAAACTGAGTGATCACTGAAACTGCCATTTATGGAGTACGTACCATGTGCATGATGTAGGGTATTTTATAAAACAGTATCTTCCATATATACTATATCATAACTAAATTCAGGGTAACAAGGGATGTAGATTTTGTCCTGTACAAGTTTTGTGTGATAGCCTCTTTACTGATCTGGAAAGTATCTCTTGAACATGTGGTAAATTTCAGTTTGTCTTGTCTTTTGTTTCAGGGAACAGCGAGGGTTTCTTCAACATCAATGCCCTGCTAGGCATCATCACTCTGGCCCAGAAACTTGATCAGGCAAATCATGCCCGGTATAGTCTGACAGTCAAGGCAGAAGATCAAGGCTCCCCACAGTGGCATGACCTGGCTACAGTGATCATTAATGTCTACCCCTCAGATAGCAGTGCCCCCATCTTCTCCAAAGCTGAGTACTTTGTAGAGATCCCTGAATCAATCCCTGTTGGCTCCCCAATCCTCCTTGTATCAGCTATAAGCTCCTCAGAAGTTACCTATGAGTTAAGAGAGGGAAACAAGGATGGTGTATTCTCCATGAACTCATATTCTGGCCTCATTTCCACCCAGAAGAAACTGGACCATGAGAAAATTTCATCTTACCAGTTGAAAATCCGAGGCAGCAATATGGCAGGTGCATTTACTGATGTCATGGCTCTTGTTTACATCATTGATGAAAATGACAATGCTCCCATGTTCTTAAAGTCCAATTTTGTGGGCCAAGTTAGTGAAGCAGCTCCACTGTACAGCATGATCATGGATGAAACCAACAACCCCCTTGTGATTCGTGCCTCTGACAGTGACGAAGGAGCTAATTCCTTGTTGGTCTATGAAATTTTGGAGCCAGAGGCTTTGAAGCTTTTCAAGATTGATCCCAGCATGGGAACTCTAATCATCATATCAGAGATGGATTATGAGAGCATGCCCTCTTTCCAATTCAGTGTCTATGTCCATGACCAAGGAAACCCTATCTTGTTTGCCTCCAGGCCTGTCCAGGTCATCATCAATATCAGAGATGTAAATGACTCTCCTCCCAGGTTCTCAGACCATGTATATGAAGTAGCCGTAGTGAAGCCCATTCATCGGGGTATGGAGCTCCTCGTCGTGCGGGCCAGCGATGATGACTCAGAAGTCAATTATAGCATCAAAACTGGCAATGTTGATGAAGCTGTTGCCATCCATCCAATCACAGGTCGTATATCTGTGTTGAATCCTGCTTTCCTGGGGGTCTCTCGGGAGCTCACCATCAGAGCTTCTGATGGCCTGTATCAAGATACTGCAATCGTAAAAATTTTTTTGACACAAGCCCTTAACACAAGCTTACAGTTTGATCAGATTGTCTATAGGGCAAGAGTGAAGGAGAATTTACAGGATAGAAAGGCACTGGTGATTCTTGGTGCCCAGGGCAATCATTTGAATGACACTCTTTCCTACTTCCTGTTGAATGGCACAGACATGTTTCATATGGTCAAGTCAGCAGGTGTGTTGCAGACAAGAGGTGTGGTGTTTGACAGAGAAGAGCAGGACACTTATGAGGTGGCAGTGGAATTGAGGGACAATCGGACCCCTCAGCGGGTGGCTCAGGCTCTGGTCAGAGTCTCTGTTGAGGATGTCAATGACAATCCCCCTCGATTTAAGCATCTGCCCTACTATACGATTATCCAAGATGGCACAGAGCCCGGGGATGTCCTCTTTCAGGTATCTGCCACTGACCAGGACTTGGGGGTAAACGGTGCGGTCACATATGCATTTGCAGAAGATTATGCATATTTTCGAATTGACCCCTATCTTGGGGACATATCACTGAAGAAACCCTTTGATTATCAAGCTTTAAATAAGTATCACCTCAAAGTCATTGCTCAGGATGGAGGAACCCCATCCCTCCAGACTGAGGGAGAAGTACTTGTCACCGTGAGAAATAAATCCAACCCACTATTTCAGAGTCCTTACTACAAAGTAAGAGTGCCTGAAAATATCACACTCTATACGCCAATTCTCCACACCCAGGCCCGAAGTCCAGAGGGACTCCGACTCATTTACAACATTGTGGAGGAAGAGCCCTTGATGCTGTTCACCACTGACTTTAAGACTGGTGTTCTAACAGTAACAGGCCCTTTGGACTATGAGTCTAAGACCAAACATGTGTTCACAGTCAGAGCCACAGACACAGCTCTGGGGTCATTTTCTGAAGCCACAGTGGAAGTCCTGGTGGAGGACATCAATGATAATCCTCCCACTTTCTCTCAATTGGTCTACACTACTTCAATCTCAGAAGGCTTGCCTGCTCAGACCCCTGTGATCCAACTGTTGGCTTCTGATCAGGATTCAGGGCAGAACCGTGATGTTTCCTATCAGATCGTAGAGGATGGTTCAGATATTTCCAAATTCTTCCAGATCAATGGGAGCACAGGGGAGATGTCCACAGTTCAAGAGCTGGATTATGAAACTCAACAACACTTTCATGTGAAGGTCAGGGCCATGGATAGAGGAGACCCCCCACTCACTGGTGAAACCCTTGTGGTTGTTAATGTATCTGACATCAATGATAACCCCCCAGAGTTCAGGCAACCTCAGTATGAAGCCAATGTCAGTGAGCTGGCAACCTGTGGACACCTGGTTCTTAAAGTCCAAGCTCTTGACCCCGACAGCAGGGACACCTCCCATCTGGAGTACCTGATTCTTTCTGGCAATCAGGACAGGCACTTCTCCATTAACAGCTCATCAGGAATAATTTCTATGTTCAACCTTTGCAAAAAGCACCTGGACTCTTCTTACAATTTGAGGATAGGTGCTTCTGATGGGGTCTTCCAAGCAACTGTGCCAGTGTATATCAACACTACAAATGCCAACAAGTATAGCCCAGAGTTCCAGCAGCATGTTTACGAGGCAGAATTAGCAGAGAATGCAAAGGTGGGAACGAAGGTCATTGAGTTGCTAGCCATAGACAAAGACAGTGGTCCCTATGGCACTGTAGATTATACCATCATCAATAAACTAGCAGGTGAGAAGTTCTCCATAAACCCCAATGGCCAGATCACCACTCTGCAGAAACTGGATCGGGAAAATTCAACAGAAAGAGTTATTGCTATTAAAGTCATGGCTCAGGATGGAGGAGGAAGAGTGGCCTTCTGCACTGTGAAGATCATCCTGACAGATGAAAATGACAACCCTCCACAATTTAAAGCATCTGAGTACACAGTGTCCATTCAATCCAATGTCAGTAAAGATTCCCCAGTTATCCAGGTGTTGGCCTATGATGCAGATGAGGGTCAGAATGCAGATGTCACCTACTCAGTGGACTCAATGGAAGACTTGGATGAAGAGGTCATTGAAGTCAACCCAACTACTGGTGTTGTCAAGGTGAAGGAGAGCTTGGTGGGATTGGAAAATCGGGCCTTTGACTTAAAAATCAAAGCCCAAGATGGGGGCCCTCCTCACTGGAACTCCCTGGTGCTGTTACGGCTTCAGGTAGTTCCTAATGAAGTGTCCTTGCCCAAATTTTCTGAACCTCTGTATACTTTTTCTGCATCTGAAGATCTTCCAGAAGGGTCTGAAATTGGTTCTGTTAAAGCTGTGGCTGCTCAAGATCCAGTCATCTATAGTCTAGTACAGGGCACCACACCAGAGAGCAACAAGGATGGTGTCTTCTCCTTGGACCGAAACACAGGAGTTCTAAAGGTGAGAAAGGCCATGGACTATGAGTCCACCAAATGGTACCAGATTGATTTAATGGCACATTGTCCCCATAATGACACTCACTTGGTTTCCTTGGTCTCTGTCAATATCCAAGTGAAGGATGTCAATGACAATAGGCCTATATTTGAGGCTGATCCCTATAAGGCTGTTCTCACTGAGAATATGCCAGTGGGGACCTCAGTCATTCAGGTGACTGCCAATGACCAGGACACTGGCAATGATGGCCAGGTGAGCTACAGGCTACCAGTGGACCCTGGTAGCAATATCCATGAGCTCTTTGCCATTGACAGTGAGACTGGCTGGATCACCACACTCCAGGAACTTGACTGTGAGACCCACCAGACCTACCACTTTTATGTGGTGGCCTATGACCATGGAAGGACCATCCAGCTGTCTTCTTCTGTTCTGGTTGAAGTCTCCATTACAGATGAGAATGACAATGCTCCCCGATTTGCTTCTGAAGACTACAGAGGATCTGTGGTTGAGAATAGTGAACCTGGTGAACTTGTGGTCACTCTTCAAACCTTGGATGCTGATATCTCTGAGCAGAACAGACAGGTCACCTGCTATATCACAGGTAAGGATAACTGTCTTGGAATGGAAGCACTGGGGTACATTGAAAAAAGTATAGTAAGAGGTGCCCTAAGACATGGGTTTAAGTTCTGGTTCTGCCACCTATTAGCAATGTGACCTTGGGTAAATCGATTAACCTCCCAGGACCTCAGCTGCTTCATCTATAGACTTTGCATGCCTGTTCTCATTCACCTTACGATGATGCTGCTAAGATCTAACTTGAAAAGGCTCTTGAGAGCCTCCTATAAATTGGAAAGTGTTTCGTAGAGAGGATTTCTTATTTCTTTAGATGGAGTAGACAGAATAGAAGGGAGATACTATAAATGCTCTCAGTTAGCTTCTAGAGGATGAAGAAGACATCAATAATGGTGTGATCCCTGAAAACTCTGTCATTTGACTGTCCTTGTGGAGCGTATTCTGCCTAGAGCAAGCTGTGGATACTAGAAACACTCCTTAAGTCAATCACAAGATTTAAGTGTTAGAGTGAAAACACTTCTATAGATATGATTCCAGCTCAATCCCCTCATTTCAAACACAGGAAAACCAAAGCGCAGATAGGGGCAGAAACTCAACCAAGGTCACCCTCCAAGCTTGAGTCAGATCTGGGATTAAAACCACACCCTATGAGCTATTTTCCCCAGTGGATACCTATTGCAAACCTAAATCACCCCAACCCCTGTCCAGTGGCTGAACCAGCTAGCCAGTGGCCAAAAAAGAGTTTCTTTACTTCTCAATGTCCCTTTCTCCCTCTCCCGGGTGCCATGTCATCCCATCCCCATAGACATGGCTCCTTCTGCTATCACAGCTCTCTAACAGGAAGTTAATGAACCTGAAGTTCCAACCAAGAATCATAGACTCCTATGGAAACAGATCCTGGATCAGAGTCATTTGAAATATGGAAACTTAGGGAGATAGACTTTTATCATCTAATAAAACCAGACTCTAAAAAACACAAAGTCTTAACATCTTTGAGTAATAGAATAAATATCAATAGATCATCAATTCCTGGAATAGTTGAGTCTTGGAACTCTGGAATCTTGGAATCTCATAAATCCATCTCCTCTATCAGTGATTGGTGTCAAGGAAAGATGACTCAGAAGCAAACCTAGTGATTCATGGGAACCTCCACTTAGTCTGTGTCCTCATTTGCAAATTAAAACCTCAGAGAGCTTAGTGTTGTCAATTACTTCCCACTCCTCCACTGTTGAACAGATACTAGATATCAGAAGGTTCTTGTATAAAATTGAAATGTGCTTCCTTTTAACTTCCCCCAGTGCTTTCCAAAGAACAAAAAAATAAGAAACCTGCTCCTCAGCTATATATTTTAGAGTGGAGTTTCTCACAGTGATAATTCCATTTAATAGGAGGCCTTTGAAGTCAGAAGAACCTTCAAAACACCAAATAACTGACTCAATATAGAACGGTGGGTCCCTAGTTAAGGCAGGAGATTTCTGTCTTTCCTAGCAATCCTAAAAAAAGTGTCCTGTGGGCAGCCACCTATGGCACAAACCTGGTTCATTCCTATTCCTTGACTTCTGGAAGCTCTGTTCTATCTTTTTAGAGGGAGATCCCTTGGGCCAGTTTGGCATCAGCCAAGCTGGAGATAAGTGGAGGATTTTCTCAAGGAAGACCCTGGACCGTGAGCACATGGCCAAGTACTTGCTCAGAATCACTGCTTCCGATGGCAAGTTCCAAGCTTCGGTCCTTGTAGAGATCTTCGTCCTGGACATCAATGATAACAGCCCGCAGTGCTCACAGGTGAGAGCCTTGTGAGGATGAGGTGGCATTGGAGGCAAAGAAGCTGGAGTGAAGGCCAAGAGGAAGGAGAAAGGCTGGGCATCTCTGAGGCTGGGCATCACTGATCAGCCCTGGCTTCTCCCCAGCTAGCCTCAGACTAGTGCCCTAGGCAGGCATTCTAGGCAATTCTTCCCCTCCACCCCTGGCATAAGGATGTCACCAAACTCTTTAGAACGCTTGGTCCATACTTCTCCCCCTACACTCCCTTCAAAAGTCTACTTCTCTACAAAATACATCCAGAAGTAAAGTAACTTCTTCATTCTCCAGTCTGCTGTGCCCAGTGGGAAACCCCACCACCACTCAGCTTGTTAGCATAGCTCATTATCAAATACATCCAAAGAGAACTGCCCCCAGAGACAGCTCACACTAACCCCATGCCCATATTATGCACATCCCCACATCTACATGGGTAAAACAAACCACCACAGATGCCTCCTTGAGGTTATATGTACACACAAACATGCAGACAGGCAGTTACCGTTTTTGCTTCCTTTGCAACCCTAAATTTCCCGTGAAAACAAATGTTGAATGGTGGTGGTGGTATGTGTGTGCTTGTCTCTGTGTGTTAGGAAAGGAACTGTGTTCTTAGAGGACATAAATGAACAATCATTGTCCCGGAGGCTTTGCGTTTAAACATATTTTTAAAAACACAGTAAATAATTTTTAACTTTGGGAGATTTGCATTACCTCAAAATTTTCAGATAAAGTTAAACTATTAACATTTTACTCTTGTAACATTTTAAATAACAATAATTCAAATTTATGTAAAATCCAGCCATTCAGTATATATACATAAATGCAAACTTACACACACTCCCCCATATACACATACACAGAGGATCATCTATAACTCTATATATACATGCAGATACCAATATGTATATACACACAGATCCATAAGCATACACCTACATACTCACAACATTCATCCATCTGTATACCCATCCATATATGGAAGTATACATATATGACTCACACAAACATACTTACATGTGCATTGCATATATACACTTCACTTATTTGCACAGATATATGCAACACAGACCTTATAACACAAAAAAATACATATGTCCCATCACCTTTTCTTCCTCTGTCTTTTACACTCCAACCACATAAAATCATAGTAGAAAAACAGAACCTATGTTATCAGGATGCATGGAAAATGCCTTTGCAGGATCCAAGATGACCACCTTTTGGGTGGTCTCAGAAGAGCAGCGTTTTTGGGGAGGAGGGTGGCCATCCTTTCCCCTTAGCCATCCTTATAACCAGCCTGCATCCTCCCCATGCTGGAAGAGGCCGGGATCAAACCTACCCTGGCCTTCCCAGGGGTGGTCAACAGCATCACTAGAGCCAGGAAAAAGAGACCTGGGGAGTCTTTCTCTACATAGCCTACCCAGGCCCAAAGCCTCCATCCAGAGGACATACAGGGGTTCATACTCACCCACACCCTACAGTGGGGGAAATCAGTTTGCTTGGAGCCTGTGCCCAGAGACAGCAGCTATAGAAACACTGGGCTTCCAGGGAGCTCCAGCCTTTTCCCTGTGCCACATCCCCTGCTATGAAAGTACTTGCAGCACTTTGGAGGGTGGGTCAGGCCCTGTGGGCCATTGGGGTCCAGACCTGACTTAAACAGTCAAGGGTCTGTCTTGGGGTGTAGGCAGGGGTGAGCCTGACAGCATGGCCTTACCACAGAGACCAGGATGCCTGGCCTGGAGTGAGTGGCTTGGCCTGACACCTTCCAGAATGCCTCATATCGGGCCCATCTCATCAAACTCACCCAGAAGCCTCAAAGAGTCCCTGTGGAGTAGGTGGTAGCTGGTCCTTCTAGTGTGGGTTTTCAGTGGTGGAATTTCTCTCATTCTGTCTTTTCTGACTAGTCCTCTTGTCATCCTGCTCCTTGTTTTTAATCTCCATTTCCTTGCATGTTTCATCTTATTCTCTCTGTTTCACCCCTGCCCTGTTTCTCTCTCTTTCCCTCTCCCCATCGTGCTCTCTGATCTCTCTCTCTCTCTGCTTCTGTCTTCCTCTCTGTCATTTGGCTTCTCTCTCGATCTAGATGTATCTCCCACAATCTCCTTCTTTGTCTTCCATTTCCAGCTTCTCTACACTGGCAAAGTCAGTGAAGATACATCTCCAGGACACTTCATTTTGAAAGTTTCTGCAACAGACTTGGATTCTGATACCAATGCTCAGATCACATATTCTCTGCATGGTCCTGGGGCAGATGAATTTAAGCTGGATCCTCATACAGGTGGGTTTCCTGAGCTTCAGGATCAAACCAAGAACTTATTAATGAATAACAGTGCCCAATACCATGCTAGGTTCCTTGGAGAAGAAACAGGGATTCACCTATCCATCTATCCATTCACTCAGCAAACATACTGGCACCATGTACCAAGCATTGTACTAGATGGTGGGGACGTAATCAACAGACAGATAAGAACTGGGTCTGTGGGAAAGGTAGTCATTGTATCAGTGGTTTGAAATGTGCTGAGTTAAGAAAAAATGCAGGATGCTAAGGGGAGGTTTGACAGGAGTGGGGAGGGAGGCTTGGGAGAAGAGTTAAGGGAGTACTAGGGATGGATACTTAAGGCAGAAAGAGAATTTATACACGGACTTTGTTTTAGGGAAGAGTATATACATCTGAGGTCCTGATGGAAGGCCAGAAACTGGTGCACAAAGGGGAGGAGAGAGGCCAAGGGGTGGGGGTGGGGGTGCAAATCCCTCCTTTAGAGCCATTAGAGAATTTAGGCAGGTGAGCTTCATGGTCAAGGACATGATCTCAAGATGCATATGTTGCAGACCTCAATGTATTATTGTAAAAATCCCAAGAGATGAAGTATATAGAAGTCTAGCTCAGATCTGGCATATAATAAGAGTTCAGTAGATATGGTTGCCATTGTCATTATTATTAGAGGACAGAGGTGGAAGCAGAGAGCCCTGCAGGGTAGACCACCAATGCCTAGGAGAGGTTGGGCTGTGAGAGTCTGGTGGAGAAGACAGCGTGAGTCTGCTTCCTTTGGAAGAGCAGCCCCACAGTGGGATCCCTGTCTTGCTGCTATGGGGGAGGGCGTGGGGACAGGCAGCTCAGAAGGCCAAGGTCACAGAGGGCCAGCTGCTGAACTTGACTTAGAACCAGTAGCTCAAAGGATGGCTTGGAGATTCCTGAGCTGGGAGGTGGCAGGTGAGAGTGGTGTCCCAGGAAGCTGTCTGGACAGATAAGAGACAACATTGTCCTTTCTCATTCCAGCATGGGCATGCTGAGTCACCCCAGGTAGGTTACCTAATCTCTCTCTGATGCTGTTTTTTCAGCTGCAGGATGATTGGTGGGGTCTTAAAAAAAAAAAAACTGGGTGGTTTTTCTCAATATAGAAATAATACATGCTCGTTGTACAAAAATACAAACACTGTAGGTGTGTATTATGCAGAAATTGGAAAGTCTATATGATAACCAGCCCCTCCTCAAAGATAAGCACTCTAGAATACTATTTTGTGACTTGTTTTTTTTTTTTTTCTTCACATAGCAACACCTTGGAAGTAATAACAAGGCATTACATAAAACTCTATTGTAATTCCTTCTGGGCTGCACAGTATTTTACTGTATGGCTAAACCATAATATATTCAACCAGTCCCTTTTTGAGAAAGACATACAGGGTCTTTTCAGTATGCTGCTATTATAAACAATGCTGCAGAGAATATCTTTATATACATATTTTTATCCTTGGGTGGATTATTCCGTAGGATATACTCCTAGATGTGTAATTGTGGACCAAAGGATAAACACATTTTATGTTTTGTTAGAAATTGCCTCCTTGCCCTATAAAAATGTTGTGCCTCTTTGTAACTTGTTGGTGAGGATCTTAAATTGATGATATGGTGGTGGAGCGCATTTGGAGAATTAGGGAAGTAGGCAGGTGTGGGACTGAACTCCTTTCCTAACTGTATGTAGGCAGGACTGACCCTTTTTCTCTGACCCCTTTTTGTCACAGAGTGACAAAACCCTGTGTGCCTGTGGTTGTCTTGCATAGATACCTACAAGGCAAGTGCTGGAGTAATGTCCCCCAGGGAAAGCTCACCTGCTGTCGTTTCTCCGGCCAGGGGAGCTGACCACCCTTACACCCCTGGACCGAGAGAAGAAGGATACGTACAGCCTTGTTGCCAAGGCAACGGATGGAGGTGGCCAATCATGCCAGGCAGACGTGATTCTCCATGTGGAGGATGTGAATGACAACGCCCCCCATTTCTTCCCCAGCCACTGTGCTGTGGCTGTCTTCGACAACACCACAGTTAAGACCCCTGTGGCTGTGGTGTTGGCCCGGGATCCTGACCAAGGTGAGGAGAAGGATTGGAGGCCATTCGCTCACAGGGTCACCTGGGGTGAGGGTTTGGTTCTTTGTGTATTGATCTGGGATGCAGCAAGGACTCTGCCTCCTTCCTGAGTCTATGAACACTCACAAGAAGAAAATGTTTGCCCACAAACCACATACCTAAGTGCTAGGTGACAAAAGATTTGGGCAATGTTTTGAGGCTGGTACAGGGCCTTTCAGCCTCATTGTTTCTCACTGGCTCTCAGGCCTGGAGCCCTTTCAATTCTGCCATTTGCCCTCAAGGACATTTTAAATACAACATCTAATCTGAAATACACCAATCAGAACTATTCAACTCCAATTAATTTGCCACAAGAAAGGAATTTTTGGCACAAACTCTACTAAGCCTATTAAGTTTTAATCCATTTTCTATACAATAAAGCAGCATCATTTTCAGTATTTTCCATTTGAATTTTAATGACATTATTTGCACTAGAGTTAATTCCTTTTCTTTAGAATTTATAAGGCAAATTAGGTATTTGTTCCATATTGTACCAATTATAACTTCTGCTACCATAAAGCATTTTTTTGTGTGTGCATATATACGTGTATATATATTTATATATATACAGCACATATGTCCAATTTTCTTGAGTTTTAGCTTGGCATTGAAGGAGATGTGAGATTTTTGGAGGGATGTAGGGGTTCTAGAGAGGGCAAATAGAGCAGAGGCATCTAAGGCTATTAGGCCCTATAGTGCTCACTAGCTAGTACTTGAACACTTCCAGGGACAGGAGGCTCCCTACTTCATAGGCAACTACTCACCTACCTTCCATGGTACCTCCCTACTTCCTAGCAGCTCCCTACTGACCTTCTGTGGTACCTCAGATAATTATCAAGTGCTACCTATTTTGAGCTGGCACCCATCAGTCCTGGTCCGGCCCTTTGTAGTCATATACATCTTCTAGACTTCCACCCACGATGGCCCTTCCAAGGCTGGGAGGTGGTGATTATCTGCTCCAGCCCCAAGCTTTCCTTTCTGGGTATAGGAGATCTAGTTTCTTCAATAACATGCTTCTACTCACACCTTCTTTCTAGGACACATCCAGTGGCCTTGTACCAGTTTACCACTAATCCTTCAAAAGTGTTATTATTCTACTCCAAATATTCCACCCAGATATTCCAATGTCGCCTGACCAGAAGCTCCCTTTCTCTAGAAAAATTATGGTCTTTCCAGAAAAATGTATATATGGGGGAATTGCATGGTATGCACATTTAATTTATGTAAATTCCACTATTCTAATTGGCAGTTCCTGCCACCATTCCACCACAAGGGTGTGTATCTCCATGTCTATATGAGATGTGAGACCCTCAGCCTCAGGGCATGCCTTCCTCCGACTGGGTGAGGATCTCACTGCTAAGCATTCAGTACTGGTGTTCTTCATACACAATGGCCCCTACTGCTTCATCTCGTACACAACCAAAGAACATAACAGAATCTGAGCCAAGACCTTTCCATGGGTATGTGTGTTTCCTTAACTTTTTATTTTGACATAATTATAGACACCTAGGAAGTTGCAAAAATAGTACTGAGAGGCCCCTGCACCGCTCAGCCAGCTTCCCCCAATGGTGGCATTTTAGCTGTCGCAGGAAACTGGTAATGGGACATTACTGGTAACCAGACTATAAGCCTTATTCAGATTTCACTAGTTTTTATATGCACTCATTTGAATGTGTGCATGTGAGCACATGTCTGTGTGTATAGATCTATTCAATTTTATTCAATTTTAACTCACATAGAGCGTCGTGTAACCACCACCACCATCAAGATATAGAATTGTTCTATCAAACCAAGGAACTAACTCGCTATTGATGGTTTTGACCTCGCACAAGTTTCATTTTATGAGCTGGCCCTGGACTCTAATCCCCACGTAAACATTTTCAGATAATTTTATAGGTTTGCAGATGCCCCAGCCCCAGAAGCTTTCTATGAGGCCTTGAACCCCCTGGTGAAGAATCTCCCACTGAAAGATTCTCACTCTTAACACAGCCTGAGCATATTAGCCTTTATGGGGACCCCAGGCCCTCCTGCGGCTAGAAAGTTCACTGCAGGTGGGGTCAGAGGAGGGTCTCTCAATATGAACCATGCCCTTGGTCTCCCCAACAGGTGCCAATGCCCAGGTGGTTTACTCTCTGACGGACTCTGCTGAAGGCCATTTTTCCATTGAGGCCACCACGGGTGTGATTCGGCTGGAGAAGCCACTACGGGTCAGGCCACAGGAAGCACTGGAGCTCACTGTCCGTGCCTCTGACCTGGGAACCCCGATACCACTGTCCACTCTGGGCACAGTCACTGTCTCAGTGGTAGGCCTTGATGACTATCTGCCTGTGTTCCTGAACACTGAGCATAGTGTGCAGGTACCCGAGGACGCCCAGCTTGGCACAGAGGTGCTGCAGCTGGCCACCCTCACTCGCCCCAGCGCCGAGAAGACTGGCTACCGTGTGGTCAGCGGGAACGAGCAGGGGAGGTTCCGCCTGGATGCCCGCACAGGTGAGCCAGTGCCTGAGGCAGCCCCACCCCCTACATGCACCTGCACACACAGGGTCTTGGGGAACACTGACTTCTTCACATATGGGGTGTGTGTACCCCATGCAGACCCTCCCAGGGCAAAACCCTTTGGTTCGTTCTTCATGCTGTATCTCTCCAGGTCCCACGTCCCTCTTCCACCATGGGGCCAGCTTATGTGGGGAACCCCTTTATTCCTTCACGTCCCCATCCAGGATGTTCGGCAATGCACTCTCCTCTTACAGTTTGTAGTTTCATGGTCCCAGCTCAGGCCCAGCCCTTGGAGGCTGAGGCCACTCTCTGTCCTTGGCTGACGAAGCACTTGCTGGAATCTGGGGCATAAGCTTCCCAGGGCAGGGCTACCTGCTTCCCTCCTACAGCCCTCCCCAATTATCCCAGAACCCCCGATTCTCCCCTTATTCTCATGAAGAGAACTAGGAAACGGTCTCTTCTTTCCTCTTAGCCACAGAAGAGTCTAAGTCAGACTCACAGAACCTCGTGGAAGGGCCTCAGAGGCTGCCCAGGTCAGATTCCTCCCCAAAGCACCCTTGCAATCATACTCTCTACCTCCTAGAGCAGCTGTCTTATCGTCAAGCAGTATTTTTTAATGGTTTACTATGGAGACTCTAAACATATAAAACAAATAGAGAGGACAGTGTCATGAACCCTATGTTCCCATCACCCAGCTTCTGTAATTGTCAACGTATGCCCGTCTGATTTCACATTTGCCCTTTGCCACCACCCCCACGCATACATATTGCATTTGGTTGACAGGCAGTATTTTAAGTTAATTTCTAACATTTTCCTCTCCCTTTCTATTCCCCCCCACACCTAACTAATGAAACTTGGGTTATGTGTCAGGCAGAATTTTTTCTATTTTGGATTGACTAGTAGCTTTATCTTTTTGATGTCATATATCTCTCTAGCCCCTATATTTCTTATAAATGACATTTGGATTAAAGACCTTGATCAGGTTCAAGCTTAATTTCATGGCAACAGTGCTTCATGGATGATGCTGGGTTGTAGTTGGCACTCTGTTGGGAGGCATATAAAAACTGATAGGTTTTCCTGAGGTTAAGATTGACAATGGGCTTGCATGTTGTCAGCCTGAGCCATCCATTATAGAGTTCTTCATCAGCTGTCCTTCTCATGGTTTTAGCAACCTTAGATGATTATTTCCTAGATACATTATTTCATTAGGGGCGGCAAAATGGTGATCTTCTGATTTTATCATTCCTCATTTATTTACTAACTGAAACTCTTTCATAAAGAAGAGTTTTCTACCATTAAATATTTGGTTATCCAGGAACAGCATGATAAATCCTTATTTTTTTCCAAATTTCAGAAAAATAAATCTATGCCCTAGCAGTTCATTCAACAATTTTGGGTATTATAAAACTCTTTATAATCTAAGTTTTGTCATTTACTAGCTGGGTGAACTTGGGCAGGTCACTTACCTGTTGGGAGCATCAGTTGACTCACTTAGAAAATGTGAACCACAGTTGTTCCTACTCTACAGAATTATTATTGATCTACATGAGAAAGATTTAATATTATAGATTTAAAGGAGACTTCAACGAAATATTATAGAAATAAATGAGGGAAACACTACTGTTGAGATGGCAATAACGAAAATGAGAGGAGATGGAGGGGGAGGGGGGGAAGGTAATGGGGAAACAAAACAAAGAGGGTGATGTAAAAGATGAAGGATAAGATGATGGAGGAGATGAAAGAGATGATGGACGACATGGTGGAGATGATGGAGATGGTGGAGGAGAAAATGGAAGAGATTATGGAGGAGATAGAGGAGATGATGGAGGAGATCTGTCTGTCCCAACCCTGTTGAGCTGCCTCTCCTGGGGTTTGGCTCAAGACCCCTCAGACCTCTGCCTTTGCAGTCCCAAATGCTTCATTGCTCCCATCATCTCTTGTTTCCTCAGGGATCCTGTATGTCAACAAGAGCCTGGACTTTGAGACAAGCCCCAAGTTCTTCCTATCCATAGAATGCACCCGGAAAGGCTCTTCCTCTCTCAGTGACATGACCACAATCGTGGTCAACATCACTGATGTCAATGAACACCGACCCAGATTCCTTCAGGATCTGTACAGCACAAGGGTCTTAGAGAATGCCATCATAGGTGACGTCGTGCTCACAGTAAGGACCCACAACTTTGCCCTTTGGGGGGCATGGACTTGGATGGGTTTTTATCCCCCCCCATGTCTACAAGCATGGGTTAGTTTATCAATTTATACACAATACACTTAACTCTGACTTGCAGCCACTTGGCCAAACTGTTTCTCATGACAGAGGGTCTCAGGGCTATGTTTGATAAGGTCTAGATCAGGTATTGATAGAACGGGGCATAGGAGAGACCCCAGAGGACTACCGGAGGCTCCAAGGTCTGGGAAGGGCCTGGAGTATTAGTGTTGTGCAGGGGGAGAAGCACCAAATAACACCTCTTTGCATTTAAACATGTAATTGCTCCCCACTACATAGAGTGAAAACAAACTCTGTATGCCCATATTTAAGGTTCTCTATGACCCCTCTTTATTCTGCCTTCTGGTCTTATCTCCTTCTACTCTCTGACATGCATCCTATGCTCCAACCACACAGGAAGTTGAGCCTTTCTTTAAACAGTCTCTGCACTTTCACACATTCTGGGTTCAAGCCTGGAATATTGGCTCCATTCCCAGAAGCCCTCCTTATCCTTCTGAGGCTTATGAATGCTTTGCTAATCTTCCCAGGTAGAATTTACCACCTCATTCTCTGTGCTCTCTTAAGGCTGATCATACTTTGCCCCAAATTAGAATTACCAATAAAATTAGACATTAAACTTCCTGTGTGCATATTCATTTTGGCACATCCCTCACCTACTACTTCAGGACCTAGCACCCTGCCAGTATGAGTGAATGAGTAAATGAATGAACCATGGCATGCTGAAATCTATACTGGGATAGAAAATGAAGACATTCCTTTGGTAGGGATGACTGTGGTCCAGGGACTGCCCGCCTAATGGGAGTCATTGGAGTGGGGACATAGCTGTCTCCTTGTACTCCTAGGGGCCAACATTCCTTTCTGGTCCCTCTTGCCCTCGATTAACAACTACCCTCCCTCTGCTGCAGGTGTCAGCGACTGATGAAGATGGACCTGCAAATAGTGCCATCACCTACAGCCTGATAGGAGGGAACCAGCTTGGGCACTTCTCTGTCCACCCCAAGAAGGGGGAGCTACAGGTGGCCAAGGCCCTGGATTGGGAACAGGTGAGTCATGTGGGAGGGGCCCAATCTAAGTTTATCAGAGCAGAGATATGGCCCTGATGCAGGTCCAGAGGATGAACTGTGGTCAACACCCCTGCTGACTTCTCCAGACTTGTACTCAGTGTCCCACACTTGTTTTCCCTGTGTGGTCTCTGTGGTCTGTGAGGCCAGAGGCAGGAGAGGACTAAGTGACCCTTAACCTTGACTGGAGGAGCTCAGGCTAGCTGCTTACTATTGACCAGGAATCATTAGATCATTATAGTAAATTATCATTTATTGAGCACAGGATCTGTGCCAGGAACTTTGCTAAGTGCTTTGTATACATTATGCCATTTGGTACTTAAATTAATCCTAGTGGGTGGGTCCTGATATCCTCACAGATGTTTAGTCATCTTCCCAAGTTCTCACAGGTGGTAAGCGGTGGAACTGGAAATCAAACCTATTTCTTCCTGACTCCAAAACCTGGACCCTAAAATAGCATGGGTGGGTAATGGAGTCGGGCATAGGGGAGTGTCTCCATCTTATTTTTCTGAAAACATTAGTTGGGGCAGAACTGAGGGGTCTTATTGCTAACTCTCCACTGCCATCTTGCTATAGACTCCTAGCTATTCCCTGAGGCTCCGAGCCACAGACAACGGGCGGCCTCCACTGCATGAGGACACAGACATTGCTATCCAAGTGGTTGATGTCAATGATAACCCACCGAGATTCTTCCAGCTCAACTACAGCACCTCTGTCCAGGTACACTTGAGCTTCCAAAGACATCCTGAAGCCTTCCTCCCTTCGTTTCCCTCCTAATGGATGGTGCTCACCACCGCTATCAGTCTACAGTGGCTGTGACCTTGACACTGATATCCCTAATGGCAACACAGCCTGCTAAAGGGGACTATGAATTACGGAATTAAAAATAATCAGGCACTGTGCTAGGCACTTCCACATCCATTACCTCATTTGCGACTCACCCAGCTACATGAATCAGGTAGTACAGTAGTCCCCCCTTATCTGTGGTTTTGCTTTCTGTGGTTTCAGTCAGGCTGACCCCTCATCAACCACATTCCAGAAGCTGATGTTCCCTAACATATCATCACAAGGTCCATAGTAGCCTAATGTACATCACACATTCTGTGTGCCTATGTCACTCATCTCACTTCATCTCACCACATAGGCATCTTATCATCTGCACATCATCACAAGAAGAATGGGGGAGTACAGATATTTTGAGAAAGGGAGATCACACTCACATAACTATTATTATAGTATATTGTTATAATTTTCTATTTTATCATTAGTTATTGCTGTTAATCTCTTACTGTGACTAATTGATAAATTAAACTTTATCATAGAGATGTATGTATAGAAAACTCAGTATAAATGATGTGATACTATTCATGGTTTCAGGTATCCACTGGGAGTCTTAGAACATATCACTGTGGATAAGGGGGCCTACTCTGCCCACTTTACGGATTTTTTAAATGGAGGTACAGAAATGTACCATACCTAGGGGCGCCTGGGTGGCTCAGTCGTTAAGTGTCTGCCTTCGGCTCAGGGTGTGATCCTGGCGTTCTGGGATCGAGCCCCACTTAAGGTCCTCTGCTGGAAGCCTGCTTCTTCCTCTCCCATTCCCCCTGCTTGTGTTCCCTCTCTCGCTGGCTGTCTCTATCTCTGTCAAATAAATAAATAAAATCTTTAAAAAAAAAAAAGAAATGTACCATAGCTAAAATGTGGCAAACTTGGGATTTAAACCAGATGATTTTCCAGATCCCTGAGCTATTTCCATCATACCAATGGTTTACAAATGGGATCTGGAGATTGCCTAGGGATTCAATAGGAATTGTGACCATAAGATGTGAGGGAGTTGAGGAAGAGGATAGGAAGGGAGAATCCTGGGTCCTGCTATGTATCAGCCAGAGTCACTTCACTTTTACTTCTTTGTATATTATGAGTATTAGTTAGTTAGGATTCTTTGGCTGCCAATAACAGATTATCTGACTAAAATGTCATTAAATAATAAGGGTTTATTATTTCATATAACAAAAGGTGTGATGGTATTAAGTTCTATTCCAGAACTGGTTATTTTGGCAGAAAAACAGTATCACAGCTTTGGGCTAGCTTCTCTGAAATTCCCCCACCTTCATTCTCATGGTTACAAAATGGCTGCTGCAGCTCCAGCATCATATCCTTGTCTAACCATCTTCAAAGGCAAACAGAAAAGGACTCCCGTCCCCCACCCCGGCCCCAGGATCTATTTTTATCAAAGAAGAAAGCTTCTCAGAACCCTCACCTGGTTGACTTCTCCAGTGATCAGAACCAGATTACATGATCACCATTAAACCAAAAACTGGCACAGGGAACCAGATTTTATAACTGACTTAGACCAATTATAATCTCCATCTCTCTCCTTTTTTTTTTTTTTTTTTGAGAGGGAGAGGGAGAGAGCATGAGTGGGGAGAGGCAGAAGGAGAGAGAGAATCTTAAGCAGCCTCCATGACCAGTGAGCAGAGACTGAGGCAGGGCTCAATCTCACAACCCTGAGATCAGGACCTGAGCTGAAATCAAGAGTTGGACACTTAACCGCCTTGAGCCTCCTAGGTGCCCCAGTCCATCTCTTCTTAATAGGGCACATCTTTTCTGAGGATATTGCTACCCCACACCTGAACAAAAGTCGGGTTTTGTAAGAAAGGAAGGGAGGAATGTCTGTTGGATAGGCAACCATTAGTTTCTGTCCATAAGATTGTTTGTAGATAAAATTTTGTTGCAAAAAAGACAGTTAACAACCATTGTGCTATAGATACTTAATTCCCACACTATAGAACAGAGACTTGAACAGTACCCAGGGAATCAATTTTTCTTAGTTGAATGCTTACTCATTTTTAATTTTTTTCGTTGAGTTGTGTGTTCCATTGGTCTTCTAAGCAGGAAACCATTTATAGGTGTTCAGTTGACCCTATGAATCACAAAAGTTCCGCATAGATCCCAGGCACTAACTAATTTATATACAAGAATTATCAGCTATGTGACCTTGAGCAAGTCACCTTCTATAGCATAAAGGGACTCTAAGGACCCTTCCTGCCTTAATGGGCTTTGTTTCTAAGACCCAGCACTGCCCTCAGGAAGCTCCTGATTTAGACTGGCGAAGCTAACAACAAATTCACAGGCTGGCAGAATGAATGAATGATAGCTCGAAGTTCAGACATAGCCTGAGAGCAGCCACAGTGCTGAGGACTCATCACAGATAAGGGGATCCAGAAAGATGCGAAAGGAAAGACTGGAGCTCATTTTGCTCTTTGATTTCCTGGCACGCTCTGTCTCAGGAGAACTCACCCATTGGCAGCAAAGTTCTGCAGCTGATCCTGAGTGACCCGGACTCCCCAGAGAATGGTCCCCCCTACTCATTCCGAATCACCAACGGGAATGATGGCTCTGCCTTCCGAGTGACCCCTGATGGATGGCTAGTGACCACTGTGGGCCTAAGCAGGAGAGTCCAGGAATGGTATCAGCTTCAGATCAAGGTAAGAGCTGGGTTGGGCCACTGCTGGTAACCACGGGGACAGTAATGTGCTGGCGAAAGCACTACCAGTGCTTGTATTATTAGGAGAAAATGTACAGAGCTCTTCCTAGGTGCTGGGGACTGCGCTAAGTGCATCACATGCATTACTGTATTAAACCCTCACAACATGCTTTAGGGAAGGGCAGTTAGCACCCCCACTTTAGAGATGTGGTAACTGAGGCACAGGGAGGTTGAGTGACTGGTAGTAATACTACCAATAAGTGGCAGAGGTGGGTTGCTTCAGACCAAATACTCTGACCCTGGAGCCTAACCTCTGAATTCCTGCACAGCTTCTGGGCAGAACAATATCCTCACCCTGGCTCTAACTCCTTGAGTTTGGCCAGGACAGCTCTCTGAACCTCACAGGAACTGGTGTGTGGTCCAAAATGGAGAAGATATATACATGTTTAGGGGTCGTGGTGGTATTGCAAAGGGTAGAGTGAGAATAGCCAAAGGTAAGTGGTCAAATGGTATTTAAACATTTGTTCTTCATTTTATTGTTTCAAAATCCCTTTCCTAAATCTCAAGTCCTAGTGAACCCTGTTATTCTGTGAACTTCTCTGGGCTCAGGATGATATATCTATTCATTCATCCAGCTAGCCAGTCAGTGATTTGCTAAGTCTTTCAACAAATATTGAGCACCCATCCTGTGCCAGGCCCTATGCCTGCTGCTAGTCATATAGCAAGGGGAAGTGAGGGGATGATCCCTGTCCATGTGGGCTTTTGATTCTAGTCATGGAGATAAACAATAAGCAGATGAAGAAAGAAAGCGATGAGAGGCTCATAAGGCACAAGGGAGCCATATTCAGAGTGTGGCTGCCATCATGAGGAAGGAACATTTGAGCTGGGACCTGAGGAGCCAGCCATTTGAAAAACATACAGGAGAATGTCACAAGCAGGAACAAGATAAGCCAACATCTTGAGTTGGGAAGGAGCTTGAAGTGGATTGAGATGGGGCCAATATGGTCATCATAGTGATCTTAATAGGAATAAAGCTGAAGAGATGGGTTGTGTGGATCATGGAGGCCTCATAGCTTGGGTGACCATACTACTTGAGGTCTACACTGCGTCACACTTGAGAGGGAGAGAAGCACTAAAAAAAGTTTGGCGATCACCAAGCCACAACAGGATCAATCGGTAAAAAATCAAGACTGATCTGGGCAAACCAGGATGTACAGCCACCCTAATTATAAGCCTTGCTAAAACTTTTAGTATTACTTCCAATTCCAGCTGGAGAGAGTGGTGCAGAAACCTTGAGCTGATAATGAAGATGCAAGAAGTGGACAGACTAGGGACAAGCTCTGCATGGAAATAACCAGGAGTCGGTGATAGACTGGATATGGGGAGAGAGAGAAGAATCAGGGGTGATTCCCAGGTTCCAGACTCTAGTGAAGACTGTGCGGTAGAGCCATTGCTGAGGCTGGAAGGATGGTGAGGTGGGGAAAGGACACGTTTATGGGGTAAAATGAGGACTCCGTTTCACACATGTCACCTTTTAGGTGCCCATGAGACATCGACATGAAGGTGTCCAGTAGGTAGTTGGGAATGGGAGTCTGCAGCTCAGGGGACAGGTGTGGGCTAACACAGAGGGTTCTCAAAGCTAAGGGCATGGACATGATTGCTTAGGAAACGATGAACTCTGTCTCCTGATCCAGACATAACTATCGGCATCACCGTCTCTTGCATTTGGCTTGTATGTCTGCTTTTGTTCACTGGGAGGCACTAGACGCCAGCAAAGAAACGGACTATGGACACAAGCTCAGATTCTGCTCTGGCCTTATCTGCTGTATGACCTTAGGCTAGTTACTTGACCTCTGAGCCTCAGTGATAGCTTTTGTAAAATGGGAGACTTTGTGGTATCTATCTCATAATAAAGGTTAGGGTTAGGGTTGATATGATATCTCGTATCATGCATCAGAAGCATTAGAAGTGACCAGGCATACAGTCTGCACTCAGATGATGCCAGCTATATGTTATACTTAGCAGCAGTATTAATTACTGTTGCTGCTATTGCTATCCCACCTTTGTTATACACAAATCCCAGCACTAGGTGTAATTTCACAACTTGTTCACTCACTCAAAGCACTGCAATACACGTGAACAAGGTATTACTGTAGGGAAAGTTGTGGAGACCCCTGGTGACAGCTGTGAAAGTGATAAAGTCACTGAAGAAAACTTCGTCCTTGCTAATCTGGAAAGTTGCAGGGACGCTTGGCAAAATATGAAAGGAAAAGGCATTTTTTATTTACATTCTTTTCCTTGCTTAACTGAGGTCATAGCATGGCCTTGTTAAAACCTTCCATGGCTTTTCATGGCTCTGACATAAAACCCGACCTTGTGCTCCTCAGCCCATCAGTGACGGGGCGGCCTCCCTTGTGCCCCACTCTGGCCCTCAGCCCTGCCCACTCGCTCCAGCAGCCGTGGCCCTTCTGCCCCATCGAGCTCACCACATTCTTTCTACTCTGGGGCTTGACACTTGCTGTTCCTTTTGTCACCTCCGCTCCTCACCTCTTCTCATCCCTTAGGACTCAGTTCAAGTGTCACCTCATCCTCAAGTGTCATGACTTCCCTCCTACCTGATCTGAGTTAGGACCCTTTCACTCTTCAGATCTCTGTCCTATGCTCCATGTATCTCCTTTACAGCACTTTATCCATGTCTGACATTCTCTTGTTTATTTAGTAATGTACTGATGGTCTCTTTTCTCCCGATCACAGCAGAGGGCCTGGCCTGTAGAAAGCACTAAGTACTTGTTGGCTAGCCTGAGGAAGAAATGCACACCCTGACCCCAATCACACAGTAAAGGGGAATCCCAAAGACAACCTCCTTAGGCTGACAGGGGCCACAAAGAATGCATACTGGAATCATGAAGAGACATTTGATGACTCACTTAAAGAAAGAGACAGAATGAGGTACATTGGAGAGGAAGGAGGTGTGAGTGTGAGTGGCTGGAGAGATTTAGGAAGAGGCTCAGAGAGCTGTCAAGATGAGGAAATGGAGTTAAGTTTTACTGTGTGGTATGGAATATAACTGCCTCCACAAGACCGTCAGTGCTTTGGAGTTACTGTTCTCTTTTTCGATTGTGATGTCTCAAGCAGAGAAACGTGGCTGCCCCAGGAGGCCCGGACTCGTTTGGGCCACAGACAGCTGCAGTCCTGTGGTAATGGCAGTGCTTGTTTTGCCCACAGGTGTCAGACAGTGGCATCCCTCCCCTCTCATCTTCGACGTCCGTCAGAGTGCATGTCACGGAGCAGAGCCACTACCCACCCTCTGCCCTACCGCTGGAGATCTTCATCACCATCGGGGAGGAGGAGTTCCAGGGTGGTATGGTAGGCAAAATCCATGCCACAGACCGAGACCCACAGGACACACTGACCTACAGCCTGGCACAAGAGGACACCCTGGCCAGGCACTTCTCAGTGGGCGCACCTGATGGCAAGATTATCGCCGCCCAGGGCTTGCCTCGTGGCCGCTATGCATTCAACGTCACAGTTAGTGATGGGACCTTTACCGCCACTGCTGGGGTCCACGTCCATGTGTGGCATGTGGGGCGAGAGGCTCTGCAGCAGGCCATGTGGATGGGCTTCCACCACCTCACCCCGGAGGAGCTGGTGAGCGACCACTGGAGGAACCTGCAGAGGTTCCTCAGCAACAAACTGGACATCAAACGAGCTAACATCCACCTGGCCAGCCTTCAGCCTGCAGAGGCCACAGCTGGGGTAGATGTGCTCCTGGTCTTTGAGGGGCATTCTGGAACCTTCTACAAGCTCCAGGAGCTGGCATCCATCATCACTCGTTCAGCCAAGGAGATGGAGCACTTGGTGGGAATTCAGATGAGGTCAGCCATGCCTGTGGTGCCCTGCCAGGGCCCCAGCTGCCAGGGTCAAATGTGCCAAGAGACGGTGCACCTGGACCCCAGGGTGGGGCCCACATACAGCACAGCCAGGCTCAGCATCCTGACCCCACGGCACCGCCTGGAGAGGAGCTGCTCCTGCAATGGTGAGGAACGGGCTTCCCCAAGACAATCAGCACTGTAGGGCTCAGCCAGACTGACTGTAGGGATGGAGATCCCAGGGAGGCCCTATGAGGTAGTTACAGGGGAGTTTTAGCAGGGCTAAAGGCCACAGGCCACCACGGGATAGGTATTGGCCTCACAAAATCTAGTCATGGAATAGCACCCTACTCCTGGCCACTTTCTGGGGTTCCAAAAATAACGGTAAGGATACAAGAGGCAGTTAGCATGATGACTGAAACCCCAGAGTCCGGCATCAGACTGCCTGGGTTTAAATCCCAGCTCTGCCACTTGCTAGCCAAGTGACCTGGGAAAATTATCTAGCCTCTCCTTGTCTTTGGACTGTTATAGGGATTAAATGAGTGTTAAATATCAAGGACTTGTTTAGAAAAGTGCCTGATACAAAGAGAGGAAGCGGTCACTAACATGAGTTACTAATAGTACTACTATTATTACTATAGCCATATGGCTATAACCTCAAGACTTAGCTCAGATTTTAACTCCAGCTCCATCTCTTACTAGCTGTGTAACCTTGGGTTGGTTACTAAATCCTCTGAGCTGTAGATTCTCATCTATAAAATAATGAAAATATTATCATCTGCCTTCTGGAGTTGGTTTGGGGAGTAAATTACTTAATGGATATAAAAGCACTTAACCTTTGTCTGGCCCATAAGGACCTGTCCGTGATGGCTGTCATTCACATGGTAGCAGTCATTGCTAGGACTCTGCCATGTGCCAGGCATTATATATGTTACCTAAACTGATTGTCACCAACACCGTACGAAGCAGGGTTATTAGTTCCAACTACAGTTGAAACTGAGGGATGGGGTTTCTTTTGGTTTACCTGAAACTGCACGGGCTCCAGTGAAGGTCTTGGTATCTAAATACCTGTGTGTCCCACGCTAAAGCCTGAGCTCTTCGCTGCACTCCATAGGGAGTCAGTTTCTTCCTGCAGATTCACCCCAACAACCCTGGCATCAAGAATCCATACCCTGGACCAGCTCAGGAGCATTGGCAAAAGGAAAATGACATTTTCTCCAGTTCATCATCACCCCCTGCCTGGCCTGGCCTACCCTTTATGGGTTCCCCCTGTTCTTTCTCTAAAGATTTGTGCATTTTCTCCAGGTCCCACTGTATTTAGGTTGGGTGAGTTGCTCTTGGTGCGTGTGTGTTTATGGGGCGGGGGGTGGGGGTGTTTCCCTTCAGTGTCTCTTGCTCCAGAGTTGCCCACAAGGAAAGCTGTGATGGCTGAAGGTTCTCTCTTGGTCACCTGGCAAAAGACACCAGAGGGTCTAAAATCCATGCTTGTGCCACATCATCTGGGGAGTGTGGTTTTAAAGAGACTTGCTCCTGTGTGTCACCTCCAGAGTGTATTATTTAGAAGGTCTTGGGGGAGGCCTAGAATTGGCATTTTTTATGAAGTTTTTATTTTAATCCCAGTATTACAGCATACAGTGTTGTATTAGTTTCAGGTATACAATATAGCGATTCAACAATTCTGTACCTCACTCCGTGCTCATCACGATAATTGTACTCTTAATCCCCTTCACCTATTTCACCCATCCCCCATCCACTCCCCTCTGGTAACCATCAGTTTGTTCTCTATAGTTGACAGTCTGTTTCTTGGTCTCTCTCCCTCTCCCTCTCTCTCACTCTTTGTCTCCTTGGAATTGGCATTTTTTAACCAGCACCTCAGGCAATTCTGAAGCAAGTGGTCCAAGGGCCGCACTTTGAGAAATACTAGAGAGGCTGGCTCTCCAATCACCAGAATCACTTGGAGGAGAGGGTTTTGTTGTTTTTAAAAACATTTTGGTGAAATACAGCATGCAGAAAGGCCCATGTGCCATAGTGTACAGCTCAACTAGTTTTCACAAACCAAATACACCCGTGTAACTGGCACCTATACCAAGGGTTACAACTTGACCAGCTTCTCAGGAGCTCCCCTGGGTCTCGCTTCCAGTTGCTACACCCACTGTAGGGAGATTTTTAAAATGCAGATTCTCATGCGCCTCCAGAACTACTGAGTCATACTCTCAGAGTATCTTAAAATTCTCTCCAGCTGATATTCAGCCAGGTCTGGGAATTCCTAGATGATCCAGATCATCTTCAATATCCCATCCAGTGATGACCTACTACAATGGAATTGCCCACAGCAGAGAATTTTATTTTATTTTTTTTAAAGATCTTATTTATTTATTCGACAGAGATAGAGACAGCCAGCGAGAGAGGGAACACAAGCAGGGGGAGTGGGAGAGGAAGAAGCAGACTCATAGTGGAAGAGCCTGATGTGGGGCTCGATCCCAGATCGCCGGGATCACGCCCTGAGCTGAAGGCAGACGCTTAACCGCTGTGCCACCCAGGCGCCCCACAGCAGAGAATTTTAGATCTAATGTAGGACAGACTCTTAGGATCTTGAAATCCCATGCGCCTTGGGCTTCTTGGCTCTTCCTTCTCTTCTTGGCTTTTGTTCCCTCTCTTCAACAATCTGGGCTATCTGGGGCCTATACAGCTCCTCCTCTTGCCTTACCATTGATAAGCCTATTCACATTGAGGTTTTAGGGATTTAACAACTGAACTCACTTCTGGGGAGGATAGTGCTTAATATATATAACACAGCATTTCCCAAGGCGGGCCTGCAGAATGCTATTTCCTAGGGCTTGGAAGAGGTGGTCCACATAAGAGGGTCCCATGGCCAAGTAAGCTGGAGAACGTCAAGTTGAAGTGGAGCCTCCTGACTCTGCAAATATGTGCTAGCAGTTGCTACAGGGGGTGCACATGCGGGACTTCACAGAACTTTGCACCCCTTTCTTGATCACAGTGACTCTCGACCTCTCAGCAGCGCTTTACCTGGTTATGCGCTTCTCCAACGGTTACACTCCAAATGATGAAGGGAGATCTTGAGGCAAATGACCTTTGTGGTATTCTTGAAATCACACATATATGCAGAATCCTCTCCAATTCTGCCTCCTTCTTCCCCCCAGTGATGTCAGAAATAACACAGAAACTATGTAGGATAGAAATTTTGATTTCCACACATTTCATTGGTAACATTTCTGGCTTGATTCTTGCTTTCTTAATGGTTTGAGCTCATAGTTCTGACTCAAGCTGGGACCCAAGCCAAGGGTCTCTGGGGCCAAAAGAAGGTGTGCAGGGTGATGGCCTCTGTCTGGCTGCATGACCCTAGACAGGTTATCCCCTCCCTGCACCGCCCACCAAGAAGCCTCACTTCTTCATCTATAAAATGTGAGCAAGTCACCCAAGGATTGAATGAGACAAAGTCAGTTCAAGGACTCTGTGGGGACCTCTTCATGTGGAGCTGACATCTCTGGTTGCTTCTACAGGTACTGCCACAAGATTCAGCGGACGAAGCTTTGGGCGGTACAGTCTTCCAGAGGCAGAGAGCTGGCATATCCGTTTCCGCCTGAAAACACTCCAATCACAGGCTATTCTTCTGTTCAGCAATGAGACAGTGTATGTCTCCCTGAAGGTAAGGCACTGCCAGCCTGAGAGATTTCATGTGGGCATGCCAGGCTAGGGAGGTGTGGACAGCCTGAGGAACAGCCATGAAACCCAATTTCTGGCAAAGAAAACCCTGCGTGGTTTTCAGGGATGCTGTGTGTGACTATGGGGTTAAGACACAAGACACAAGACTTCCCAGTTGTGATGGCCCAAGCCCCCCACCCGGAGATATACAGCCAAAGACAACGAGTTGGGCTGCTCTGTGGGAGGAGAGAGAGCCTAAAGACAGAGGGAGAAATGGGAGGCCACCTAGTCATGGTGGGTTTGTTTTTTGTTTTATTACCTTTTTGTGTGTGTGTGTGTGTGTGTGTGGATGTGAATCTTTTTTTTTTATATAATAATATTTTTTATTATATTATGTTAGTCACCATACAGTACATCCCTGGTTTTTGATGTGAAGTTCCCTGATTCATTAGTTGCGTATAACACCCTCCTTAGTACCCATCACCAGCCTATCCCATTCCCCCACCCCCCTCCCCTCTGAAGCCCTCAGTTTGTTTCTCAGAGTTCTTTTGCCGAGTAACAGACCAGTGTTTTCCAAGATGGGTGGGAGGCTGGCTACCACTGGGGTGCTCAAGACTACAAACCTGGCATTAAGTTACATGGAATCACATGTAACTTAAAATGAATTTCCTTTCTCATGGTCTTTTAGTCCTGATTACATCTTGTAGAACGTCTCGGTTTGCCTGCCTGATTTTATTTTATTTTTTTTAATGAATCAAATTTATGTTTATTTTCATTTTTTTATATTTTTTATTATATTATATTAGTCACCATACAGTACATCCCTGGTTTTTGATGTAAAGTTTGATGACTCATTAGTTGTGTGTAACACCCAGTGCACCATGCAATACGTGCCCTCCTTACTACCCATCACCAGCCTATCCCATGACACATCTCCAAAGGCAAGAGAAACAAAAGAATGAAGCATGAGAGACTATGAACTATGAGAAACAAACTGAGGGCTTCAGAGGGGAGGGGGGTGGGGGAATGGGATAGACTGGTGATGGGTAGTAAGGAGGGCACGTATTGCATGGTGCACTGGGTGTTATATGCAACTAATGAATCATCGAAATTTATATCAGAAACCACGGATGTACTGTATGGTGACTAACATAATAAAAAAACATTAAAAAAAAAAGATAAAATGAACTTGTGGGACTTCATCAAGATAAAAAGCTTCTGCACTGCCAAGGAAACAGTCAAAAAAACTAAGAGGCAGCCCACGGAATGGGAGAATATATTTGGAAATGACACTACAGATAAAAGACTGGTATCCAAGATCTACAAAGAACTCAAACTCAATACACAAGAAACAAATAAACAAATCATAAAATGGGCAGAAGATATGAACAGACACTTTTCCAATGAAGACATACAAATGGCTAACAGACACATGAAAAAATGTTCAAAATCATTAGCCATCAGGGAAATTCAAATCAAAACCACACTGAGATACCACCTTATGCCAGTGAGAATGGCAAAAATGGACAAGGCAAGAAACAACAATTGTTGGAGAGGATGTGGAGAAAGGGGATCCCTCCTACATTGTTGGTGGGAATGCAAGTTGGTACAGCCACTCTGGAAAACAGTGTGGAGGTCCCTTAAAAAGTTGAAAATGGAGCTACCATATGATCCAGCCATTGCACTACTGGGTATTTACCCCAAAGATACAGACGTAGTGAAGAGAAGGGCCATATGCACCCCAATGTTCATAGCAGCATTGTCCACAATAGCTAAATTGTGGAAGGAGCCGAGATGCCCTTCAACAGATGACTGGATTAAGAAGATGTGGTCCATATACACAATGGAATATTACTCAGCTATCAAAAAGAATGATTTCTCAACATTTGCTGCAACATGGATGGCACTGGAGGAGATAATGCTAAGTGAAATAAGTCAAGCAGAGAAAGACAACTATCATATGGTTTCTCTCATCTATGGAACATAAGAACTAGGAAGATCAGTAGGAGAAGAAAGGGATAAAGAAAGGGGGGGTAATCCGAAGGGGGAATGAAGCATGAGAGACTATGGACTCTGGGGGGAATGGGATTGCCTGCCTGATTTTAACACCTCCAACACAAAAGCCAGTCTCCCATTCTGACAAAGAACAAGCAGACTTTGGCAGTTAGTTAGAAATTAATTATTCAATAAATATTTATTGAGCATCTGCAAAGTGACAGGCACTGTTCTAGGTGCTTGGGTCTCATCAGTGAATAACACAAAAATCCCTCTTAGAGCTTTCACCCTACAGGGGAAGACTGACAATAAACATAAACATAATAACTCAGAAATTATAGTTTGTCTAAATGTGGTAAGTGCTTTGGCTTAAAAAAAAAAGATTAAGGGGAATCAGGACTGTGGGAAGTTGCAATTTTAAGTAAGGTGATCAGGGAAGGCTTCACTGAGTTGGCAACTGAACCATACTATGAAGGGGGTAAGGAAATTAGCTAGGTAGACATCTGGAGGAACAGCATTCTAGGTAGAGGGAATAGCAATGCAAAAACCTTTTGGTAGGAGAATGCTTTGCATGTTTAAGGAAAAGCCCAGATGTGTATATGCCGTGAGTAAAGTAAGCAAGGGAGACAGTAGTAGTAGGAGTTGGGGTCAGAGATACAATGGGATGAGGGAATAGCAAGTTCTCATAGGCCATTGAAGGACTTTGGCTTTTATTCTGAGCAAAATGGAGGGCATGAGAAGGTTTGAGCAGAGAACTGACATGATGCAACATATTGAAAAGGGTCATCATGGCTCCTGTGTTGATAAACAACTTTAGAGAAACAAGGATAAAAGCAGAGACCCACCCACGAGGCTACTGCGATAATTCAGGTGAGAGATGGTGGTGGTCTAGATCAGGGTAATGAGTGAACTGGGAAGAAGAGCTGAGATTCTAGATAGATTTTTGAAGGTAAAACCAACAGGATTTCCTGATGAATTGAATGAGGGCTGGGAGAGAAAGCAAGGAGTAAGATTTGGGTCTCATTAATTAGAAGGAATGGAGTTGCTGCCAACAGACCTGGGGAAGGATATGGGTAGAGCAGGTTTGGTTGGAAGATCAGAAGTTCAGTTTTGGAGATGTAAGTTTGAGATGCCTATTAGACTTCCAAGTGGAGCTGGATAAACAAGTCTAGTGTCTGTGAGAAAGGTTTGGGATAGAGATGAAAATCTGGGAGCCTTCAGCATATACTTAGTATGGAAAGCCATGAAACTGGATGAAATCACCAAGGAGTGTAGATTGAAAAAAGAGTAGATCAAGGATTCATCCTTGTGACACTCCAAATAGAGATGTCTGGGGGAAAAGAAAGATACAACAAAGGAGACTGAAAAGGTGCAACGACTGATGTTGGAGGAAAACCAAGAGTATTGTATCCAGGAAGCTGAATGAAGAACACGTATCATGAAGGAAGGAGTGACCAGCTGATAAAGTGCTACTGAGAGGTCAAGTGAGATGGGAAGTGATATTAATCATTGGACTTGGCAACATGGAGGTCACTAAATAACCTGGCACCAGTGGTTTCAGTATCATGGTGGGTGAGGGGGGGTGGAATTTTGCTGCAAAGAGGGAGCAAAGAAAGAAGGTGATCTCTGGTGGTAGAAGTGGGTTCAACACAACTTAAGATTAGAGCCTTAACAGCATGTTTGTGTGATGACTGGAATGGTAGAGAATGAACAAACAAAGATGTAGGGAAGAGAAAGGAGTGTCAATGGAAACTTGTCCTTGAGGAGGTAAGGGGGTGGGGCCGAGTGCATGAATGGAAAGACTGGCTTCCACCAAGGTGGAGAGATGTAGTGGTAAGAGTGCCTGCAAGTCCCCACCTGATTGCTGAGAGCAAGGATGAGGAGGAGAGCATCAGGGGTCCGAGGAGAGAGAAGTTGTGAAAACAGTCAAGTGGGAGAGTAAACCAAGGAAGAGAGCACCATAATTAGGGACCACGAAGGGCTCATTTGAAGCTTGCAGCCGTGAAATTAAAGGGAGGTCGATAATCAAGGTTGCGTGTTTTCCTCCAGCTATGTGGGTTTCCCAAGTGAGTTCTTTCAAGTAAGAGAGGGCAGGAGTTTGGCTATGGAATTTAAGCTGGATGAGGAGAGGGGTGAGAACCTTATAGAGGTTGAGAGACAATGAAGAGATGGTGCGACCAATGGATTTGTGGTACTAGCTAAGTGAAAGGAGTGATTTAAGGACAATGTTTTGAGTCTACATACTGTAGTAACAGTAAGTTTCCTTTTTAAGTAACTAACTGTATAGGTAGTGTTCAACCAGGGCAAAATTGGGAGGTGATGTACAA
Source organism: Ursus arctos (assembly GCF_023065955.2). Classification (NCBI taxonomy): domain Eukaryota; kingdom Metazoa; phylum Chordata; class Mammalia; order Carnivora; family Ursidae; genus Ursus; species Ursus arctos. The sequence continues at coordinate 41,604,648 of NW_026622819.1, read as the reverse complement.
ATGGCTAACTTCTGTAAAACATTGGATTGGATTTTCAATTTCACCCAGAGAAAGCTCTATGCAACCCAGAGAGACAATAGTTGTCCTACCTCTTGGGGTGAAGTAAACTAAAGTGATTTAACCTAGTGGTTCTTAGACTTCTTGATTTCCGGACTTTTCACACTCTTAAAAATAATTGAAGATCACAGGGAGGTTTCGTTAATGTAGGTTAGAGCTATCAATATTTTCAGTATTAGAAATTAAAACCGAGAAATGTTAAAATCTTTATTTATTAATTCATTAAAAAAAGCAAGAAACCTATTACATGTTGACATAAATACCATATTATTGTGAACAATAGTTACATTTTCCAAAATTAAGAAAAGGGTGGCACTGTTTTACATTTTTGCGAATCTCTCTTATGCAAGGCTTTATAGTAGACAGCTGGATTTTCATATCTACTTCTGCATTCATCTGTTGTGATAGCACATGTCTGGAAATAACTGCGTATTTGTGAGAGAATGAGAATAGAAAAGGCAAATAATGTTTTAGGATTATTATAAAAAGGGGTTCCCCTTGTGGGTCCCCTGGAAAGGTCTTGGAGACCCGCTGTGAGAACTGCAGAACTGTTGAATAAGAGAGTGGGAGTGAGGGAGGGTTTTGGTGTTCTTGAGGGCCAATTTGAGGGGCGTAGAACATGGGAGAGGCCTACAAAGAAGAATCCAAAGAAACAGTCTCAGTCGGCAAGGTTTCTCTGGGCCTCAGTTTCCTTATCTGTGAAATGGAGATGCCATCCCTGCCCAGACCATCCCATGGAGTATGGTAAGGGCCAAATGAGACCATAGACAGAACAGCACTCTGAGGGCCTTTAAACTCTACAAAGACAATAGTCTTGAAAATCCTCAAACACTACCTCTCCCACCCATGAAAATACAACCAATGTGCTTTGCACTGGTAGCCTGTTAGCAGTGCTTTTTATAAGGACTTCTTGGCTTTGCTGATGGACATTTGGGTTTTCTTTGCAGCTGGCTGATGGAGTGGTCCAGCTGGAATACCGTTGCCCAGGTGGTTTCTATGGAAAGCTTTCCTCCTGGCTCCACGTGAATGATCAAGAGTGGCACTCCATTGTGGTGGAGGAGACAGACACTTCCATTCGCTTGTTGGTTGACAGCTCAGGCAACGCCTCCCTTGTACTCCCAGAGAACTGCCAGGGTCTCAGGCCTGAAGGAGACCTCTTTCTGGGCGGCCTTGTTCTCTTGCATTCTTCCCCAATTGTGTCCCAGGGTTTTGAAGGCTGCCTGGATGGGGTCATGATCAATGGAGAGGAACTGGAGCTTCTGGTCCATGGCAAGAAAGCATCAGGCTTGCAAGAGAGGCAGGCCCTCACCCAGTGCTGCTCGTACAGTGATGACTGCAGCCAAAACCCATGTCTCAATGGTGGCAAGTGCTCACAGACCCGCGGGGCAGGTAAGGGCTGGAAATGATTCCAAGGCTTATCCCAGGAGGCTCTTCAGAACACCCCAGCAAGTTGAACTAGCAATCATATATCACTGGAGAGTTTACAAAGTATATTCCTTCAGCATAGCCCCATGAGGGAGAGAGGGGTTGAAAGAAAGATGTCAGTGGCTCCATTTTACAGCACAGGAAACTGCTGGTCTATGTAAGGGATACCCAGATGGGTGAAGGAACTCACCCAAGGTCACATGGCTATTAAGTGAGAGAGATGCATTTGGGGTGCAGATCTCAGTGCAGCACTCCTCCCCCTGATACCAAATGACTCTCCCTTTCCCTTACTATCTCATGAGTGACAGGTTGGGATCCACTAGGTTTACACTAATGGAAGCCAAGAGTCTTTGTTCTCCCTCAACAAGGACTAACTTTCTTTCTACTTGTTTGGATGGGGGACCAGCATGAACAGGGACCTCTGATGCCACAGGTTGAGTTCATCACACACCTTCGTGTTATGATCGGTCCATGCCAAGTTTCTCTTTTATATTCCCCTTTACTCTATGCTCAGCTGCCTTTCCCCCTCCTCAAATCCATAGGCAAATAAAGTTTTTAAATGAGTTTTTGCAAAATGTGTATTACTGGTTTTACACGTACTTGAATTTCTAATTATATGTGATATATAATTTTTTTTACAGTTTTCCGTCCACGCTGCCACAATTCATATTCATTGCTTTTATTGTGGCTCCGTACCCCGGTGTGTGTGCATGCACTCACACCTTCCCTCTCTACTCAGCTAGCAAGGAACACCCTGGGAGCTTCAACACCCCACTTCCGTCAACAATGCTGCACGAATATCCTCATACATATCTTCTTGTGAACCTGTACGAGAACTTCCTTCACACACACACACACACACACACACACACACACACACCATGCCCAGGGATAAAATTCACATACCCAGAGAACATAAATCATTATTTTGACTAACTAGGGCCAAACTGTTCCTCAGCATGGCCACAGCAGCTGCACTTCCACCAGGAGTGCACGAGGATCCTGTGTCTCTGTCAACACTCGGCATTATCCCGTGTTCTCATTTTTGCCTGGTAATAGTACTGTCGTTTCCATCTGCAGAATATCTAAGAGGTCCATCACTTCTGTCTGTCCATACTACCAGGCAGCTGTCATCTCTCACCCTTGGGCCAGCTGTCTCCCTGCTCTCTTCCTTCTCTCTCCCTTCTCTCCCTTCACCCGTGCCTTCCAGCAGGGCACCAGAGTGACCTTTATGCAAAGCAGGTCTGAGTGCATCACTTTCCTGCTTGGAACCTTGCGGCGGCTTCCCCTTGCTGTTAAGATAGAGTCCTAATTCTTAATTCCTGCATCTGGCTCATAGGGATGTTCTGACCCTTCCCACCTCCCTGGCCTTGCAGTCTCTACTCTCCCTTGGCTTGCTAGGCTCTGCACATAAAACGTTTCTGTCGTTTTATGATAATTACTAATATACTGATACTATACACAACTGGTTCGATAGGTCTGAATCCCAAATTTGCCATTTACTTGCTGGGTGATCTTGAGCAAATGTCATGCATTCTCTGTGCCTCATCTCCTCACCTGCCATCAACTTGTACCTGGTTCACTGATGAGGATAACAGTAACTAATTTCAGATTTGTCATGAGGCTCAAATGGGCTGATACATGCAGATTGTTAGCACGGTGACTAGCACTGAATAAGTGTTGTCTAGGATGATTACTGTTCTTTAGATGCCTGTTCTCTGTAGACTATATGTCGTTGGAGGCCGGGATCACGTCTTCTTGTCCAGCAGGGCACCAGTGCTTGTCACAGAAGGAGGCACTCAATAACTAAACATGGACATGCGCCTCTGCAGCCACACTGAGGCCTCCCCTCTGTCCTGGAGGGCCTCTCACCCTGCAGCTGCCTGACTCTCTTCCCTCTTGCCCTCCCTCCCAGGCTATGTCTGCAAGTGTCCCCCCCAGTTCTTGGGGAGGCACTGTGAACAAAGAAAGGAGAACTGCACTTCAACACCCTGCCTGGAAGGTGGCACTTGCATCTCGTCCCCTGAAGGTGCCTCCTGTAACTGTCCTCACCCTTATATGGGAGACAGGTAAGCACAGGTGAAGCCACCTGCCTTTGGCTCCTCACCCTTGGTTTGGCACCATTAGGGAATGACCTCCGCACTCTGATCTCCAGAGAAGCCAATGGGAGACCGGGAGCTGAGTGCTCCAGCAACCTGGCGTCTCGGCCTTTTCCATGTGCCGAAGCTTCTCCCTCTAACCACCTGCAACAGAACACTCAGGGAAGGAGGGTTCTTACTCCCCAGACAGTGGCCTGGGGACAATGACTCCACTAGGTACAAACACTGCTCTGGGTCTCAAACCCCACTGCAAGCTACCTATGTCTTGTATTATGCTGGCCTGGGGGACTGCAAGAATCCTTAGATCCCTAGAATCCTAGAGGTAAAGAGGCTTGGTAATTACCTGGTTTTATGGCTCTCCACTTTGGGAGCCTTTAAAAAATCATCAGGGATACTTGTGAAAAATACAGATTTCTGGACCAACTATATCACAATCTCCAAGGAATGAGGCCTGAGATTCTATCTATAACAAGCTCCCAAGGGATCTCCTTGCTGTCAGCGTGTGCATAAGAGAGCCAATGATGTAGTTCACCCACTCAGTTTACAGATGGGGAAACTGAGGCCCAGAGAAGGAAAGGGCTTGTCCAAATCCCCTTTGTGTTTATGACCCAAGTCCTTTCTCTCAGCACCTGGCATTTCTGGCGCCACTGCACACCTCACTCTGCAGTAGGTCTGTTAGCAGGATACTTCCTGGCTGAAAGTGGTGGTATCTGCAATTTAAAAGAGGAACGTGGGGAGGACGATGTCTAACTCAAAAGGACAAAGTGTTGGTGGTGAAATTTTAGACACTGGGACTCAAGTAGGATGAAGGGAGCCTTTCTTAATATCCCTCAAACATGGATGAAACTGGCCACGGAAGCCTCCTAGGCCTTACACCATGGAATGCCAAGCTGACGGTGACCTGGGAGGTCATACAATTCCAAGTGCTCACTCTGAACCGTTGTCCAATGGAGGGTCTATGCAAGACCACACTGGGTTCCTGTGACCTCCTGGAGAACAGCGGGCAACACTGGTGCCCAGCTGCCATGGCTGGGTGCTGCTGACTTGTATCTGGGATTCTGATATTATTGCTGAGGACAGCTGGGTACGTTGGCTGCCTCCACCACAGTATGTGGCTATAACTCTCACCTCAGTGGTGGAGCATATATCCGATGCCTAGATCACAGGAATGGGAAATAACGGATGTGCCTAGAGCCTAGATTCCAAATGGTTATGAATGAAGTTGTAACTGACCCACACCTTCCTAGTGGAAGATGCAAGGCTCTGATGTTGATTGTGTGATCGTTATCATCCATTTTCTTTTCCTGGGTGTGTGTGTGTGTGTGTGTGTGTGTGTGTGTGTGTTTGTGGAAAATTAGAGAAGGTAGGCTTGAGTTCAAGGGCCTATAAATCTTTGTGAGAGGGGACATGGAAAGGGAAGTATGGTGACTCAAACCCCCAACTACTTCTCTCTCTGCAGATGTGAAATGGAAGCAAGGGGCTGCTCAGAAGGACACTGCCTAGTCACCCCTGAGATCACAAGGGGCGACTGGGGGCAGCAGGAGATTCTGATCATCATAGTGGCCTTGCTGTTTATCATTTTAAGCACCATTGGGCTCCTCTTCTACTGCCGCCGTTGCAAGTCCCACAAGCCCGTGGCCATGGAGGATCCAGACCTCCTGGCCAGGAGTGTTGGTGTTGACACCCAAACTATGCCTGCCATCGAGCTCAACCCGCTGAGCACCAGCTCCTGCAACAACCTGAACCAACTGGAGCCCAGCAAGACCTCAGTTCCAAATGAACTTGTCACTTTTGGACCCAGCTCTAAGCAGCGGCCAGTGGTTTGCAGTGTGCCTCCCAGACTCCCGCCAGCTGCAGTCCCTTCCCACTCTGACAACGAGTCCATCATTAAGAGGACATGGTCAGGAGAAGAGACAGGTCAGTATAGCCAGAGGCCCTTAGCCTCTGGAATTGATGGAATAGGGTGATAGACCTAAATACTCCATTATGTGAGACCACCATCCAGTCCAATCCCTTGGGATAGGATATGAAGGGATGTGCTCAAGGTCACAGTGCACTGGTGGGCTGGACCAAATGCCAGGTCTCTGAAATCAGAATCTGTGGCTCATTACACCGCACCATGATCCCCTCCTCTCAATTCCAACTCACTTCACAGGATTGGTTTCTATGGCAGACCTGTAGACCCTAGATAGGGGTAAATGGGATCCCTGGGGTGAAAGGGGGGGGGGGCTTCTGTTCCTTTGTGCTTTTCCAGGAAAGGAAAGAGCAGTAGTCCAAGCGTCTGGTCACCCAATCTGGAGGTATGGCAGCCTTGGGCCAGACCTGACTGACCTAGAGGAGGGGTCTTCACCTCACTCTCATCTTTGGCTCAAAAGGAGGTGAATTTGTAAAGCACTTTATATTTTCTGGCTTATTCACCAATAGTTAAAGAAGGTATTTTCATAAACTTTTTGCTGATTGGGTAATTGGGGCCCATAAAGACACAGTAACTTGTTCTAACTCACCCAACTATTCAGTAGCAGGGACAGAGCAAGGACCAAGGATGCCTGGTCTCCAATCTTCCAAGCCACATCTCATTTAATCACCCTCTGTAACAGATGCCATCACACTCCCCAGTCCAAATTGTGTGTCTGTTTCCTTCAGTTAAGGAGACAGAAGTCACCAGTAGGAGTTGGGATGGAGTTGCTGTCTCCAGCAGAGGCGAACAGGTTGCATGGAGTCATCCACATTCTTCCCTTATTCACTGACTCTTAGATCACTGGCACAGATTTGCAATATGAGCTGGCTTTGGGTTAAACCTCTGGCCTTGAAGTTGGCCCCGTTGAATTCTAGATATCAATCCAAGCTGCCAGAGACAACACACATTGATGGCCACATACCCACCCACTCTTTTGCCCGTTTCTACCACACGCTGAGTTATATATAGCAGCTATAAGGCCCACTGAAACCTTCACCAGGGAAACTCAGTGCTCACCCTATCTTGTCATTTTCAGTGTGCCCAGGTGGAACTACAGTCTGGCCCCCTACTTACTCCAGGAAGGAACGCTGGGAATACCCCCACTCTGAAGTGACCCCTGGCCCTCTTTCGCCATCGCCTCACCACCACCAGATCCCACCTGTGATGCCGGACCCCACTGGCCTCTATGGCGGCTTCCCCTTCCCACTGGAGCTGGAAAACAAGAGGGCACCCCTCCCACCCCGTTACAGCAACCAGAACCTAGAAGATCTGATGCCCCCACGGCCCCCCAGTCCCCGGGAACACCTGCTGGCCCCCTGTCTCAACGAGTACACGGCCATCAGCTACTACCACTCACAGTTCCAGCAGGCAGGGGGAGGGCCCTGCCTGGCAGAGGGGGGCTACAAAGGGGTGAGTATGCGCCTTAGCCGGGCTGGGCCCTCTTATGCTGACTGTGAGGTTGGGGGTGGGCATTCCACAGGGCGGGGCCAGACCCAGGCTCCCCCCAACTATGAGGGCTCTGACATGGTGGAGAGTGATTATGGAAGCTGTGAGGAGGTTATGTTCTAGCTGTCCTCAGAGGAAGACAGGTAGGAGGCCAAGGACTTGGCACCTTTCTCCTGTCTTGTAGGAGTGAGTTGAGCATGGCTGACAAACTGGGAGGGAGGCCCCCATTCCCAGTCCAGGCTGCCATACCTTGAAATGTGCTCTTGCAGACCCCCAGTGAGTCACTGAGGATGGAGGGAAGCTGAGGGTGGAGCTCCAAAAACAGCACGAGGGCCCCCAGCAGGAAGGGGATGTACAGAACAGTTAACCCTGGAAAACCAGGACTAACTGATTCCTGGGATGGGCAAGAGGCAGCATATCTCATTGACTGCCATCTCTCAGTCCCCAGGGAGGCAGCTCTGTCAGGGAGCATTCTTACACCTGCCCACAGCTCCATTCTGGAGGCAGAGGCAAGTTCACTCGACAGGCAACTACTACATCAGCTACAGAGACAAGGTAGCTTGTCCTCTGACCCTGGAGGGCCACAAGGTATCCTCTAGGGGCTGAGAGGTGAGCAGCAGGTGAGCAGGTCACCAAGTCACCTGCCTCATTCACACATAATTGCAGCATCTGCTCTGTGTGAGGCACTGTGCTAGACCTGGGGCGACAAGGGCTCCTGAGGAGCGTCACTTGGCCTCAGTCTCCTGGGGCCCCACTCCTCTCGTTCAGAGTCCAAGGAACTTGCTCCACCTCTTTAAGTCCTATGACTGTCCACCAGCCAGGGCCTGCCAGGATTCCTGCAGCCCTGAACCTTCTTTGTTAAAGAATTCAGACCTCATGGAACTCTGGGTTCTTCACCCCAAGTTTCTCAAGCACTTTGGGCCAAAGGCAAGAAGGACATGATTCTTCATTTTTAAAATTCTTAGGCACTTTTCAACCTTGCTGTCTGGATGAGTTGCCCCAAAGGGATTTTTCTTCCCTAGACACAAGGAACCAAGAGCTCCCTGTTCAGGGCATCAGGGCAGGGTGGAGACGTGGAGCTGGACATCAGTGTCCAGGCTGGACACTCTGCCTTTTCCTCCCCCTCCATCTCAGATGCCTGCGAATCTAAGTGTTACCTACAGTGACTCAACCCTATGCATGGAGGGTCAATGTGGGCACGTGTCTGCACATGTGGGCACCTCATGTATAGTATGTGTGTCCACGTGTAGAGTGTATGTAGCCAGGAGTGGCAGGGACCGGAGAATTCTGGTGGCCTTGCCACTCCCACCCCTACCAGTTCCTTTCTCCGGTCCACTGACTTTTCATTTGTGTTATTTCTGGAAGCAAAAGTCAAAAAAAAGAGCAATAGAGACTCTCACCCACAGGGCTATTGCTTAAGACAGGGAGCTGTGTGGGTGAGGGCATATTTGTGGAGTAGCCTGCAGCTGTGTGTAACTGCGTGTGTGAGTGACCGGACACACAGTTTCATTGGACATTTGTGTGTGTGTTTTTTTTTTTTTTTTTTTAATAATAAAGTGTCTTTTTTTTACGGTTATTTTGTACGTCATTTATCCTGTTTGGGGTTGGGTTGGGGAAGGGCACGAGGGTCTATGGGCCTTTCCAAGCTGAGGTTCATGGAATTTGGGGGCTAGAAGGGACTGCTGAGGTCATCAAGCATCATGATTCCCAAACCTAGCAAAATGGCTAAAATATAGATCTGTGAGTCCCAAAGCCAGACAGAAAATCAGAACCTCTGGGGGCAGGGCCCAGAACACTCTTCAGGGAAAACACCTCTAATTCCAACACAACTGCCTGCAGTTAGTGGACAAGACCACTAATCAGCAGGTGAGTGAATGGCCTGGGACAAAACTTCAGGGCTGGTGACCCTGGCCAGCACCCTCTACAACACCTTGCACTGGATGGGGAGAATAAGCTTTATAGCACAGGCCTTGGGAAGCCAGCCCTCCTAGTGCCCAGAGCCATCCTGCGGCTGCTGCTCCACAGCTCCCTCCTGAGGCCTAGCTGGACGTAAACATCACTGGGCAACTGTGACACAGGTCTTGCAGGTGACACCGAAACTGGAAAGCCCAGTCCCTGCACTGAGTTCCCAGGGCAGGTGGGCAGAGAAGGCACATCCATGAGAGGCACCACAGCACACTGTGGCTCTGGGGCCAGACAGGCTCGGTTCCAAACCCCTCTGCCATGCACCAATGGGGCCTCGGGCAGGTGTGAGTTGGCTTCCTGTTGTTTAGAAGCATAAACAATAAATGGTGACCATTGTACTAGGAAATAATACCAGATAGTGTGTAGATAAGATTAACTTATCAGAACCGTGCAGGAAATCACACATAAGCTAGTCCAGTGTTACCCAGACTTCTGTTGTTTTGCTTACCGTTTTTATAATTTTGTCCTAATACCACCTGTATAGTTATTTACTTACTAATTTTCTTTTAGTGCATTCCAATTTTTAATAAATATTTTTATTCACCTTAAAATGACATATCCATAAACTAAAGGACTTGAAAGTTACTATTTTTTTCTAGAACACATGGAAACACATAAACATTCAGACTTTTTTTTATTTTTTAGGGTCTCAGTTTTTTTTTTATTTTTATTTTTTTATAATAATATTTTTTATTGTATTATGTTAGTCACCATACAGTACATCCCTAGTTTTTGATGTAAAGTTCCATGATTCATTACCTGCGTATAACACCATGCAATACATGCCCTCCTTAATACCCATCACCGGGCTATCCCATTCCCCCACCCCCCTTCCCTCTGAAGCCCTCAGTTTGTTTCCCAGAGTCCATAGTCTCTCATGGTTCATTCCCCCTTCTGTTTACCGCCCCCCTTTCTTCTTCCCTTTCTTCTCCTACCGATCTTCCTACTTCTTATGTTCCATAAATGAGTGAAACCATATGATAATTGTCTTTCTCTGCTTGACTTATTTCGCTTAGCATTATCTCAAAAATAAGAGTCCAGGGCCTGACGGATTCCCCAGGGAATGCTACCAAACATTCAAAGAAGAAATGATACCTATTCTCCTGAAGCTGTTTCAAAAAATAGAAGGAAAACTACCAACCTCATTCTATGAGGCCAGTATTACCTTGATCCCCAAACCAGGCAAAGACCCCATCAAAAAGGAGAATTACAGACCGATATCACTGATGAATATGGACGCCAAAATTCTCAACAAGATCCTAGCTAATAGGATCCAACAGTACATTAAAAGGATTATCCATCACAACCAAGTGGGATTCATCCCTGGGATGCAAGGGTGGTTCAACATTCGCAAATCGATCAGTGTGATAGATCTTATCAACAAGAAAAGAGTCAAGAACCATACGATCCTCTCAACTGATGCAGAAAAAGCATTTGACATTATACGCAATTAATGAAGCATCTTTACATCGGAAACCAGGGATGTACTGTATGGTGACTAACATAATATAATAAAAAAACATTAAAAGAAAAAAAAAAGAAAAAGCATTTGACAAAATACATCATCCTTTCCTGATTAAAACCCTTCAGAGTGTAGGGATAGAGGGTACATTCCTCAATTTCATAAAAACCATCTATGAAAAGCCTACATCAGATATCATTCTCAATGGGGAAAAGCTGGAAGACTTTCCCTCAAGATCAGGAACACGACAAGGATGCCCACTCTTGCCATTATTATTCAACATAGTACTAGAAGTCCTTGCAACAGCAATCAGACAACAAAAAGGGATAAAAATCGGCAAAGAAGTCAAACTGTCTCTCTTCGCAGATGACATGATACTCTATATAGAAAACCCAAAAGAATCCACCCCCCAAACTACTAGAAATTATAGAGCAATTCAGTAATGTGGCGGGATACAAAATCAATGCTCAGAAATCAGTTGCATTTCTATACACGAACTATGAGACTGAAGAAACAGAAATCAGGGAATCCATTCCATTTACAATAGCACCAAAAATCATACGTTATCTCAGAATTAACTTAACCAGAGATGTAAAGGATCTATATTCTAGAAACTACAAATCACTCTTGAAAGACACTGAAGAAGACATAAAAAGATGGAAAAATATTCCATGCTCATGGATCAGAAGAATTAATATAGTTAAAATGTCTATGCTACCCAGAACAATCTACACTTTCAATGCCATCCCAATCAAAATACCAATGATATTTTTCAAAGAACTGGAACAAACAGCCCTTAAATTTGTGTGGAACCAGAAAAGACCCCGAATTGCCAAGGAATTGTTGAAAAGGAAAAACAAAGCGGGGGGCATCATGTTGCTGGATTTTAAGCTGTACTACAAAGCTGTGATCACAAAGACAGCATGGTACTGGCACAAAAACAGACAGACCAATGGAACAGAATAGAGAACCCAGAAATGGACCCTCGGCTCTTTGGGCAACTAATCTTTGACAAAGCAGGAAAAAACATCCAGTGGAAAAAAGACAGTCTCTTCAACAAATGGTGCTGGGAAAATTGGACAGCTACATGCAAAAGAATGAAATTTGACCACTCTCTCACACCGTACACAAAGATAAACTCCAAATGGATGAAAGACCTCGATGTGAGACAGGAATCCATCAAAATCCTGGAGGAGAACATAGGCTGCAACCTCTTTGACATTGGCCACAGCAACTTTTTTCATGACACATCTCCAAAAGCAAGAAAACAAAAGAAAAAATGAACTTGTGGGACTTTATCAAGATAAAACTTCTGCACAGCCAAGGAAACAGTCAAAAAAACTAAGAGGCAGCCCACAGAATGGGAGAATATATTTGCAAATGACACTACAGATAAAAGACTGGTATCCAAGATCTACAAAGAACTTCTCAAACTCAATACACAAGAAACAAATAAACAAATCAAAAAATGGGCAGAAGATATGAACAGACACTTTTCCAATGAAGACATACAAATGGCTAACAGACACATGTAAAATGTTCAAAATCATTGGCCATCAGGGAAATTCAAATCAAAACCACACTGAGATACCACCTTACACCAGTTAGAATGGCAAAAATTGACAAGGCAGGAAACAACAAGTGTTGGAGAGGATGTGGAGAAAGGGGATCCCTCCTACATTGCTGGTGGGAACATTCAAACTTTTAAAATGACTGTCCAGGGTCTGCTAAATCATCTTTGGGAAATGCTGATCTAGTGTATCTTCATTCCGGACTTTCCTCATCCCAAGACCCACAGAGGAGAAGGGTTTGTCTGAAGTCCTACAGGTGGAACTTCACAGAGATGAGACCCACATTCAGGTCTGCACCCAGCCTGGTTATCGCCCTACAACACAACTTGCTTTCCTTCTTCAGGAAGGGGGAACCTCTCTCCACCCAGCCCATCTTTCCAGGACAGGCCCCTCGTTCCCTTTGTCTTCCCGAGCCTGCACCTTCACATGTCAAGCACCAGAGGGCGCGCTGGGATCAAGACTCAGCCTACTGGGCTGTGATAGATTCAAAGGTTTTCAGGGAAGTTCTCCCATCTCAAGTCCCTGCGGCTCTGGTTCCAAACGTCCCGAGTCTTACACAGAGTAACAGTGGCAAAGAAAGGCAGAGACACAAGTTTCCTGACTTCCAGGCTGGGCATTTTTACAGTTCACCATAATCATCTTCACTACCACCACTCACGGGTACTTGCTATATGACAGGTGCTGTACAAGCCCTTGACAGGTCTTGTCTCATTTAATCCTCACAAAAACCCCATGAGGTAAGTACTGTCATCTCCATTCACAGGTGGAGGGACAGAGACACACATAAATTAAGTGGCTTGTAACTTATGTTAGTGACAAAGTGAGGTCACCCAGTTCACGGGTGACAGGGCCAGGATTTAATCTGGGGCTGTGTGACTTCCTATCTTTGCTTTACATTTGGGTTCATGAGACAAACTGTAGACACAGGACATCAGGGGATGGAGGAAAAGCAGCAAGGAGGACTGAGAGGGCTTAATCTAATGAGTTCACAGGCCAAGAGCGTCACCATAATTCTAAGTGGTATGAATAGCCAAAGTGTCTGGATCCTGGGAGATGGAATCAGCTCAAACCTGGGGCTCAATCCCAAGCCACTTGTGTGATCCTGTATCTAGTTCTAAGGCTGGACATTAAGAGTGCTATAGCAACCTTGAGCATTGCTAGAGAGCAACCAGAACAGGTGGAAGGGAGGACTTACAACCACATCCAGGGTGGAAGGGCAGCTGGAATTCACTGGACAACAGCAAAGGAGTTGTGAGCCCACTCATTCAGAGGGCTGTGGAGGAGGCCTGCACAACTACACCATCACATGGGTTTATCAAGGCCTAACAGAGAAATTAGAACAGTGCTCTGCGGGGGACACATGAGATCTTGGGGGGAGGACTTAGGCCATGGCTAGAACCTCAAAATGAGTATCTGGGTAAAGAAGGGCAGAGCCCAAGGCCTTGGGGAGGGAAACCATTCTCTTTCAGACTAAAGATAATAGAGATTCTAGAAGATAGAAGGAGAAAAATACAGTCTATAAAGTTTGGAGATACAGAGTGATTTGCCCAAGGCCCATGGCTAGTTTGGTATAAAACAGCTGGTGCATCCTGATATCCCTTGGTGAACTGGTGAATGCCAGCCTACGAGGGCATCTGGGCGCAGGTGCTGGACAACAACCCACACTTCAGTGTCTAAGGACAGACTTTAGAAGATCTCGGGCAGCCTCTGCTAGCTCTGTCTTGAGGAGAGGCACAGGAGGTCTCACCGAGTAAAGAGCAGGAACTTTCTCAAGGACCCAACTGGGAAAAGACAAGCCTTTAGAATTTTCTTAAGATTCCTCAACAAATCTACAGGGTCCAACCAAGGAAACTGCTTGGTTAGACTGATACAAAACTAAAAGAATATGTAGCAATGTCCACTCCTTAGAGGCCAGGCTCCATTCCCTACTAAAGGAAACCGCAGTGAATTTAGTAACCCGCTAATTCCAGATACAAGATTAGCCCTCACAAACAAGCACTGGGAGATCAAGCCCAATCTGATCAATGCCTCAAGCTGCCCATGATCTAGAGAGTGGCCAAGTAGTCACAGCTCTCTAGCTAAGTAGAGAGGAGGCTAACCAGAGAAGGGATGTTACTGCTCTGCTGAGGAGGGATAAGTTATGACTAACGTAGCCAGGGAAGGTTCTAAAGAGGAGCAGCCATCTGAGCTGGATCTTAAAATTGAGCTTCAGATTTAGCTCAGACAGAAGGGCCAGCCAGGCTAAGGGAAAAGCCCAGAACAAAAGCCTAGAGGTTTTAAGTATTGGACAATGGTGGGTAGTCCTGATATGTTGGGGTTGGAGTATGGGAGGACTTAGGCATCCAGCCTGGGGCCCGGAAATGTCCCCTGTCCACTGAGGGTTGTGAGTGACAGAGTTAGTGGCAGGAAGGCAGATCTCAGGGGCAGTACGAAGTTTGCAGTCAGACAGACCCGGCTCCACCACTTAGAAAATGTGTGATCTTGGTTATTTAACCTTTTATGCCTCAGTCTGCAAAGTGGGGATATTACCAGCACCTTTCCTCACTGGATGTAAGTACTAGAAGAGATGATATAGGTAATGTGCCTAGCATAGTTGGCATTGTAAAGGCTCAAAAGATGTTATATATTTTATCACTACTATTAAAAAGGCAGATCTTTTTGCAGTATCCATTACCACACACTTACCTTCGTTCCATGGCCAAGATAAAAAAAACATCCCTCCAGCTAGAGGTAAGAAGGAGCCTAAATGTATTAATGCAGTAGTTCTCAATAGGAGCGGGGGATGATTCCCACCCCCACCCCCCACACAAGGGTACCTTTGGCAATGTCTGGAGATACTTTGGATTGCCACAACTGGCATTTAGTGGCTAGAGACCAGGGATGTTGCTAAACTTCCTACAATTCACAGGACATTCTCCACAACATTTATTTACCCCAAAATGTACATAATACCAAAGTTGAGAAACTGTCCTAAGGAAACACATGCAGGCTTTATGGAGCACTACAGCAGCTGGGAACCTGGCCTGAGGCAAAAGTACACTTATGCCAAGAATAGCAGTTATGGCATATGGTTTTGCTCATTTACCAAAAGGCACCATTCTGGAGTCTACATTTGTCAGAGTAAATATCAGCATGAGAACAAAACAGTAGATAATCCAACAATATATAAAGAGAAAAATACAACATGACTAAGGAGGACTTAATCCAGGTAAGCAAGTCTGGTTTGATACTGAAAAATCAATTTAACCCACATATCAGTAAGTGAAAAAAGAGAAACTGAAAGACCATGTCAGTTGATGAAGAAAAAAACTTGACAAAATTCACCTATTCATGATTTTTTTTTAAATCTCTCAGGACAGAAATAGACAGAAACTTCCATAAAAATCTTAGAGCTTATATCATACTTAAGGGTGAGAGACTGAATGTCCTCTCTGTAAGATCAGAGACAAGACTAGAATGTTTACTGTCACCAATTCTTTTTTTAACATAATGCCAGAAATTGTAGCCATTGCAGTAAGAAAAAAAAAAAAGTATACAGAATGGGGAAAAAAGGAAATGCAACTACCTCTATATGCAAACAACATGACTGTCTGCACAGAACATCCCAAGAAATCTAGACAAGAACTCATAGAACTACTGAGTATAGACAAGCTATAGGACACAAGATTAACATGCAAAAATCAGTTGCATTTCTACAGACTACCAATGAACACATGGAAATCGAAATTAAAAACACATTACCACTTATAACTGCTCCAAAGAAAATTAAATACTTAGGTGTACATCCAACAAAGCATTTACAAGATCTGATAAATGGCTAAAATAAAAAATAATGACAATACCAAATGCTGACTAGGATGTGGAGAAACTGAGTCACTCACACATTGCTGGTAGAAATGTAAAATGGTACGGCCACTCTGGAAAATGGTTTGGAAGTTCCTTTTAAAACTAAAAATGGGCTTACATACAACTCAGCAATTGCATTCTTGGATATATATGCCACAGAAATAAAAACTTATTTTCATGCAGTAACTTGTACCCGAATGAATATTTATAGCAGCTTTATCTGTAAGAGCCAGACCTGGAAATGATGCAGATTTCTTTCCATGGGTGAATGGTTTAACCAACTGTGGTACATCCATACCATGGAATATGACTTTGCAATAAAAAAAGACAAACTATTAATATAGGCAGCAACTTGAACTATCATCAAGGAAATTATACTAAGTGGAAGAAGCTAATCTCAAAAGGATACTATACTGTGTAATTCAATTTATATGACATTTGTGAAGTAACATAAAGATAGAGATGAAGAACAGATTAGTGGTTGCCCAAGGTTGGGATGTGGCGGGGAGCACAGGAGGTGAGTGTGTCTCTATAGGGGCAGCATGAAGGAGTCTTGTGGTGATGGCACAGGTAAGCATCTTGACTTAGTGGTGGTGGAAGCTACACATATGATAAAAGTGCTTACAGCTGCACATGCAAACATGCAAACACACACAGGCAAATGAGTGCATATGTGACTGGAGAAATCTGAATGAGCTCTATATATTGTGCCAATGTCAGTTTCCTGGTTTTGGTCATGTACTATAGTTATACAAGATTTTAACACTGGGGGAGACTGGAAGAAGGGTGTGCTGGACCTCCCCATACATTACTTTGTACCCGTGAATCCATAATTACTTCAAAACAAAAAGCTTTAAAATTTTTAAGAAGGCTAAATTTTAAAATACATCATTAAAGAAGACCAATGGCAAATAAGTCAGGAAAAGGTGCAGGACATCATTAGTCATTAAAACCACAAAGAGGTACTACTATATACCCATTAAGCCGGCTAAAATTTAAAAGACCATAATATGAAGTATTGGTGAGCATATGCAGCAACTGGAGCTTTTTAAAATTGTTGGTAGGAATCCAAAACAGCAGAGTCACTCTAGAAAAACAATTTTCCAATTTCTTATAAAGTTAGTATACACTTACCATACAAACCCACAATTCCACTCCTAGGTATTTACCCAAGAGAAATGAAAACATATGTCCCCACAAAGGTCTGTACACAAATATTTATAGCAGCTTTATTCATCATAGCTGAAAACTGGAAGCAACCCAAATGTCCAATAATTGGTGAATGAATAAACAAGTTATGGTTCATTCATACAATGGGATATTATTCAGCAATGAAAAGAAATAAACCTAATGATACAAGGGATGATACAGATGAATATAGAAAGCATTATGCTAAGTCAAAGAAGCCACGCAGAAAGGACTCCATACTTAATGGTTGCATTTATATGATATTCTAGAAAAGGCAAAACTAGAGATGGAAAAATCAGATCAGTTGTTGCCAAGGGCCAAGTGGGCATGGTAATGGAACTGACTGCAAAGGAGCACAAGGGAACTTTTTAGAGTAAAATAAACATTCATATCTTGATTGAAATGGTAGTCAAATGCACTTGTCAAAATTCATTAAACTGTACACTTAGGAAACAGGTGAATTTTATTACATGTAGATAATACTCCAATTTTTCCCCCTAAATGGGGGGTGGGGCAGAGACCAATGACCAAGGGTCCAGTAAAGTGCACCAGTTAAAGATACACCCAGTTTCTTGCATACATCTGCAACAGGCAGAGTCTGAGGAAGCAAGCCTGCTTAGCAAAGAGCCCCAAGTTTAGGGTCCAAATTCAGCCCACTGTCACTCAATTTATGCCTCCAGCAGGGCAGTTGGGCTCACCTCGAGGGCCCTTGTTACCTGGAAGGAGGGGTTATAGCCATTAAGAGTAAACATGAGCAGGAACAAACATGTGAAGAGGTGAACAATCTAAAAAGTTTTGAATGCTCTCCACAAAGGAAGTGAGAAAGATATAACTATAATGAATGGATGCAAACCCACAAAACCAGTAAAACTGCTTCTGAGTCTTGGTTTTCTTCAATTTGGCTAATATTTCAGAAAATGCTTTATAAGCTCTCATGCCAGGAAATTTAGAACATTCTCTCTAACCCTCACAATAATCCCTAAAGATGGACCTCCCTCTTGAGCTGTAACAAAGAGGGGGAGGCAGTCAGTGCCTTTCAGAAGCATTTGGCTTCTGGAATCATAGGGCTTGCTATGGTGTGTATCCTAATTCTGCCACTTACTGGTTGGTGACTTGGAACAGTCACTGAATCCCTGTGACCCCCCAGTTCCAGAAATAATATTGATAATCCAAAGTAGTCATAATATGTTCCCTGTCTTCCTCTCTCTGTAAAGTGTTATACTTCAGTAGTGTACCTTGAGGCCTCTGCTTTTCAATGAGTCTAATTCAGTAGCCACCCAAGATTGGTTTTCAGATCACCTAAGAGGCAGCTCATATGGTCTTGTTTTCCCTCTTAATGTGACAACAGGGGACAGGAGTCATCTGTTCCACTGTCCTGAAATCAATCTCTCCACTTCAAATATACATACGTATATACATGGAGGGGGTGGGAATTCAAGGAATTGGCTTAAGTGATGGTCAGGGCTGGCAAGTCCAAGATTTATAGGGCAGGCTAGCAGGCTAGCAACTCTTGTACAAGAGCTGATGCTGCAGTCTTGAGGCAGAATTTCTTCTTCCTCACTGAAACCTCAGTTTTCTTCTTAAGGCCCTTCAACTGATTGGATGAGGCCCACCCACATTTTGTGAATAAACTTTTATTTAAAGGTAACTGATTGTAGACATCAACCACATCTACAAAATAACTTCAGAGCTGCACTTAGTGTTTGATTGAATAATTGGGTTATTCAACATTATAGCCCAGCCATGTTAACAGGTGAAACTAACCATCGTCCCTTTCAAGTACAGTCATCTGATATACACAGACAGGGTTGAGAGCTCCTACTCAAGTTTTCAAGAAAAGCAGGATTGTCTAACAGAAAAACAACTACCTGGCCCCTTTCTTGGGAGCTCTCAATTCCATAGGTGGTTTTACTGTTTGCACTACTCCCCTGGAGGAGTGCTGTGACATAAACTACAAACATTTTGACCTAGTAATATCTACCAAAGAGATCTGAGTGATATTTAAAAAGAAAAAAAGGCAAAAACAAAGATGCAGACCGCAACCTCTCAAAAATAAAAAATAAAACTCATTTATTGATAAAAGAAAAGTTTAACACATAATCCATGTGCAGAACCCAAAACAAATTCTTCTGTGAGCTCCTGCATGGTCTACATCTCTACACATACCATGCGAGAAATAGACATCCATGTAGGCACATACACAGGATAATATACGCAGTACTGTCTGGTTACCAAGACCTAGGGATGGCAGTTTCTCATATTTGTCTTATTCACACATTCATTGACATGGTTTACAAGAGAGTTACATAATTTTCTTGTTCACTAAAACAGAACAGCTTCCCCAGCATCACCCTGATTTAAACAAAAGAACACGGCTTAAAATAGGCACCCTGCACCCTCATCCCCCACTTCCCACTCTGGTAACCACATATCAGCACCACTTACATCCCCTGGCCTGAGAATGGCCCAGTGGTACAAAGAACAGGGAAGAAATATGACAAGCTGATGCTGTCAAAGCAAATAGCCTTGCAAACAGCAGGACTAATTAAATTGTCTAAAAGTACTGACCATGATTTCAAAGACAAACCACACCCTCTCCTTTTCCCCTAATGGTCTTGGAGATTTGTAATGTACTTCGGAAAATTTAATTCTAAGGCAGACTTGGAGCCAACTCCCTAATCACATCATGCCACTGGCACTTTGTGTCTCTGCTGTCAGGAAGTAGCTTTGTGTTCCGATCAGGGCAGATGCTGGGGCCCGCCTTAACATCCAATCAGCTACGAAATAAAACCCACTGATATGGACCCCTTGGCTGTGAGTGATGAGTGAACAGAGAGAGCTGTAAACAGACATAAAGTGAGATTTTACACTTCTAAAAAACATGCAGTGAATATGTAGTGTTAAACAAAGATGATATGCTACAATTTCGGAAGGGAGACATTTATGAAGAAAAAAGTAAGCCAGGAGAATAGGGAAGGGGGACAGATTTCCTAAGGTTCCTTTCTGGGATCATCACTTAAAGACAACTGAAAAAATGGTGAAGTATACCTTTCATGAGGGTAGAGGAAGCAGTGAGCACCAGCCAATAAATTTGGCTGAAGAGGTGAGGGGCAGAAAGGGAGGGCGTGAGCTGTGGGTTCTGAGCTAAGACACGCCATACATTCACATACACCTGGCCAGTGTTTGTGCAGCTGAAGGGCTCACAGCAGACAGACAGCAGCACAATATAAATAATGACACTTGTGAACGGTGACAACTTCTAGGAAAATTAAACAGAAGATGCCAGATCATGCTCTTCCCAGCAAATACCTGCATATAAGAGGAGGTACGCTGCCAAAAGAGAGTTGGAAATCTCCCAACAGCAGCATTTACAGGAGGGAACAAGGGGCTTGGAGAAGCTACCTCAGGGCTAATGGAAATCTGAGGCTGCACTGGGGAGCCTGGGGGAAGGACACAGTGCCTAACAGTATAGGGCCAAAAAGTCCCATGTTTTGCCTCTGGTCCCGCAGATGCATCCTCACACTTCAGAGAGCCTTGCTCTGTTGTTCTTGATCAGACTTCTGCTTATGCTGGGCCCTTTTTACCAGGCACCAGAGCAGGGTGCAGGGAGAAGCTGGGCAGCTGGTTCCTAACGAGCAATGGGAAGAAACCAGGGCAGGCTCCCTGACTGAAGAAGCCTCGTGGGCAGAAGATTAAACTTCCCTGAGCTGGCTCAGAGGGCTGCTTCTAGGAGAAGAAAGGGGGCTTCCTCTCACTTCATCTTCTGGCTGACTCTTTACTTGACACCTAAGTGCACAACCGGAAAGGCCCTCTGACAGGATCCACCCTGCCTAGGTCTTCTGAAGCAGCAGGAGCACAGGAAAAAGAACCAAAAAGGAGACAGCCATGCCAAATTAGCTTCCAGAAGCCCCAAGGCTAGTGCCATCACTCCTACACACCACATTTTCCAGGCCAGGAGCCCTGAAGCAATAATTTGCATTTTGCAAAGACCTGGGGCCAGGGGACCACAGTTTTGTACTGCCTAGTCCTCAGGTTCAGTCTTAATTCCCACCTGGACAAGAAACAACCTCTAGCAGTTCCCCAACTCACAGAAGCTTCCAGCACAGAAGCTGTGGGCAGGACACACATCTGATCTTTCTACTGGCAAACGCCTTCTTACTGCAAACAACTCTCAGGACTGCCGTGGAAAGATGGCTGGAGCCTGGAGCTTGCACAAAGAAGAGGACAATCCTTGAACCCACTTTGGTGACTTCTAGGCCTGAGGCTTCACAGGGCAGGACCGCTGCCACATCCAGCTAGAGCCTCAGTCATATAAGCACCTGCTGGTGACCACAGAAAGGGTGGGTGAAAAGTATCATTCTCCTAAGGGAGACCAAGTCACAACTGATCACATCTCCCTAAGTTAATAAATTATTAGTAGGTTAGGAGTCACTGCAATGAGAATGTGGCTTTGGAAAAGAAGAGAAAGAAAAAGCTAGGGCTGGGGTGTGGGGGGTCACAGCCCTTATGAGCTTTGGTGAAACACAGAAAAACAAGACCCCTGATGAAGTTGTGCTGCTCTCTAATTTGCAGGGCAAACTGCATCTCCAAGGAAGCAAGAGCCTGGGGAGAGCAGTGGAGGACAGCACGCCCCCATTCCACGTGCATGAATACACACGCGTGTGCACGCGTACACACACACACACACACACACACACACACACACACAGCCCAGGGGATGGAGAGCTAATGAATGCCCTCCTGAAATAGTTCTCACACCAAGAGGGCAGAAGCAGCAGCCAAAACCAAGGCAACGCACCTTTCTCTGCAGTTTGTTCCCAAATCTGAAGGCTGACCTTGAGGTGAGCCAACCCTGAGGCTATTTCTGGCACTCAGGGAGGCATGCAGGGGAGGGGCGGGGTCACAATTAGTGTTTAGAACACAGGGGACCTAAGTCCCTACCAAGTGATTCCCTTTAGAAGTCTAGGTCATGGGGCACCTGGGTGGCACAGCGGTTAGGTGTCTGCCTTCGGCTCAGGGCGTGATCCCGGCGTTATGGGATCGAGCCCCACATCAGGCTCCTCCGCTATGAGCCTGCTGCTTCCTCTCCCACTTCCCCTGCTTGTGTTCCCTCTCTCGCTGGCTGTCTCTATCTCTATCAAATAAATAAATAAATCTTTAAAAAAAAAAAAAAAAGAAGTCTAGGTCATGGAGGCAGCTTGGGGCGGGGCACTGCTTCTGCCCTGGCCCTCGTTGATTGTAAACAACCAAGCACCACACATAGTGTCAGACCAGCTGCTTCTTAATTCTATGAACTGAATTTCATGCTTTCTGTGCACACTGGCGTCATCTTCTCATCCATGGCAAAGTGTGGGTGTCTTCCTGACATGCTGGCAACAAAACGTTACTGGGCCCTGTGCCTATCAGGGGCTGAGGCTGAAAAACAGGTCTGAATGCACAAAGCGACCATTTAATAAGCCTCCTGTGGACAGGACCACATCGCACTTGGCCACCTTTTCCTTGGCCTCATGCACTGGCAAACGTATCCTGAGTCCTTCATAACTTCTCAACGTGAAATCAGGCTGGTCAGTGGGAGGCAAAGCGCATGCCTCCCTACAGAGGTACACATTTAGATGATCCTGATTAAAACCTTTGAGGTACTCAGCCAACAGTGCTGAGGACCTAAGCACACATTTCCTGGAGCAA
This sequence comes from Ursus arctos, assembly GCF_023065955.2. Classification (NCBI taxonomy): domain Eukaryota; kingdom Metazoa; phylum Chordata; class Mammalia; order Carnivora; family Ursidae; genus Ursus; species Ursus arctos. Next base: position 41,581,947 of record NW_026622819.1, on the reverse strand, counting down.
GTTTCTCTTCAGCAGGAGAAGCCTAGTAAAAGTTTACTGAGGAAGGAACAATTCACAATAACCCCAGATCTAGAGACAGAGTCTAAAAACAGAAGCTAATTTTAAATAAAATATAAATATTTTCAATTTAGGCAGCACTTGATATCTTTCAGAAGCTAAAGCAACTAAGAATACAACATTGTGACCCACATGAGGAATTCTGAGAAGGTGTTGTCCAGGGTCACAAGCCAGAGAGAGTAAGATTAAAAGCTCCAGCTTTGGGGACTGGTTTTAAACTACTAGGTAGGTCCAGACACCTCCTGGAGACTTAAATAGGTAGGAGGATACTGAGGTAAAATATTTGGGAGAGGTCTGAGAAAGAGATAGGCCCAGCCTTATAAGGAGAGGGGGTTCCCACTCATTTAATCCAGGCCTGGGCCTGGAAACGAGAAAACATGAGGTGGGGGATGCTAAGATTTTTAAATAAAGTGAGCTGTGCAATAGGAATAATTTGGGTGAGGTGGGTCAGAAGGAGGGGGGGCAGTAAGGGAGGAGACATGATGAGGGAAAAAAGTTGAAAAGTTCTGGGTTAAATTAAGTACAAATGAACAGGGATGGCACGGCCACTAAGAGGGACTTCTGCATATCTGCTACCCACTCCCTCCCCTGCCCTCAGCCCCACCTGGCCCAGGGTACCGAGGTGTCAGGTAGAGGGGTTCCCCGACAGCAACCTTGCCTTTCCCCAGAGCCTGACCCCTACCTAAGGCTCTGGGGCCAGGTGCTAGGGAACATACAGGGGTGGGGTGGGCAGCTGCAGGGAATGCACCCAGATCACTATACAAAGGCACTGGTGGAGTTGATGAAGATGGGAGCACTGCTTGGCTGGATCAGCTCGTAGAGGGCCTCATAGGTCCCCACCACAAAGCCCACGAAGCCCAGGATGCTGATCAGGGCGTCCTTGGCGATGGTGAGGGGGCTCATGCCCTCCGAGTAGTAGGTGGTGATCTCCAGGAGGGGTGGGATGATGAGGGCCAGGGCACTGCTGCTCACGGACCCCACCAGGGAGATGACCAGGTCCAGGCGGGGGATGAGGATGGCCAAGATGCCTGCAGGAGAGAGGACACACCTGTTCAAGACTGCCTAGAGCTGGAAGAGACCTCCTCACTGTTGAGCAAATTTAGCAAGTGTCCTTCCTCTCGAATGGAGAGCTCTGTAGAAACAGACATTATCCAGTCCAATCTCTCATTCCACAGAAGAGAAAACAAATGCCCACAGGTGTGGAACAACCTGGGTCTCACTGCAAGGCTGGCAGAACTGGGACTGGAACCCAGATCTCCTGGCTTTCAGCTTTTCCTGCTACAGGACATGACTTCCATCTTTCTGAAGCAAAGGAACAAAATTACATTCCAGGGCGGTCTGGTCCCTATCAGAGGAGAGAGGCTGGAGCAGAAAGGGAGGTGGACTATTTCTGAGCAACTGGTCATTTTCGTACCACTGAGGGTCCCTCCAACACAAACATCTCTACTCAACGGACAAGGAATAAAATGGGAAAAAAGCCGTCCTTCTGGAACAATGTGATAAACCCCATTTCACAGAGCATTTCCCTATAGGGCAAGTAGAAGCAGCTCCATGTGCAGGCTGACCTGAGGAGCCAGGCCCCACACAATGACTACATGCCTGTGCCAGGACAAGGTAGTGGCTCCCACACCTGAAACTTAGGCACGGGTGTATGTGAAGGAGGTGGAAGTGACGAAGAATGGTACGCTGCATTAGGAAATCCCATCAGCTTTCATACCCCAGCCATGGCTGCCCTGCTATCCCAATACGGAAGGAGGCTTCACTGACTGCACTTACTCCAGTGCCCACTGATCCCACCATTCCCATCTGACTCAGCTTTCCACTGGAGGTGGGGAATGAAGGCCAATGTTTCACAAATTTATGGAGGATTATGGGCTCTGGAATTAGGCTCTTGTGTTTGAATCCTGACTCTGCCTACTTGACACTGGGGGAAGTTACAGCCCCTGTATATTCCCTGGTTTTCTTGTTGGCAAAATGAGGATACAAATGGCTCCTGCATCACAGAGATATGATGATGATGAAGTGAGCTGACACAGGGACTTAACACAAGGCTTGGCATACAACAGGCTCCTGATACAGTTCATATAATCATTGCTAGTATATATATTGTTGCCCATGAAAAGTGCATCATTAACTCATTAGCAATCAAATGTATTTTGACAAATAGTCTTCCCCACAACTGGAGATCCTTAGCATTGAGACTGGGATCCAGAGCACATCCCTGACCTGATTCCCATCAGTTATATCTTATATGGGGGCTTCCATTCCAACTCCACTTCATAAAGCAATGTAGCCAAGTCGTTCTGAGGAAGGCACCACAGTGGTGAGATTGCCAGAACACCTCAGTCCAAGGCAGCCAATCTTCCATCAGGTCAATTTCACTCCTCTGATGGACTGTCTGCATTGATCACTTCTTCTTTGGCTGAGCTACAGACAAAAGGACTGGGTTGCATTTAGAAGCCAGGTTTGATGAGAAGTGCTTGCTTTTAAATGGGAATAGCACTCCCTGCAGTAAGAGGAGAGGCATGTGGGTCCAAGACTTACCAGGGGAGGGACAAATTCATCTCCTGTCTCATATTTATTCTGAAGCTATGTCAACTTAAATGAATTCAGTTCCTTGTTCACACTGGCCACCTTTCAAGGATTTAACAGCTACCTGTGCCTAATGGCTACCATCCTGGACAGCACAGACCCAGAACACTTCCATCACAGCAGAACATCTAGCGTCTGGTAGATAGCATTGTGAAGCAGCCACTCATTGGCCGAATCTGCCTTGGGTCCATGGGTACAACTTTACAACATTACTATTGTTCCCAGAGAGGTTAAATGATAGAAAGTGACAGACCTGAGACTAGAATCCAGGACTTCAAGTCCCTGGTACAGTCACATCACAGAGCTGACAATTAAGAAAATGCAGAATGATACCCGCAGGAGGGAGAAGAGGGGAGCTGGCTGATCAGCAGAAAGATCCTGTCTGTGAAGAACGGGAGGAGTCAGATGCTGGGTTAACACTCACAGGGATACACTGCAATCGTTTAGCAGAGAATTGGTATATAATCAGCCCTGACCTCTCTCTGCTTTGTTAAAGAAGTAAGACAAGGGTTTTGAAGCCTGATGACAAAAGGGAATACAAGGATACTGAGTCTCAGATCTGCCTCTGCCATGGTTTTACAGCCTGGGGGCAATCCCTTCCTCTTTCCTTATTCTAGTGTCCAACCATAATGGCAAGTATCCATTAACACCTTCACTGTTCTGAAGCCTTCAGAAAGTCCACAGAAAGTATAGGCTTTTAACTTGCCCTCCAAGTTAAAAATAGTCTGCTTCGGCTCTTAGCTCTTTCTAAATAGAGTTGGTGATATCCCTCAGATCTTCAGAGTTGAATCTGGAGGAAAGTTAAAAATATAGAAAGCTGATGACAAAATAGCTTTCTCATCACAACCAAATGCTCAGTAAGAGTTGATCTGCTATGTGACCCAGAAAAGGACACCTGCCCTCTCTGGGGTCTCGGTCTGCATCTGCCTAATGTCAACCTCATGGTGATGGCTCCCATGGTTCCAATTCAAGTGAGTAGTGGGGTGGCAATAGCACTGAGGCAGCAATCAGAACTGAGCCCTAGGAGAAGCTGGTACAGGAAGGTGGTTAAGAGTGTAGGCTCTGGATTCAGAACCTGGGCTCCAATCTCAGTTCTACCACTAACCAGCCAGCTACTTAAACTACTGCTGAATAGGGATAGTCAAATGAGATCATTCACATAAAGAACTTAGAGCACTAAGCGCACAATGAATGCTTCATAAATGTGAGCTAATGCAACCACCAGTCCTAGCACAAATAAGCTCACCATTTGGAGTCTCAGCTCGGTCACCCATGACTGTACCACTGAATGGTCACTCGAGTCTCATCCAGCTCTGAAATGTTAAGGAACTAAACAATGCAGGTTTAGTCACTTAGGAATGTGTTCTGGGATATGTCCCTCAGCTCACTGTCAACTGGGAAGCACCATGTACCACTCAATGGTAGCACAGCAAAGCAATGGGATTCCTCTCCTAGGACACATGGTTGTGCCAAAAACACAGCCACCAGCCTGCCTGGTTTTCTGCCATGAAAGGAGTGTGAGTTATTCTTCCGGTGCCAGCCCCTGGTCTCCATGAATGCTCCAGTCCACTCAAGAGAAAGGAGACCTTCATCAGAGACAATGAGCCCGAGGAGGAGAGAAGTCAGATGACCTCCCCAGTTCCTCCCGGCTCTGAGTCTGCCATCCCCCCTCCCTCCCATTAACCTGGAGGACATATGGTACTTTGCAATACGACTTAAGTGAGGTCAGATGTGCTCAACTCTATGATAAGAATTAAGTGGAAACAGCAACAGAAGCTTGTGTGATTGTAATCTTTTCTCAGATTAGACAGAGATGTTCTACTTCATCATGACATTTTAAAAGCAATCTAAAAACTTGTCTTTGTTTTTACTACAGAGGACATACGAGATAAGCTTGCTTAACAAAAATCTCTTTTAAAAGCGGCTACACTTTTCTCTTCTCTTAAAGCCAGGATCACAGGGCTGCAAAGGGAAGGCCCTCCTCCTGTCCTAACTGGACCAGACACCACAACTGAACCCCAAATAAAGCCTGACACTGGAGATAGATAATGGGGAAGGGATGGGGAGAAGGCAAGAATTGTGAGCCTCCGACTAATATGCCGGGGGAAGAAGAGGACCCAACCAAATTAGCACAAATAGCCCCAAGGGCTCAAATTGCAGGGGTACCTGTTTTGTCCCCACGCAAAATGCGGCAAACTAGTTTTAGCTAATTCCAGAGACAGGAATCAGGTATTTAGAAAAGATGTGGGAGCAACCAAAACCTCTTCTAGCATTAAACGTCTTTACTCTGAGTTAAAGCCCTCTAGAAAGAGAAAGAAGGTAGAGACCTCAGGAAGCAGCCAACCAGGAATATCCTGCCCCTACTCCCTCCTTGCTCCCTCACAAGAGCATCCCATACAAAGAGGAAGATAGCACACTCCTAACTGGCAAGTCACCACCCTCTGCAGCAGCCTGGCTGTGGCATGTACAGCAATGGGGGACTGAGGACAACTCAGCTAGCCCACGTGATTAGCCCAATGGTATTACAAAACATCTTCCCTTTGGGTTAAGAGACACTAAAAATATGATCTTTTAACTGCTGAAGTAACACGAGGCAAATGACCATGTTCAGAGAAGTAACTGATTGGGATTCTGGAGCCTGTGGTTTTAGACCAGCAACAGAAAAGCTGACTTATGCACTAGAGAAGAGAAAACACTTAAGAGAACAAACACACTTACAGAAATACGTTGGACACCTACAGCCCTGTGCCCAGAAGCTCTTTCTGCTGTTTCACTGCGATTGATGCTGGTGAAGCCTACCTGTGTTACTCTAAAATGTCTAGAAAGCTACCTTGAAAATTAACAACAGTCTTGAACACAATACATAATCTCACTTAGTGGGAGTATAAATTAAAAGTATAAAAGCAAGGAAAACAATCTACATGTCCAACACTAAAGGAGTAGCTTAGAAAATACAATACACCAATATAATGGAATATCATGTGGTCGTGAAAATATTTATGAAGGATATGCATATTCATGATATATCAAATAAAAAGCAAAAGACAAAGTTCTGTGTATACTATGATTGCAACATGCACCCATGAGGAGTAACACAGAAGAGAAAATGCAAAAAAAAAAATCATTTTAAGTCAGTGGGATATTTAGAATTTCTTTTTCAATAACCCCATATCTAGACATTCTTGAAATGTTTTTACATTAACTTTCTTTTTTTGAGCAATATTTTGGTAGGAATTTAAAATCAGGCTTGAAGCAGTTGTGCAGAATCACAGTTTAGACTTGAGAGAAGCCTTAGCAATCAGATACCCTGCACGTCTTACAGCTGAGGAACCTGAGGCCTAGCTCAGGAGGGTTCGCTGGGGGCGGGGGGGGGGGGGGCAGGGTGCACAGCTCATTAACACTGCTGCCCTTTGTCTCTGCAGCTGCAGGATGGAGAAGTGTGAGAGGCCAAAAGGTGCCAAGAAGCCACTCTGTTTGGACCTGGAAGATTCATATTCGATAGGGTCTGGCTGTTTGGAATGTTCTACAGCTATGCATTCCAGTCCAAACAGGCCTTTTAATTGATACGGCTTTATGTTATAACATCTTCAACAATAGGTTTTTGAAATGTTCACACTTCACTGAAGTAAGATGTTTCACGTGGCAAATGCCACAGAGAATTAGCACAAACCCCTGAAGGACAGGTTAATGCCTCATGGAACCTGAAGAAACCACTCTTCCTATACCTCTGAACTCCCTCTGGAGCCAGCGTCTTCCAGCCTCTCCTCCTACACAAACTCTGCACATAGGTGACCTGCTAAGTGCAATTCAAACATATGGGCCAGAAATAAACACCGTTCCATATGCAATCACAACAAAATGAGCACCATTCCCTGACACACATATTCCCCCTTCCCCTCCTCTCCAACAGTCTGAAATTAAGCACCAAAAAGTAGACACAGCAGTCTTTGGGGAATGCAGAAGAGTGGTGAGAAAGGTAAATTACAAATGGAAAAAAAATGACTCTGGACCAAATTCCCCTGTTCCCCTTGGGGGGCTGGAGGGTGAGGAAGAGGAGGAAAAGTTGGGGGAAAGGACAAGAAAACACCATAAATAGCAATAAAACAATCTGCTATTAAAATTTATGGGTATAACTGAAAACAATCAGTTCTAGCAAAGTTCTAAAATCATAAACCAATTAACCTTAAGCAGAAAAGATCTGAAAGTACAGAAAAAAACAAAAACAAAATAAACTCACATAAATATATTTAAGTTGGAGTTACAGTGAAATGCCTCTCCTCAATCCCACAATCACTTCAAAGTCTCCAGGGAAGTAAGAGAAGCCCGAGTGCTCAGAGATGAAGAGGCTGCATCATTTAATAGGCTGACCGTGCAATGCTAAGTCACAACAGATCACAGAAGGGGAAAATAACTGAGTGAGCTTGAAGATCAAAACCAGCTTGTATCCTTTGAGCATCACGCTTTCTAAGAGAGATGAAACCCCCAGACACAGTCAGGAAAAGCGAAGCAAAAACCAAGAGACATCTAAGGATAGCACGAGGTCTGTGAATCAGAGACTGGTGGCTCCTGTGGGGTGCAGTGGAAAGAAACCTGGCAGGAAGCAAGACATATGCTACCGGAGGCTAAGCCAGGCTTGAGAAGAAAATGGGGCCAGGAGAGGAATCAGGCCCAGCATCACTGCCCCAGCTCTTCAGGCAGGGAGAAGTTGGTGTTTAGGCAGTTAGAACACATTTTACCTAGACAGACCTACCTTTTCTAGAGGAACCACTTTGAAAAAAGCCAATTATCTGAACCATCCCCACTCTTTCTTCCAACGCCCTTTGGATTCCAGAATGGGAGCACTGAAAGTTGACATCATAAACACTGCACACATGAAAGCTGTCTCTTCAACACTTAGAGGAAATCCATCCACAGAGAAACATATACATCTGCGTCAAAGCATTGGGAGTTGCAGGCAGAAGACAGGAGCAAAATCCAGAGTACCTTAGCACATATTAAGGCAAATTACTGTAAAGGCAAGATACGTCACATTCTTTCCTCTTCAGTTGCTCTGGGGCAACAGTGGCCTATAGGTAGCTCTGGGCACTGGATTAGCTGCTGAGTGGGCTTTTCCTATAGGCTGGACTAGACAGGGCCAGAAGGTCTGCCAAACAGAGGCTACATACAAGGAGAAGTGAGATTCTTTGTTGCCATCAACTTGCTGGAGTTGGCAAATCCAAGTGGTCCACCCTCTGTCTGGCTCCTACCCAGACCCATCCTGTAACAAATCCTTAGATAGAATGCTGCCAAACATTAAATCACAAGGTCCTGGGAAGGCATTCAGTTCCTTAGCTCTAGGGAGTTCCTTCCATACAAAGATCCAGGACACTGAGCTTGACCCACACCCTTGAAGTACAATGAGAAAGAGAACTGCAAGTGGCTTGAAGAACTCTATTCCAGGACAGGCATTAGTCCGTTCCCTTGAGGAAGTTCATTTCGGGATAGGAACTAGTCTGTTTCTTGAGGAGATGCATTCTGCGATAGGCACTATTCAGTTCCCTTGAGGAGGTCCTATCTGGTATAGCCACCAGTCTATCCCCTTGAAGAGGTCCATTCTGAGATAGGCATTAGGCTGTTCCCTGAGAAGGTCCATTCTGGAACAGGCACTAGGCTGTTTTCTGGAGAAGGACCATTCTGGGATAGGCACTAGTTTGTTCCCGTAAGGAGGTCCATTCTGGAACAGGCACTAAAGAAGGCCTTTTCAGGATAGGCACTAGTCTATTCTCTGAGGAGGTTGTTTCTGGGATAGGCACTAGTGTGTTTCCTTGAGGAGGCCCATCTGGGATAGCTATTATTCCGTTCCTTGGAAGAAGTCCATTCTTGGATAGGCACTCATCTGTTACCTTGAAGAGGCTTATTCTGGGACAGGCACTAGGCTATTCCCTGAGGAGGTCCATTCTGGAATAGGCACAAGTCTATTTCCCATGTCTAACCTCTACTGCCCTCCTCTTGCTAGTAGTCAACCCATAAAGTCATTTCTGATTTTCCAGACTATGGTCAAATGCAAGACAACTTTCACACCATTTATCCCTAAAACACTCCATTCTGGTTCAATTTAAAAATCATAGAGACCTATCTTTATTCCAAAGATAGAGGCTTGGACTGGATAATTTAAGAAATTCCCAGGGAAGTCTCAATATAATAAACCAAGACATTTCTTTCCCCAAAACAATACAATTTTAAAAAATAAAATAAAAAGCCAAACATAGCCAAAAAGTGAAACCTAGATTCCAGCACTTCAATCTGGAAAGAAGTTGCAAATCTCCTAGAAATTTAAATTAGATGTTATAGACCAATCTATTCAGAGGTTCTCTATTCTTATCAACTCATAGAAGCTACCAAAAAGAAAAAGAAAAAGAAAAAAAGAAATATTTATTTTTATTTTAAAATGTATACTGGTTTCAACCAACAGAAAATAGAATAATATCTTGTCTCTTAACTCACACTCCTGGGTGTGTGGTCAGGGAGGAGGAATAAAACACAAAGTAAAAAATGAAACACCTAGATTAATCCATACAGATTTTCTAAGAAACACATTTAGTAAATGTCTAGTATAGTATCATGTAGGCTCAAAATGAAATCTAAGGGAATAGACTGTCACAATGGAAAATGATTATTTGAAAACACAAATAAACACGCAGCTGCTATTAAGGTAACCTACACTCATATGCATATGAGTTAAATGGCTCTCTTTAGACTTTTACCTTATTTTATCCCAAGGACATGGGATAGTAATTTTATATATTTATTATGAATTATGACCATCACCGTACTATTTTATGCTGTGTCCACAAACAAACTACTGTTCTCATTCCCATGTCCTTTAGAGCACATAGATAATCAATTCACTTCACCACCTAGCCAGGCCTCAACTCTGCACCTGAGACAGCAGGCCAAGTTTCCTGCTGACACACTACAACTGTTTCACTCCAATAGGCTCTCGTTCAAGAAAGCCCTGGGGACCGGATGCCCTTTGGGAAAGCAAACAAACAAAGCAAGTATCTTGTCTTCTACTCACAGGTCAGGCAGACCAGCACGGTGCGCACGAACAGGTCTACCACCAGCTCCCAATGCTCGGGAACGCGGGACACGAAGAAAGGGATGATGATCTCAGCTGGGACGTAGAACTGGAGGGCATAGGTGAAGAAGATGCCAATGGAATATAGCAGCTTGACCGACTGGTACAGCCTGGGGAGAGAGCCAAGACAGGTTCAAAGGCCTACTCTGCTTCCACGTGCACAAGCAGTGAGAGGGCAAAACAGTGTCACGGTGAAGAGGCCATATCTATCCAAGTCACAAATGCATGTGGTCCTTTGGACCCAGCAATTTCAAGTCTAGGGATTTATCCTGCAGATACGTTTGCACATGTGCACAAAAAATTTACACTCAAAATATGTCACTGCAGCATTATTTAAGTAAGAAAGACTGAAAGCAGATTAAATGTTAACCAGTGGGGAACTAGCTAAATAAATCATGGTGTCCCATACAGCTTTTAAAAAGTATGAGGCAGAACTATAGGTGCTGGTATGGAACTAGCTCTGTGATAGAATAGTAAGTGAAAAATGGGTGAAGAAACAGTGTCTACAGTGTGCTACAAATTGTCCAAAAAAAAAAAAAAAAAAAACGGAAAAGGAAAAAGAAGGGAAAAACATTTCCCCTCACATACACATACATATGACATTCTTACATACTCTAAGTATTTCCAAAAGGAAATACAAGAAACTGGTAATATGGCTGCCTCTAAAATGGGCAACTGTAACACTGGGGACTTTGGGGGAGGCAAATGAAAACAAACATATTCTGTATACACTCTGAACATCTGGAATCTTTACCAGGGACATATGTCCTTTCAAAAATTAAAATATAACAGGTCTTTTTATATCCTTCCCCTCCAATTCAGTGTTCCCCAGAATGAGACAGCGACCACACAGCCAAGAAGCAGGAACAAAACCCATCTTTCCACTCCACTGTGGCTGTCTCCCTACCGCAGCTTCACATGAGGCTTCCCGGGGAGACCATTATGTCATCATCCAATATCTCTATCTCATCTCATGACAGGACTGTGCAGGGTAGAAAACAAGTCTGATCCCCATAAGTACTCATGGATCTGACACAAATATTAAAAGGGAAGGCCACCCTGCCCCTTAGCAAAGTTCCACTTCAAACAGGACCCTCATGCATTAGGCAGCAAGAAACACAGGCCTCTCCCACCTCGTTGGAAATCTATTTAAAAGTAGTAATTATATTGTGTATAATGTGCACTGAATTTCTCTGTGGTTGAACTTAATACCTAGAATATATTCTTATGCTATAAACAGGAGAACACCCTCAGAGAGACTGAGTTTGACAAAGGGTCTTACTTGCTCCAAGAATAGAAAATAAAAAGGCTTTGGAAAAATCAGCTGGTGGCTCTATAATTAAACTCAGTACAACACCAAAGCCTTCTGAAGTGCCGGGAAGTCTGGAAGCAGGACAGTCACCTGCAGGGACAGCTAAATAAATTGCACCCGAATGGAGGCGGAAAGATTAGAGTAGCTGGGTTTGGAGTATCAGAGGAAAGAAGACAGGTGCTTATCTATGGCTTCGGATTATGTGGACTGCTTTTGTTCCTGCTGATCCATTTATCTTCAGTTATGCCAAGCTACCACCTGGCTCTTGAAAGGGCAGGAACATTTGGAAATTTAAAAGCAGGCATCAGAGTGAAAGAGAAAGACTTTCTGAAAACAATAGCCTATTGCAAGGATACCACTTGGCTGGCCACCCCACAGATCTTGTCCCCAGACCCCTGCTGGTTAGGGTGTCCTGTGCTAAACACCAACAGCACTGCTGAATAAATGTTTTCCTCAATTTTCTCCACCTGTCCTTGCACAATGCCTTACTGATTGGAGCTCTAAAAACATGCACAGGCAGGTCAACCAGGCCAGCCTGAAAGGTCCTTCTGATCCCCAGAGCACTCAACAAGCTTAGTGTCTGCTCAGCTGCCCTCCAGAATGAAATTCTAATCTCCAAAAGAGAAATGTTGCTTCAGACACACCCTGTGACAGCTACTTTTTTATTTTTCTTAAAGGTTTTATTTATTTATTTATTTATTTATTTATTTATTTATTTATTTATTTGAGAGAGAGAGTGAGAGCGCGTGCATGTGCGCGTGAGCGCATGACTGGTGGGGAGGGGCAAAGGGAGAAGGAGAAGCAGACTCCCCGCTGAGCAGGGAGCCTGTCATGTGACTCAAACCCAGGACACTGAGATCATGACTTGAGCTAAAGGCAGATGTTAAACCAACTGAGCTACTAAGGTACCGCGACAGCTACCTTTTTAGTTAGCATTTCAATATGTCTCAGTGTTGCCGTGCAATACAGTAACCAAGAGCTAAGCAAAGTGAGATACAGAAGGGCTCCCCCCAAGCCCTCATCCATGGTGACAGGCCTCCACCTGCACGCCATCCAGTCAGTGACTGCCACAGGGGAGAGGTACAGCAGAAGTTGGGAACCTACTCATTTCGCGCTCCTCTCTCCCTGCCCATTTGGAATGTTTAAGGTAAACTGATGGGATACTTGGCCTTTCCAGGCTCAGATTTCCAGGGAGGAATGGAGTATCGGTCACTTGATAATGAATCCATTTGGCATGTACCTCCACAGGAATTCCTCCTCCAAACAAAGCAGCAGCTCAGCGCAGTGTCCTCCTTCTGATAGCACCAGAATAGGATTACAAAGTGCTTTCTCATGCATAACATTTGGTCTTTGTGACAATCCTGGCAGGAAGAAATGACTATTCCCTGTTCCCAGAAGTGGGAGCTGAGGCGGTGAACAGCTGTGACGTGCCCAAAGCCACAGAGCTGGACATGGCAGATCGCCTCTATCCTCTGCGCACCAGCTGCTTCCTGAGAACATCTCCTCATTCATAAGATGCTCAGTCCCCGCATTTAGTCCTCCTTTTCATTCAAAAGTCATCCCCTGGGTAATGATCATGTACCAGGCACTGTGTCAAGTGCTGGGGTGCAAAGGAGCCCTGCCCTCCCAGAGCTTACCGTGTAGGGAGATCACAGTTTGGGTAAATGGACAATTACAGTACTATGGAATAAGGTTTAGGCTAGGGTCCGAATGGGATCCCAGAAGAGCAGAAGAAAGGAGCATCTGACCTAGACTGGAAGTTGTGGGTAAGACAGCAGAAACAGTTTCTCAAAAAAGACTGACTCCTAGACTAAGTCTTCCTGGCCAAGTAGGAATGAGGTACAGGTAGAGCTAGAGCCAGAGTGGGACTGACAGGCACCGTAAAGGTTTCGCCTCTCAGAGGAGCAAAGGGAAGCCCCTCAGGGCTCTCAACAAGGGGATGTACAACTGACTTGAGTCTGAGATGGCTCATACAGGTAATGGGAGAACAGGTATGAAGAAGGAGTAAGACTGAGATAGGTGGATGAGTCAAAAGGCTCAGTGGGAAGCCAAGGAGGGACGGTGCTAGCCTGGGGGTGGGGTGGGGGTGGCAGCAGTGGGCTAAAGTGAAGTGAGCTAATTTAAGGTCTAAGTAGAGGAAAACCCACATTCTGACCCATTAATTAAAAAAAAAAAAATCCAGTGTTGCCAGACTTCCATCTTCCCCCACATACCAGCAATTGGGCAGGTTGAGGGTTATGCTCCCTTGGATATTAGCTCCAAATTGCAGGTACCCCAGACACCCCAGACTGATGTAGAGGGCAGTGACGATGGCCATTCCCACGTACAGGATGAGCGGAAATTTCTGGGGATCCTTCATTTTGTTTTCAAGGGGCAGAACCTATTAGAGTAGTAAGAGAGAAGGGAAAACAGAGGAAAAAGTAACATTAGTGGCCAAAATAAATTGTAATCTTCTCAGAAAAAGTAACTGCTTTATCTCTAGGATTCCCCAAAAGCACATCTATCCTTTACTAGACAGATAAACAAAGGCATTTCCTCAGAGCTGGAGGGGATACCCTGCTTTCCGTGTGGAAGTGGGGAAGTCCTGAGGGCAAGGGCAGGCAGGATTGGGCCCCGGGACTCCTGCCCAGGCCAGCACTCTGAAATCCTGCTCCAGGGTCCCCATGGGCTGGGGGTGCTCTCTGCCCCTTGGCACAGCCACACGGCAGCTGTGTCATGCCCACCCAGCACAATGGAGAACAGACATCGTCTGAGATCACAGCTCTGCTAACCTGTCCAAAGAATGCAAAACATAGGTCAGGGAAAACTGCCACTCTAGTTCCTGGAAACTGTTTCCTTACCTCCAAAAGGGCAGGTGCCAGCAGTGACATTAAACCTCTGACTTAGAGAAGCGGGGGTGCTGAGGGAGTCACAAATTACAGGATGGAGAGATTCAGGCTCGCAAAATATACAACAAAACACACTTTCCATATTCCTATTCCAAACCACTGACCTTGCTGCCCTTTCCCTCACAGCAGAGGACATTCCAAAGCAAAGCAAAGGCCCCTTTGAAGACTGGTTCTTTTAGGCACAGGGAAAACAGAAGGTGTGATTGACAAGCTTCACAACCGGCTATCTACTGCATCTGGCATGGCTGACAAGGAAAAGCAATGCAGGGCAATGTCTAGCTGCCCCACAAACCATCTTTGATCTTGTCATGACACAGCGTTTCCTCAACCACCTGCGGCCATGAGGCAGCGTGGGTCTGTGCCAGACACACCCTGGCAGACGCCAAGGGCCTGCTGCAGGCCCAGTGCTGTGAGGGGCGCCACAGCTCCGCACTTCCAACTGGGCCTCAGCATTGTACCCCCTCCCAGCTCAGGGGTCTCAAGCTGCAATTGGTCCACATCCAATTATAAAGTTTGTAAGCTTTCCTTCCATTACCTTTTATGGAGTCTAGAGAGCCAGAGGGCAGGCAGCCCATCTCCTGCATGTCTGTCAGGCCTGGGCCAGTGGCACAAACACAGAGAGAGTGCAATGAAAAAACAGTGAGCAGGGGCCCTTCACCGGACACACTCAACAACCCTCAAGTCCAAACTAAGAGTCAAAACAGCTGTGTTTTCTCCCTTATAAAAATAGAAAACACAGAGAAATCTTGAAGTAACAGATAATGATGATTACAGAATAACTCCATTTCCAAGCCTTGGCTGATGAAATGATGCAAAAAGCAACTTCTGCACTACGCTGTTAGGGAAAAGTGACATATTCAGTACAATGCTTAAGAACCCAGGGTCTCCAGGCAGCTTTCCACACTTAATTCAATCTCTTCTTTCCAGTCCCATGTACTTGGGGCCTCTTTCTCACTGCTACAACACGGGCCATTTCAGGCCTCAGACCCAGCAGCAGAGGAACATTCGAGAAGCCCCAAAAAAGAGCAAAGGGAAAAGTGTTAAAAGTCAGGACAACAACTTACACACTGATCACTTAGAAAGCCTCCCCTATGATGTTAGAGCCTTAACTCATTCCATCAATATTACTGGGGCAATTTCTTAGTATTTTGACAAAAAAATCTGTCCAGCTTCTAGGTTTTCTTAAAAGAATATAAAGTGATAGAGAAATCAAAAGAGGGAAAAAAGATATTCCACAAAACGAAAAGTGTCTTCCCTTTTCTAAGCTCTTGACCAGCAGAACTAATAATTTTCTTCAGAGAAGAATTCTGGACCTTTACTATGAAAAACATAAATAAAAATCAAATTAGGTACAACTAAGTGGCAAATTCCTCTCCTTAAGGAGAAGAATTGGGTAAAATCACAGCAACAATGGGGGAAGCTAAGCCAGGAGTGAAAGCTAAGCCTATTTATCTACACACAAAAAAATATGACACATCAATGTTCCAGGACAGAGAGATAATTTGCATATTTATTAATTTAATAATAAAATCAATAGCATTATTAACAAAAATAAAAATTATTTAACACTCACTATGTGTCAGGGACTAAGCAAAGCCATACATATCTTATTTAATCCTAACAACTATTAATCATTAAGTTCACTTTTCAGAATCAAACAATGAAGGCTCAGAGAAGTTTCGTCCTTACAAAGGTGACACAGCTACTCCTTGGCAGAGCCAGAACTTCTCCCAAGTCAGTCTGACTCTAGACCCTGCATTCCCAGTTGCCATGTATTACTGCTTACTGCACACATAGGGGATGACTGTACAACACAGGGGGTTTGAATGTAAATGTTCTTAAATCACATACAATTTATTTTCAAAAGCTAGAGCTGGGAAACTCCAGTGGAATCCCTGAAATGCTGTTGATTAACTGGCCAGTAAGTTTCAGAAGATAATTGCTAATAGCATTTCCTCAGCCTTCCATCAAACAGCCCTCAAGGACACCAAGGACAACAGCTCATCACAGTGCAACTCTTACCATCCCAATGCCTTCAAATGCAAAAATGGCCGTGCCAAAAAACAAAGGGTAGGTCTTCCAGGGTGCCACCAAGGGGAGGCCGCTGGGGTCTGGGATATTCTGAAAGAGAAAATAAAACCAAGTAAAGGTTATACAGAGATTCGAGATTTGAACTCCAACGTCAGATGTCATACCTCTTCCTAAATCCAAGATCCTTTGAATGGAGAAAGTCTGACATCTGAGAGATGATTTGGGGGACATTTAGCTTTTGTATTTTTTTCCCTTCAGGCTGAGAAAACCCTACCTGCTTTAGCCCAGTGTACTATAAAAAGACTATAGCCCAGTGTACTATAAAAAACTCAAATGTTGAAGCTTGCATAAAAATAGTTACATTCTTTCATCAGGTAATCCCATACCCAGAAATTTAATCCAAGTAGGAAAAAAAATCAAAATATAAAAAAATTAGAGCAAAGTTATTTAATAGTAATTAAAAACAACCTAAATATTCCCAAACAAGTGAAACTAGTTAGCTTACTGCACATCAACCATACCATAGAATATTATGCACTATTTTAAAAGTAAAAATTGAAATAACTAAGTAGCACATGAAAAACTGTTTATGAAATAATAGAGAGAACATTAACGTTTTAAATTTACATATTCACTATAATACAACTACATAAACACTCCACACAGATAAAGCTGGAAGGAAAGGTGGAAGATTTTTAAAAGAGCTCTTTTCCTTTTTTTCTCTGCTTTTCTTTCTTCCTTTCTCTTTTTCTTTCTTTCTTCTCTTAATTCTTGTGAATGAGTTTGGACACTTGAAAAATTGTACTAATAAACACGTAACAGGAGTACTGGAACATTTAAGGACAAAATAGCAAAAAAAAAAAGCATTTAAAAATAGAGGCAAATAAAAAGCAAGGAAATTGTTAATTGCCGGTAAAATGTAAAGATGCACAAGCAAGGAGGTGCAGACAAAGAATCCTCCCTGGCTCAACACTGAACGATAACGTCCAGTAATGGGACAGTAAGGAACAGGACTCAGAATGGGACAGAAGCTTCTGTCCTTTCAGAATGTGACTTTTTCAACCACGTGCATACACTGCTTACATTAAATAAGAAGTGATTTTAAAACTGCCTTTACCATGTTTTAAAACTGATTTAACTACAGAGGTTAAAAACTAAAGAGGTAGATAAATATGGGGCACGCTCTAACAGTATAACAGAATAATATCAGTGAAAAAGATCTACTAAGATCTCTGTAATAGGCTTCTCTTTGAATGTTTTCAAAGCAATTCCACTATATTTTCCCTAAAATATAAATAATTTAAAAAATCTTTTTTTTTTCCTGAGGCCCTGCTAATAAAGATCTCTTTATAAGAACTATTTCAATACATGGAATGAAGACAGACTAAGAAATATTTTTGCTCTACAATGAGACAAAGAGTGAAATTGCCCTGTAATTATTCCTGAATCACAGTGCAACTTAAGTTCCTGGAAACAGGAACGATCTATTGATTAGTGGGTGACTATTGCCCAGGTTTATACATCAGATCTGGCTGAGGTATCAGAGAGGGAATTTCAGAATACATGTCTGGGGATACCAGTGTGAATGAGACCAGCAGAAAAAATTTATAATTCTATATACTTAATGATTGCTACTGACTTGGAGCTCAACCCATTAAACGAAAAAAGTTTAATGTGCAAAGAAACACATTAAAATCAGCTCATTATCAACATATTGTCTCCTCAATTTTATGATACTATTAATTTCAGTGATAATAGCTTTTTGAGAAAATTCTGTTCAATGTACATGAGGATGCAAGATGTACTCCAATTTTGGAAACATAAATGTGAAAAAACTGCATTTCAGAATTAAGGAAATGCAGTGATAAATACATTTACTGGGAGCCCCCTCTGGGTGCCATCTGTCAGTCCAGGTGATGAAGATATGGGGAAACCTGCACAGGTGAAAGGCCTCAGTCAGCTTCCTGGGCTGGCGTGTGCATGAGGAGCAAGAGCACCAGTCACACACATGCTCGGAGCTGGGAAAAAATTCAGAAACACCGGACAGCGGGAGAAAATGCCAAGACAAGACAGCAGTAACAACAGCAAGGGCAACAAAAGTGACCCAAAGGGAGCATCTTACACACCTATACACCACATCAAAATGAAGCTGCTTGATGCAGAGCCAAACCACCATCCTCCCCAGCTTCCCCCAGAGCAGAGAGCACTGCGTGATCACACATGGCTCCTGCCTGAGCCCAGAGGCAGGCTCACACTCGCTTTTAAGAAATCAGCAGGGCTGCCTCATCCGCAGGTGCCGGTTGCATGACGCAGACAATGCTCTGAACGGACACCGCCTTCACCTGGGACTGAGACACTGTCGGAACCCACACTCCCATCCCAGCCCTCTGTTCACAGCAACCACCGCAGTGCTTTCAAACTAAACGCAGCACGTGTGCGCGTCTGTGTGAGGTGGCCTTGCTCCCTTTAATGTCCACTGTGTTGTGTCCCCGGCACTGATTGAGATCTCTAATTACAAAGTTAAATCATGCGTTTATTTACCCTTCCTTGTTTTAATTTAATTTGCCAGAGGCAGAGAAAGAAACTCTCTGGAAATGGTCAATCATGCATTCACGGGCCCTCCTTCCATTCCCATAAAAAACAGGTTATGGACAGCAGTTAATTTTGTTTTTAAAAATCAGTTCTGCAGAAGAAGAGTCAATATCTGCCACCTATCTGACTTCCTAAGCCAGAGGAAAACCAGTAAATGCTCACTGAGTACAATGTTAATCTAAACTCATTATGTCATATCCTCAGTGCAGGAAGTGTTATTTTACAATGCACCGTATTCCTAGAAACCGTATCAGTGAGTGACTGCGTCACGGTTAAGCAGACCATGTGAAAATGAGTCAATGTTCACCTGTCAGACTGGCCGAAATTAAAAAGATTGATACATCTAGTGCTGACTACTTATGCACATGGAAGGGAGTCTATATTGCTAAACAGCTTTTGAAAAAGCAACCCGGCAAGATAAAAACTCAAAAGTGCACACTCTTTAGCAGCTACACCTCTAGATAAACACCTTGGAGAAGTATTTATACATGTCTACAAAAAGGAAGGCCTAAGAATACTCACTGTCATAACACTAATATAACATTAAAAATTATATATGACCTGACAGTCCACTGATTGGGGACTGGTTCAATAAACAATGGCACATCTATTCTCTGAAATACTATGCAGCAATTAAAAAGAATGAGGTAAAACTATGTGTATCAACATGGAAAGCTCCCTGAGGCATTGTCAAGGGTAAAAAAGCAAGGTAGATGAATAATACATCTAGTAATTTTTGAACTATGTTAAAAACAAAACAAGACATACTTTTGTTTTATATACTTCTCTGCATACTAATATAATTTGTAGATACATTCGTAAGACCTAGACAGAAACAGACCAATCACATACCTTAAGTCCCTGAGAGAAAGAGACTCAGGGTGGACATGTGGTTTTCAACACTTGTGTTGTCTGCATTTTATTTTTTTATTTTTATTTTTTTAAAAGATTTTATTTATTTATTCAACAGAGATAGAGACAGCCAGTGAGAGAGGGAACACAAGCAGGGGGAGTGGGAGAGGAAGCAGCAGGCTCATAGCGGAAGAGCTTGATGTGGGGCTCGATCCCACAACGCTGGGATCACATCCTGAGCCAAAGGCAGACGCTTAACCGCTGTGCCACCCAGGCTCCCCTATCTGCATTTTTTTTTTTAAAGGTTTTATTTATTTATTCGACAGAGATAGAGACAGCCAGCAAGAGAGGGAACACAAGCAGGGGGAGTGGGAGAGGAAGAAGCAGGCTCATAGCAGAGGAACCTGATGTGGGGCTCGATCCCATAACGCTGGGATCACGCCCTGAGCTGAAGGCAGCCGCTTAACCGCTGTGCCACCCAGGCGCCCCGCCCCTGTCTGCATTTTAATGAATAAGTACTGATGAGTTCTTTAGGGATTAAATTTAAATACCTTTTTTAAAGTTATGCTTTTATTCACCGGCTTTCACTCTTATCCTTTTCTCAAGTCTTGGCAAAATGCACTGTCTCATCCATAAAGAGCCACAGTGTTTGAGGGCACATTTTTCTCAGCCTGGTCTTCTACCCATCAACTTACAGATGTCGTCTCTTGTACTACCTACACACCTGCCCCCATGGGCTATGTAAGGGGGGGGGACAATAACTGGATTTTTAATTCTGACAAATAAATATATGACTGGAGTAGTAAGGAATTATTTTATCTAAATATTAAGTTAGAGAAGTTGATTTTTGTTTTCACCTTAATATTCTTCTATTTTCCCATTATACAATGATTCATGTATTAACTATCCAATTGGAGAAAAGACTAATCAGTGATCTCAATGGGGATGATTTTGCACACACATACACCACCGCCCCCGTCCCCCCAGAACATTTTCCAATGGGGACATTTTTGGTTGTCATAACTTGGGGCATGGCAGCTACTAGCACCTAGTAGGTAGAAACAAGGGATGCTGCTAAACATGCCATGTTGCACAGGATAACCCCCTGTGACAAAAAATTATCTGGCCCAAAATGTCACTAGTGCCAAAGCTGAGAACCCCTAATCTAAATATACCATG
The DNA here is from genome assembly GCF_023065955.2 of Ursus arctos. NCBI lineage: Eukaryota > Metazoa > Chordata > Mammalia > Carnivora > Ursidae > Ursus > Ursus arctos. The sequence continues at coordinate 41,561,327 of NW_026622819.1, read as the reverse complement.
CATAAGTAACAAATCCCTATTTATGTCCCAATTACTTCTTTTGTTTGCTTCTTTGATTATATAACAGGCAGAGGGAGAACCTTGGCTCTTACCTGGACAATGAACTGGTAGAGCATAACCAGGCTAACCAGCATGGTGATGTTGGCCAACAGAGAGAAGATGGACAGGACTCGGAGGTTCCTGACAAAAACCAGCAGCACCAAGAAGGGCAGGAAGGAGAGCATGTAGAGTCGCGAGTCCATGGTGGGCGTCAGAATCACTGTCTCATTGTTGTGGCAGTTGTTGGTGGTCCCATTGGCTGCTTCTATCACCTAAATTGAGGGGAAGAAATACAACAGAAAAAGCCTCAAGAATGGCAAAGGCCAGTGGACCTTCCACCAAAAGGGACTCCTAACTGAAGGCCATAGAGAAGTTCGTAGTCAGTAAACCATCTTCTGAGATCTTCATGACTGTATCAGCAACCCAACTGTCTCAGCTGAGTTTGATCATAACTTACCTAAAGACAGGAGGATAGACAAGATATCTTGAAGTTTCTCAATGCCCTAGGTCTTTAGATGAAATTAAAAGACACTCTTCTATGTAAAATGTTAAAATTTTATTTCTTTTGTTGACCAAAACTGGCTTAGAAGGAACCCTAAACTAAAAGTCCACTCATCTCATTTTTTTCTTTAAACCAGGGCTCTACCTGTTTAAAGTTGTCAGCCAGAAAGACAAAATAGACACAGCAGAATCCCAGCTGTGTGACGATCAGGAAGAAGTCCACAATGTGCCTGCAAGATGGGGAAGGGAAGAATACAAAGATCAGGAGGATAAAAAACAAGATTCCCAGAGAGATAGGTGTGTGAACAGTGCTTTTTCCCAGGTTTTCCCAGGTCATCACAGACCCTACCCACCAGGTGACAAGGATGAGTACACCCTGATAAAAGGAAAATTGTGCTAGGTGCCACCAGTCTGCAGCTTTGGAGGAAGGTGAAGAAGGTCCTATCTGTGTGGTATCTCCCTTCCTATGTCTTATGTATAATGCTGCATGGGGTCACGCAATCCCGAAATCAGAATGGCCAGAGTGGAGCACACATACCACGACCACAGACCAGTTCCTTGGCCTCTCCCTTCCCACAGCCTGACTATGCCATCTGCACACTGTTTGTTCTAAAGCTATAGGGAACCCTCAGCATAAAACCTAGGAAGTAGACCCCTTCACGATCTCTTTCTATTAACTTGGACCCAAGAACCAACCTACGCTCACATAAGTACACAGTAATAGATGTACCAGAACAGATTGCTGGTGGAAGCACTGTTACAACAATAGTTGGTGATAACCTAAAGGGTCATCAAAAGGAAAATGATTAAATGAAAGACCATTCTTAAATGGAGCAGTATACAGCAGGGAAAAAGAATTTGTTAAAATTATATGTGCTGATAGATATGTCTAGGACCTTTAACAGAAAAAAAAAAAATTCCAAACAGTATGCATAGTATGGTCAATTTGTGTAAAAAAAGATTAAGAACATGTGTATGTTTGCAGACATACAGAAAATTCCAGAAGTATACCCATGCAACTGTGACCAGCATATATTTTTATTTTTCACTTTATGAATATCTATTTTGCTCAAAAAAAATTTTTTTTACCATGAACACACATTAACTTCATTAAAGAAAGGAAGTAAGGGAATAAGGAAGGAAGGTGGAGGGATGGGGAGAGAGGGGTGGGAGTTAGGGAGAAAGAGAGAAAAACAGAGGGGAAGATAGGAGAGAAGAGAAGAAAGGATAGAAAGGAGGGAGGGAGGGAGGGAGGGAAGAAAGAATCAATCAACAACCAAACAGCCAACAGCCAACCAATGGTGGCCACTTGGCACAACGGCTTCTCCCAGTCACAGAGAATGATCCTGCTGAAAGAATCGCAAAATAAACCTGCATCGCAGGAGGAAATTGACTATGTGTGAACTATAAAAGCCTCCCAATGACCACAAGAAGGAGTTTTCCTGGAAAACAGAGCTTTAATGTAGTTCAATTTAAAAAGAACAGAGGGGTGTCTGGGTGGCCCAGTCAGTTAGCATCCAACTCTTGATTTCGGCACAGGTCATGATCTCAGGGTCATGAGATGAAGCCCTGCATCGGGCTCCATGCTCAGCGGGGAGTCTGCTTGAGATCCTTTCTTTCCCTCTGTCCACCCTCATGCACACAAATGCACTCTCTTTCTACCTCTTTCTCCAATAAATAAATAAATCTTTAAAAAAAAAAAGAAAAAAGAATAGAAAAGGATTCGGCCCCTGATGATATCAATTCTCTATCTATAAACATATCATTTCCTCAAACAGGAAACAAAAATTAGACTATTTCCCTCTAGGCATCTGAAAAGTTACCATAAGGAGAAATTTCCAAACACTCCCCACCTCTTGAAATGTGTCTTTTCCCAATAAACCATTGGTTCTAGCTCACCTCATCTCTTCCTTGAAGACTTCTTTCTCCTGCCCAGTGTCCTGCCCTTAAAACACCTATCATGTGCACTTCTCATCTGCAACAGGCAACAGTACTTAAATCTCCTCCCTGTCTGAGCTCCTAGGATACACTTCTAGCTCGTGATATTCTCTCTACTGGTATAGACTATTCCTGATCTCTTGTCCTCATGTCTCCCACACATCCTTCTCCTTATAGAGACTACAAATCCCTAGAGGGCCAGGACCACAAAATCTACCCCAGGAGGATGCCCCCTCCCAATATGTAGAATTGTTCTGCACCACTTATAAGAGAGGGCTTAAAAACCTTTACTGAACATATGAGTGAATTAAAAAATAATCACTGGTCATAGACTGCCAAAGCTGGAACAGCCAGTTTATCAATGAGGAAACTGAGGACCAGAGAAGAAAGGGGTCACAGAGCCAAGGTCACCAGATGATTGCTGGCAGATCTGAGCTAGATGCCAAACCCACAGACCCAATGCTCTTTCCACTGCTCACACCATCTGTCACATCTCACCACCCTGTCTGAAGGCCTCTGCTCTGGGAGTTCACAGCAGTAACGAAAAAGAAAACTGGTTACCTTCCCCAGTGTGCATGGTTCCGGAGCCAGGAGCTGGGGCTGGATTCCAGTCCGTACATCACTGTCTCCCCATAGTCCACAAAGGGCTTGTTTAGTCTGGGAGGAAGGGCAGAGTGTGTGGGTTTGACAATAAGTGACAGAACAAAGGTAACTCACCGAGACCTGGGCCAGTTCCCCACCTGTTACCCTGGAGAAACCACTGAGTCCTGTATCTAATGCTGTCAAGGACCAGAAAATGTTGACAGGCCAGTTACTTTCTTATAATTAACAACCATCTGGTAGAATCATTTCAGTGGGGTAAATACTACAAAGCACATGGAAGTAGAATGTGGTCTCTGTCCACTGGACATAAGTAAATATGACAGATGACAACAAACTGAAAAAGAACACAAAAATAACCAGGGAAAAGGACTGCTGCAATCATTAGCAGCCACCTTCGGCTGGCACAAAGAATTTAGAGTGTTCTGCCTAAGTCCTCTCTTTCAGTGCTGGTAACAGAACCCAAAGGGACAATTCGGCAGCCCAGAGGGCTCTCACCTGCGGCAGAAGTGGTGAGCACATTTCACCAGGATACTCATGCAGTGCACAGCTACGATGCCTATCACCAGCAGGCTGAGGGGACCCATCTGGAGACAGGTGTTGCGGACAAGAGAGAGAGAGACAAGCAGGTAGAATTAGAAGTGAGCCCAAGGGAGACTGGATTTGGGAATGATCAAAATGCTACTAAGGCACCTTCCAGTGACACAGCACTAGAGAAAGAAATGTGATAGTGGAGATTAGCCTGGTGAGAAGGGCACCACCTGAACCTTAGCATGCCTTCAAAAGAGTTAACCTCATGGAGAAGAATGACACAAGATAAGGCTGTTCCAAGACAGCTATAAATCAGCCGAACAGAAGGCTCCTGTGATCTGGGAAGATGAGACAGGTGAAGGGGTGGAGGGAAGGGGAAAGTTCTCATTAGAGCAATGCCAGATCAGGGAAAACAGCCCTTAGCTAAGGGCAATCCACAGCTCTGAGCTATCTCTTGTTCTAAGAGAAACCAAATGGCTTTAGATTATAGGTTATAGGGGATGAATCATAAAGGAAAAAGTAAAATTTTTAGAGTTGGCCTCCTAGCGGTGGGGTGTGGAAGGACTACGTAGAAAACTAACAGACTTCTGTTACTAATTCATTAGTTAATATTATTGATAGACATTTTGAATACATCCTCCTCACCACAAGGTAAGCTCCGTGAGGGCAAGAATCTCTCTCTTTTTTATTCACCAATAATATTCAGAGCCTAGAACAACATCCAACACACAGAAGGCCCTCAATAAATATGTTTAAGCGAATAAACACCTGAATTTTGCTCTTTCTCAGCTGAATTTAAAAAGCTTTCCATTTTTAAAAGTTTTAAATGAAATAGATTTAAAAAAACACACACCATCTCTTAAAATTTGTCATGATACTTCCCTCCGCCAATGCAGACCCTTACCAAGATGCCAGCATTTTTCACTGCCAGAGGCAGCCCCAGGAGTCCTGTGCCAATGTTGCCTTTTAACAGGTGGATCAAAGTCTGGAACCATCTGAAGTGGGAAGAAAGTAGAGAAGGGCATGTTAACAATAATGATAGCTAACATTTATTAATCATATAACACTGTGCTAAGTGCTTTCATGCATTATCTCATTCAATTTCAACAACAACCCTATGAGATATGTATTCATTTTATTTTATGGATGAGGAAGAAGACACTTGCTCAAGGTCACACACCCAGTAAAGAGTTTCATTTCAAAACCCAGGATGCAAGCCCAGGCAGTTTGACCCCCGAGCCCTCTCGTGGCCTCCGTAAGCTCTGTAAGCTGTAAGCTCTGTGCCCTGAGGCATCTCCAAGAACCCCAGCTTTTTGGAGATTAGAACAGAGGGACACCAGGGCTCTCTGTAGGCACTTCATCCTTTCCTAGTGGCTCTGGCCCGGGTTTCACCAAAGCTGTCCACTGTAAAGACTCAGATTCAAAACTGCAACAGAGGACGACAAGCATAAGTGTGAAGGACAGACACTGGTGTGAGAGGATGAGGGAAATAAAAAATAGAAGACTAGAATCCATAACAGAAAATTCTATGCAAAGTAAACAGATTAAAAGGAATATGGTATCACAATCGGCCAGTCCCTGGTGTACTTTGTATTCAAAAAAAGTCAAATGCCAGAGTCCTAGGATTGGAGAAGCCCTCTTCAAATGTCACCTAGTTTATCACCTCGAGGACAGATTTTCCCCTCACCTGTTATACAGACTGTCCACCTCAAGCTGTAATTATAAAGCCTCTCATGCATCCTCATTCATTTTTTCACTCAGCAAATACTGTTATATGTAAAACATTGTGTTAATACAGTGGTAGAAGTAAATATGAATCAGATACAGACCTCAGTCTCTAAAAATTAATAATGTCTCAATGAAAATAAGGCAGATACATTAATAACCACCCAGATAGAAAGATGTCTTCTTAAGAAGTGCCCAGGAACAGTGCTCAGGGAGGGGGAGGCAGGTGAGGGTTCTAGGGGAGACCAAGCTGAGCCCAGCAGGATAGGCAGAGCTTGCCAGTGTGCCTGTGGGGAAGAAAGGCCTGGGAACACAAGTCTAGGGAGAGACTTGGGGCACCAACACAGAGGAGTGTGTCAGTTTTGTGGTCACTTGGGTGGGGTGACGGTGAGCATCCTGTAGAGAATGGGAACTCCTCAAAGGACTGGCAGCAGAGAAGTATCCTCATCTGCCACATTTTCTATCCTGTTACCTCCAGGATACAAAACAGGTCAAATACAGCATCACTTTGCCCCCAATCACAGACTCATTCAAGGTTTGGCCCCTGGCACTGTGTGGAAATTCTTCTGCACAAATACCCTAAATCACTCCTAGATGATGCTTCCATATATTTCTTCACATCTGCAATTCAGTAGAAACTGAAAGCAAATAACATGTGTTAACTCGTAAAGACCATAATAAATATGACCTATCTATGCTCTCTGGAATGGAATTTTACTTTTGGTAACCTTTCTCCTACCTCCAGGAAGAAAACCTCTTGACCTTCTTACCATTCCCAAGCTTTTCAGGAAGGATCAAGAAAGTATCTTTGAATCTAAATGAGAAGAGGCTAAGCACTCTCCTGGACTATGCTGAAGAAATAGCTTAAGGACTGCAAGGGTACAGGGGTGACTCCTCCATTATCAGCAGCCAAGTGACCAAGAGATTATGGGCAGGATGATGGGCCAATCAAATGTCTATCTGAGCAAATGTTTAATCCACTTCAGGCAAAGGTAAGCATTGTAGCAAACTCACTTCCCTACTAGAGGCCTCCCCAAAATGCCTCTGAGCTGTGTTTTGTAGGGGATCAGGTCCCTTCTAGCCCTGGCTCTGCCAGTAACCCCGTATAACAATTCCCCTCCCTTGTCTGGACCTTTGTCTCAGCTGTAGAGTAGGGGACTGGATAGGACAGCATACTTTCCAACGTCTCTTCAGCTCTAAAACACCAGGATTCTAGGCAACTGGCCAACATTATTCTTTTTAATCAATGGCCTCAAGCTTGGATCACCCAAAACCACAGAGTATCACAAAATCAACTCCATGGACTACAAAGTCTTAACTAGGGGGTGTATAGGAAGGGAACCTTGAAAATCTCTATAGCTCTGTTTATGTTCGAAATCAGTAGTTTTTACACTTTTTCATCTTGGAAGCCCTTTATACACTTATAAATTATTGAGGATACCAAATAGCTTTTGCTTATATGAATTATGTCTGGTGATACCTACTGCAAGTTAAAATTGAAAAATTTTTTAAAAGAATTAATTAAAATAACAAAATTACATGCAAATATAAATAACGGATTTTAAAAACTATTATTTTTTAGAGATTTTTATCCATTTATTTGAGAGAGCAAGAGAGAGTAAGTGAAAGAGCATAAGGGGTGGAAGGGCAGAGGGAGAGGGAGACGCAGGTACAACACTGAGTCCAACAAGGGGCTTGATCCCAGGACGCTGGGATCACAACCCAAGCCAAAGACAGACACTTAACCAACTGAGCAACCCACGCGCCCCTTAAATTGTTATTATTTTTTAAAATAACAGATTTTTAATGAAAAGTAATTCTATTTTACAAAATAAAAACTGGCGCTAATTTACTTTTTCTGCAAACCTGTTTAATGTCTTCCTTGACAGCAGGATTATCTACTTCTGCATTCAATTTGTTGTGATATGTTGTTTTGGTTGAAGTACATGAAGAAAATCTGTCCTCATACAGACATGCAGTAGGAACGTGTTTTAATAGTCTCTTTAGACAATTGTAATTTTCCTTTGATACTACATTGAAATTCGACACAGGCTGTTTCTTAGAAGTTAGTGATGATGTGCAGTCTGAACTTTCCGATATCCTATCACATTAAAACATACTTGTGATCTTGCCTTCAAATGGATCTTTTACTCATGCACAATTTTCTTTCTTTCTTTTTTTTTAAAGATTTATTTATTTATTTGACAGAGAGAGAGAGACAGCTGGTGAGAGAGGGAACACAAGCAGGGGGATGGGAGAGAAAGAAGCAGGCTCCTAGCGGAGGAGCCGATGTGGGGCTCGATCCCAGGACCCTGGGATCACGCCCTGAGCTGAAGGCAGATGCTTAACGACTGAGCCACCCAGGCGCCCCTCATGCACAATTTTCTAGTATCACACTGGCCATTTGGAAGATACTGGTTCCCTGAATTATGCAGATCTTCCAAATGCTGGCACGTTTCATTATACAATATCTGAAAAAAATCACATTTATTCATATCACTGATCTTATCAGAAGTCTTTAAGTAGAGGGAAGGTGTCAAGCTCACAGTGCTGGATACTAGTTTTCTTCTAGTTTTGTTTGAAAGCTCAAATTTTATTGTGGGCAACAAATACCACTGACTGTTTTTCTTGAGGTGATGGTCTCATTCCTTTCATTTTCAAGAAATGAAGTACTCAGTACTGTCAAATACTCAGGTCTGAATAACCTATTGTTCACTAGTTCTTCCTAGCAAAAATAGTGTTCTACGAAAAAAAAAGCAGCTAGTTCAGTTCACAATTCCAATAATCACTCAAGGTCTTGTCCTTGCGACAAGTATCATATTTGGTACGCAGAAGTATTTCATGTCTACTTCCCATTTGGTCACGCAGATTACTTAAAACCCTGTACTGAAGCATTAAGTAATAAAATGAGTAATTTGACTGCTTCACCAAGGACCTGCTTAAGTGAAACTGGCTGATTCTTTGTACACGCGTGGCAGCAAAAAAAGATGATGACCAGCGTAAGTTGGTGGCGCTGCCCCAGTTTATGCTATTGTACCAGCAATTTTACCCACCACTGCTGCTGACCCATCCGTGTAAATGTCAACACAGTGAAAGACAAATAACATCTTAGCATTATTATGAAAATAGCTTCAATTTCACAGACTTCTTGAAATGGTCTCGGAAACCCCAAAGGATCTGAAGACCACACTTTGCAAACGGCTGCCCTAGATAACCTAGAGAAAGCCAGTTTCAGTTAACTGGTTTCTCAGCCTGCCAGCTCGGGGAAAAAGTACCAAAGCTCAATCAACAGCTGGTATAACGTGACCCAACAGGGCAACAATAAGAAAAACTTGCCCAATAGAATAAAATGAGGCTGTTGTCAAAGCAGTCAATAGCTTGACAATATCAAGTGTTAGGAAATAACCTCACTAAACACACCATTATAGATGTGTCTGGAGTTCCTATTTGCACCCTCGAATAGAGACTTTCACTGAACCTCTAACCCTTAGAAGAGCCTGTTATGCGCATGCATGTACTTTATTCCTTGTATTTTGTTCCTTGTACTCTGTTCTGCATTCTTTGCTCCTTTGCAAAGTAGATAACAGGGTGGGGCAAGGCACAGTAGACAAGAAATCCAGCTCAAAAGCTTATCTCTTAACACTCTGACATATCAGAGATTCACGAGAGCTAACACGGTCACCTGAATCAGCTTACACCTGAAATACACCTGGCACGTTTTCTACACATAAATGCTTATGTGGATCCGGGCTCCAGGCAAGTACTCAACCAACCCTCCAAGTCCAAGGGAGTACTTTCCCTAGGTCACTTGTGATACCTGACCTCATTTACAGATGGGCTTTCCTTGACCCGTATACCACAGTATTAGGGCAGGATGGGCCCTCACAACAAACCATACCCTGGAAAACATCCCAATACAAGCCCAAGGAAGGTATCTCCTGATTTTCTCATATCTTAACAAGCAAGGAGAAATAATTTTAGGTTGACTACTAGTTATAACCCAATGTGAAAAAAAGATCATCAGAATAGCTAATAGGCACATATTACTTTCAATACATACAAAACCTATGAACTACCATCCTGAAGTTGCTAGTGGTTGCTTTTGAACTTCAGAGAGGTCCCTTAAAAATGAAAATTTAGACCCCATATGGCAAGCATTGCACAGACAAGCTGATGCCTGAGAACAAGAAGGAGCAAAAACAGAAAGGGAAACTATAGAGAGAGCAGCTCAGAAAAGTATTTCACAATGAGTATGACTTCTGAAGGGAAGCTATCACATGCCATTGGGTGCACCTGGAGCTCCTTCTGGCTGGGGGAAGCCAACTGGATGGACAGGTCAGGGAAAACAGGGGAAAGATGGTCCTCACTGCTGCCAGTTGTTCTCTATGCCATCTTTCCCATCAGCCAACACTGTAAGCAAATGGGGGAATCTACAAAAGCATGTCCCATGAGAAATAAGCTATAGAGACTGAATCTTTAGGAGCAGAAATCAGCTAGTGTTAATGTGGACATACCATATCCTCTAGCTCTATCCCAGTTCACAAGAGAAAATGCCCTGCTCTAGGAGAGACTGCAGCCAGTGGGAGCTTCACCAGTAATGACCTCCAACAGAAGCTTCAATAGTTGGATTGGGCAGTCACACGGGACATCATAAGTCTAGCACATAAAGGATCCCTCGATAAGTCATACCCAACCCACAAGGGAACACAGAGAGGATAACAGTTAAGCTTGGGGAATAAACAGAAGGGCCAAAAAAGATGGAATGCTGGGATTTAGAGAAAATATCAGGGGTCTGTTGAGATTCAGGATTGAGTCAGAGAACTCAAAGGGGTAGAAAACCCTCCTCTGAATCTTCTAAGTCAAGCGGGTCAGTAGCAGTCAGCATAGCTTCACAGTGGGGTTCTTAATTTTCTCTTACATTTGGGGAAACAAAGGCCCAGAAGGGGCCAAATTCCACCCAGATAAGTCATGGGATTCAGTTTCCAGAGGTAAGACTTACCCTTCCCTAGGGAATGCAAAGCAGACATCTTCTCAACCTCTTGAATTTTTTTTTTAAGAGAGAAGGGGGAAAGAGAGAGAGTGGGGAGGGGAGGAGCAGAGGGAGAGGGAAAGAGAGAATCTTAAGCAGGCTCCATGCCCAGTGTGGAGCCCAATGTGAGGCTCTATCTCACAACCCTGAGATCATGACCCAGAGCTAAAATCAAGAGTTGGATGCTTAACTGACTGAGCCACCCAAGCACCCCTCGACCTCTTGAATTTTTTAAGTGCAGGAGAAATTATTCCTTCCTTCCTCTTACCACTTCTTCAGCCAAATGAACTGGCTGTTTGGTGATGGGGACAGAGGTCTGGGTGAGACCCTGCAAATGAAGCTTCCAATAGAGCCCAGGAGGTATTTGCGGTTCTAGCATAGATGATCCATGGTTCTGAATTAAGAGAATGTTCTCTCTAGAAGTTTCTCTTATGTTCAGCACCAGCCTTCTGGGACCAACACAGCTGGAAGGAGCAAAGAATATAAAACAGATGGGAGGGAGAGTGGCCAGCAAGGAACTCAAGTCTCAGAGCTGTTACTCACCCAATCTCTTTATATCTTCCTTCCATTTTTAAAATGGGGAATTGATAAAATGGGGAAGCAAAAATACCTCTAAGGGAGACTATCTTACTAATACAGAACACAAAAACATCAATCACACCCAGGAGGGAAGAAGAAATAGCTACTCACGTTGTGCTGTTGCTTTCCCCAAACCGCTGGTAGGAGCCCTGGGAAGAGAAGTTGTTTAGGCCTTCAGATGGGCTTTCCTCTGGGCTCACATCCGTGGAGCTGTAGTCATGGTAGTCCTCATTCCGAAGTCTCTGCGTGGACATGGTAGCTGGGGGGACAGGGTCAGTGCTAAGACCACCAGTTGCTGGGGCCTTTAGCTCCAAGTCTGTGGTGGGCTCTGGGGCAGAAGCAGCCATTGTCACAGCAGCTCAGTGACAGCTGCACTATGAGTTAAGTACAGTGACAGTGCCTGATACCAAGGGAAATGGGAAAAGTGCAAAGTACACAAGGGCGGGCTGAGCTCACTTGGCTTCTGTCTCCCAACCTTCTCAGTGCCCCACTCATAAATTTCTAAATTTGCCACCACACACCTGGACAGAGCAAAGGTGAGGCACTGCGTGGGATGGGTGGGGGAAGATGCAGACAGGTGCTTCCAGGAAGCCTTCCCTGTTCCTTAGGTTGGGAGTAACTATATTCTCCTTTGAGCTGATTTCTTTGAACACTGAACAACAGTTAGATTGTATCTATGTCCATCTTCCCCAGAGTGAAGCTCTCAGAGGATGAGAACCTGAATAGTCCTCGCAGCATCTTATTTTTCTCCTGCATGCATTAGAAAAAGGACCTTGTTGCATTCAAGAAATCCCCTCCATATCATCCATTTCTTCTCAGATTCCCCACCAGGTTCCAGAGCCACAGATCACCTCCTCTCTCTCTCCACCATGACCTCTGGCCCATCCTGTATTCTTTGGAGGTCACCAGTGAACCTCCTCCCCTGGCCCAAGGACTCTTATCTTGCAATAAACCAGAATTGCAAGCAGCTCAGAGGGAAGAGCAGGAGCATGAGAGGGCTCACCACTGGCCCTCATTTCAACACCTCCCCTCCTCCCCTTCTTTTTTATTTTTATGGATTCGCCAACTTTGTAAAGACCGTGAAAAAAGAAACCCTTTCTGTTGTGTGCTGGGGAAGGATGGTGAGGGTATTGTCTCCAGGGTGAACCTTCTCAGTAATGCTACTGCAGAATAGAGAAGAACAACAACTTCTCTGAGCCACACAATAAGGATACATTTTGGGAGTTCTGTAAGCCCACAGAACCCTAGACACTATTGCTAAAAGAGCCCTCAGCAGTCACTCCAAACTGATCATTTTACAAATGAAGACTCAACCCCCCAAACGATGAAGGAACCTGCTCTACTAAAAGCAGGTAGCAGCAAAGCAATAAACATATATCCTGCTGCCCTGCCTGAACCTAGAAGTCTACTGAAGGCACTGCCACTTGCAACGAGGGAATATTATAATGAAACAGAGTCAACTTCCTGCCCCCCAAGAATCTGCAAGCAAGTGAGGAAAGAAAAGTACATGTACCTTAAAAATTACAAATAAAAATCCTCCTGACACTTGGCAGACTGGCACAACTGCCTGCCTATAAGCGGGCTCTCCCCCAGCATGCGGCTGAAGCCCACCGTGAGTCTGATGCACTGTCTCAGACACCTGGTGAAGACGCAGGATCTCTGTCAGTCATCAAAACACTCCATCCTGTCCAACCCCCAACACTCGCTGCCAGAGGATAGCTCTGTGCTGAGTGCTCCCCCAGGTCAAGTCCCAGGAGACTCTTTGGAAACTGGCCCTACTCTGACCCTTAAGAGACCCTTAAGGGTCTCTCATTTTCTCCCACTGACCGTAACGAAGAGTGGACCCACATAATCCCACAGGGAAAGTGCCTGGCAGAAAGCAAGTAAAGGCTCTGGAAGTCCCAGAAAGGATCCTGCCCAGCTTTACTAGCAGAGTGACTTCGTTAAATATCTAAGAGGGCATCATTTACTCACATATTGGAAGGATTCAAAGAAGTCATCTAGCTCTGGGGCAATTAAACTCATAAGAGGGCTAGGAGGAAAAATATCTATAAAGTATCTTAACATGAGCAGTTGAAAGATGCTATCCAAGCAAAGCTAATAGGTCAGTGTCTATGTATGTCAGAAGGCCTGGGTTCTGAGGCTGACTTTATCGCCAGTTTCCTTAGTAACATGGAACAGTTCTCTTTATTTACCCCCAAATGTGCAGCAAGGGGTAAGGGGCAATGAACTGAAAGACCTCTCAGTATCTCTCTAGTACTAATACTCCAGGAATCGACCAATGTAATCATCTAGGCAAACAACAGTTAATTTCTAGTCTTTTCCAACATACCAAAGTGTCTGAGGAATAGGGCCTTCCAGATGAATCCTGCACATTACTGAGGGAGAAGGGACAGGATACAGGGACTGACAAGTTCCCCTACCCCTCCCAACAACCAAGAAACCACTTTATTGCTTACTTGGCCCAGACGCTCAATTTATTTCAAATACTGTAAAGAGGCTTCTTTACATTGTGTATAAAAAGTTATCCACCCCCCCAGCAGAATATTGCTAAGAAACTGCTCCAATAGAAGCTAGAATCTATAGATCTAAAGTCTGAGAAACAACTGCAGGATGTGGCAGATGTGGCTTGGCAACTCTATGCATGTTGAAAAGAAAAAAATAACACTACTTATGAGTTTTAGCTGATGATAAGCTTGACAGAAGTCAATGATTTCATAATAGATGCCAAATCAGCTAATTCTAGGTTGCACAAGCGTCAGAACCGCAGGTAGATGATAGCACCGTTTGTTTTTGCCGTGCACTGTATTCTGTTCCAGGCAGTACACTAGTAAGGGAATAAGCAACTGTGGCATAGCCAGGGCTCAAGACCAGCCTGAGGGGGGATGACTAGAGGCACTGAGAAGGTTCAACATTGAGAAATGACAACTTGGCAGGTATAAAAACTGCTTTTAAAAGCTGTCCTATGGATAAGACTTGTCCTGTGGGACAGCGAAGATGAGTCAGAAATAGGATCAGTAGGTGGAAAGTAGAGGGAGGCAGGTCTTTGGCTAGACACAAGGAAGAATCTTCATCAAAAGGAGTTGTCCAATGGAACAGACTGATCTGGAAGACAACGTGCTCCCCATTCCTAGGAAAGTCCAAGAAGAAGGCCTTTCTCAGAGCTGTGAAGTAGGGATCCAAGCACTATAGAGGGAGTAGGTGCAGTCCCTCCTGGAATTCCTTCTGTGGCTCTTTCTGCAACAAAGGCTACCTTCTCTTGCACTCTAGCTGTCCCCACTGAGTGTTGGCCTCCAAGGCCACCCTGCGCTGGGCTCCCTTTGATGAAACCTGGTTTCCAAATCTCTTGTGCAATTGTGAGTCCTGCCCTGTGGGAGATTTTAATAGCACCTGCTAACTGTTAACATGAGGGACATAATATGTGACAATTCAGGACAAGCTTGTCCTTCAGGTTCTGGAGGACAAAGAAGAGAGTTTATACATGTGGCCCATCAACACAAAGTCAAAATTTTTATTAGATATTTAGACCCAAAAGGGTGAACCACTACAAACTAAGAAAAGCATGTTTGGTGGAAAAATATTTTTTTTCAAGTATACATTCAACCACAATTGCACTGAAATATCAGCTATATGTATAACCTTAACAAATTTTCTTTTTTCTTACATAACCTATTTTTTTAGTTATCAATATCCTCATTATTTTAAGGTTTTCCCGCTTATTTCATATCTATCCTTCCTTGAATCTGTACAGTACACATACTAATTATGTTTTGTTGCAATATAATGGTCCATCATTATACTGATATAATTATTTGCTTCACTAGCTCCCAACTGTTGATTTGAGGCTTATGCTTTCTTTTTTTTAATCTCTTATATCACAGCTAATTAAGAATTCATACAAATAGTTTTTAATTTTTGAGACATATCTTTGGCGTAGAACTAGGTGAATAAGTTCATTTTTATGGTTCCTGACATACAAACAGTTGAACTAACCTACAGCATCACTAGCAATATATGGACATGACTGTTTCTTCATAACTCTTGCCAATGTTGGCTTTTATCATTTTAATTTTTGTTCTTTTAAACGGACAGGTTGTTCCTTGTACTGTTTTATTTTACATTTCTTTAATTTCCAGCAAAATAAAAACTGAGCATCTTTCATCCACCTAACAGCCTCATATTTACTCACTTTTGAAAATACATAAAATGTTCTCAAAATAACCATCTAAGAGTTTACTGATTGGTTTCTATTCCAAATTCAGTACAATAAACAAGGACAATTCCAACAAGGGAAAGAGAATCTATTTATATATATTTATAGCTCTCTTTGGGGGCATATGGGAAGGTCAGGGGAGGAAAAAGGAATGGAGAGAGGGAGAGGCACTACTAAAGTACTATTCAGCTTCATCACCAAAAACTAAACAATACTTTTAAGGGTGACTTGTAAACATATAAAAAATTATCCACTGAAAACTAGGAGAATTAGTAAATTAAGCAGAGTTGTAAGACACAAGATCAGTATACAAAAACCAGTTTGTTTCTATGCACTTACAATGAACAATCTGAAAATTAAATTGAGAAAACAGTTCTGTTTATAATAGTGTCAAAAAGAATAAAATTCTTAGGAATAAATTTAAACCAAGCATGTGTAAGACTTGCACATGAAAACTATGAAATATTGTTGAAAGAAATTAAAGGCCTAAAAAATTGAAAAAATATCCCAATGTTCACGAATTAGAAGATTCAATGTTGTTAAGATGGCAATATTCCCCAAACTGACCTACAGATTCGGCTGAATTCCTATCCAAATCCCAGTTGCTTTTTTGCAGAAATTGACATGCTGAGTCTAAAAATTCACGTGGAAATTCAAGAGGCTCACATTAGCCAAAACAATTTTGGAAAAGAAGAACAAAGTTGGAGGACTTCCCAATTTCAAAACTCAGTACAAAACTATAGTAATCAAGACGATATGGTACTAGCATAAGGATAGACACATAGATCAATGGAACAGAATTGAGAGTCCAGAAATAAACCCTCACATCTATGGGTCAACTGATTTTTGACAAGGGTGACAAGATAATTCAATGGGGAACGAACTGTCTTTTCAACAAATCATGCTGGGACTACTGGATATTCATATACAAAGAATGAAGTTGGAACTCTACCTCACACCATAGGCAAAAATTAACTCAAAATGGATCCAAGACCTAAACACAGGAGTTAAACTATAAAACTCTTAGGAAAAAACATAAGCATAAATCTTCATGACCTCGGATTACGTAATGGTTTCTTACATATGACAGAAAAGGCGCAAGCAAAAATAAGAAAAAAATAGGTAAATTAGAGATTATCGAAATTAAAAATGTTTGTGCCTCAAAGGACACCATCAGGAGAGTGAAAACCCACACAATGGGAGAAAATTTCTGCAAATCATATTTCTGAGAAGAGACTTATATCCAGAAAATATAAAGAACTATTACAACTCAATAATAAAAAGTCAATCCAATTAAAAAATAGGCAAAGCATCTGAATAATCATTTTGCCAAAGATGTCAAAATGTCCAATAATCACACGAAAAGATACCCAATATCATTAGCCATCAGGTAAATGCAAATCAAAACTACTTCATATCCATCAAGATGGCTAAAATCCAAGACAGATAATAATAAATACTGGTGAAGCTGTGGAGAAATGAGAACACTCTAACACAGTTGGTGGGAATGTAAAATGGTGCAGCCACTATGGACAACAGTCTTGCAGTTCCTCAAAACATACTTACCATATGACCCAGCAACTCTACTCCTAGGTATATCCTGAAATGAAAATGTATGTCCACAGAAAAACGTGGTACACAAATGTTCACAGCAGCATTATTCCTAAGAGCCAAAATGTAAAAACAAACCTGATGAATGGATAAATGAAACGTGGTATATTGATAAAATATTACTTAGCAATAAAAAGAAATTAAATACTGATACATGGGGCCACATGGGTGAACCTTGAAAATATTATTCTAATCAAAAAAAGTCAGTCACAGAGCACCATATATTATACGATTTTGTTCATATGAAAGTCCAGAACACAAAACAGAGTAGTAGTTGCCTAGGGTTTGGGGTAGGGAATTAGCAGGTGACACCTAAGAACAGTTTCTTTTGGGGTGATGGAAAGGTTCTAAAATTGATTTTGGTGATAGTCACACTCCTCTGTGAATATACTAAAAACCACTGAATTGTACATTTTAAATGGCTGAACTGTATGCCATGCCATGTGAATTATATCTCAATAAAACCGCTTAAAAAAACCAAACAGACTTCTCAGCCCAATCTGATTCACTCTGAGCATTTTTATTTTTAACCAGCTTCCTAAATGATCTTGATTACAGGTGGATTTATACTAGGCACTAGAAAAATACATATGATCTTATTATGATAGGTACATGCCAGGCCTCACCTCCTACCAGAGTTCATGGATTGGTGATATTTGCAGACTACAAGTGCCACCCATTATTCTGAAACAATTACATTGGGTTAGACTTTGGAACCCAGAGAAACAGCAAATTCTCTAGATGCATTTTTCTCTTCTCTATTGCTGGAATTCCAAAGTCATGAACAAGGACACAGACTGTGTTGCTATGTGTGGTCTACAAGGAGGAAAGTGAAAATTTCTAATTTCCACAAGATTTGTTTTTAAACGGCATCAGATAAAACTCCATTTAACCTACCACAGAAGTACATTCCATAATTTGACTCCTGCAGAAAAGAGTCTGGTGAGAGGGCAGCCGCAAAGCAGCTGCTGACCTCAGCAGGCTCTCCACAGGAGGGGCTGATGAGACAAACACGCTCACTTTTTACTCACAATCATAAAAACCACTAACGTTAGGACCAGGCATGACCTACAGAAGATCTAAAGCCCCAGCTTCTCATTCAAAGGTGAGAAAACCAAGGCCCAGCTGGTTAAAGATGTGGGATAAGAATACAACATACCAGATTCTCAGTCCATGTTTCTATCACACCATAAATTATCTATCCTCCCTGCAATCTCCCTTGGAACAAGACAGGGGCAAGATCAGGTGTGCAGGAAGAATTCTGCATAATAAAAAGTACATGAGTTCAGAGCTAGATGCAATTATCACCATAGAGAAGTTCAAGAGCAGGAAGTCAGAAAGTTCACTATGCAAACTTGCAGTTCTGCAGTTCTTCTCCATTTCATCACCCTAGAGAGCTGAGCTAGGTCTCCACCTTGGAAATGGTGGTCTATGTGCCATGAGCATCCCAGTAACACAGATAGACACATTCCACGGAATAGGGAAGCACAGAGGAGTATTTCCTACTAGAGAGGGCCATTGAGAACTGGCCCTGGGTGTCAAGGCTTCCAAGAGAAATATTTGGGAGATAAAAGAAGAGATGGCACCAAATGCAACATCATGTGGTTTCTGTTTTGACACATTCAAAATGTCTCATCCATGGGACCCCACACACATAAAACAGAGCTAGCTTTGTGTGCTTAGATCCAGTAAGGCTTTAAGGAGGGAAGATCAGGATTCCTCCAAGGCCTACGTTGAGGTAAAAAGGCTCAGTGTGAGTCTCCTCTGCGGAACAAAGAGAAAAGCTAGCCTACGTGTTAGTGGTCAGTCAGTCACAGACTTCTGGAAGGGGTTATCAGAGCTACGCCAGCCAAGTAGAAACCAAAGTCCATTCACTCAGCCCAGTTCTAGGATCTTGCTTTCCGGTCACGGTGGAAAGAAGAAATGTATCATTAACAGCACAATGACTCTTCAGCATCTGACCTTGGAAGAGAGAGCAAGCATTTGAAGAATCGAGACACTCCCTGGAGAAAGGAGGAGGAATTAAAAACAACAACAACAAGAGTACTTAACATAAGAGAAAGTAGTTGTCTGAGGCAAGGGGAAAAATAAAGCAGTCACAGAAGTGGACACCCACTCTACTTCACAGTCTACATGCTAACAAGTCCAGTCCTAGAATTTCACGGAACTCCTGAGTTGGAAGAAAACCTCAAACTTTATCTAGTCCATAGCTCTATCCAACACAATAATGTAATCTATACCATTTCCAAAAGCAACTGCCCAACGACAATTATCTCCAGTGACATGGACCTCCATGCTCCTTGCTGCAACATGAAAGAGCTCTTATTCTTTGAAAGTTCTTATGCTCACCCAAAAACCACTCCCCTTTTGGGACTTGCATCCATTGGTCCTTGTCGTATTCTCTGGAATATTGCAGAAGAAACAGAATCTGCCTTTAAAATAGACAAAAGACAGCTCTGAGCACTTCAAGCTGCCAGAGAGATGAGGCTGAATGAACAGCTACATGGTTTAAAGGGAAAATAAGGACTCAACAGCAGGTCATTATAAATGGCACAATCAGAAAACAAAAGAAGAGAGACTTAATACCGGCATCATAACAGCCTCTTCTTCATACAGCCTCCACCCCACAGTCTCAAACTCAGAGCAAAAGACCATCCTTTGTGTCCCTTTACTTCCTCCACAAAAACATCTTTAAAGAAAACATACTCTAAATGTACAAGTTAATTACTGTAGACTAGGCTCTCGACAAGAGTCAAGAGGGCCTTGATCATGTTTAAAGTAATTAGAGACAGTCAAAATAATTTTCAGCTGTCAACATTTAGATTGAACTTAATATAGAGATAAGAAGACAGAGGAGGATTTCATGGTAACCTAGAAATACGTGAAGTAAGGAGACTGCTTCCTGGACAACTGGATTAACCCTCGTCGCAAGGCGACAGTAATGTACACAGGGGAAAACTCACTCGGATTAGAAGACAAACAGA
Source organism: Ursus arctos (assembly GCF_023065955.2). NCBI lineage: Eukaryota > Metazoa > Chordata > Mammalia > Carnivora > Ursidae > Ursus > Ursus arctos. The sequence continues at coordinate 41,541,577 of NW_026622819.1, read as the reverse complement.
GCTAGATGCACAGAATGTCAGAGCAGAAAACGTCCTTAGGGATCCATCACTGTACAGGCTGGGAAACCTAAACCCACTCCAGGATGGGAGTCACCCAAGGCTGCAAAGCAAGTGTCAGAGTTAGAACAAAATCCACCAATTCCCCAATCTCGGTTCCTTCCATTACCCCATGCTGCTATCTCATTTCAGCAAGCCTCAAATGACTGCATCCAAATAACCAACATTCCCCAAATGAGACAAGTTACTGAAAAACTACAGCCCAGGGCTTTACATTCTTCAAGTTAATGCCAGGGCTCTCCACAACCCCTGCTGGGAGCCAGCCACCTACCCTCCCAGGAGCATATTCCCAATTCCTTTTTTCATATTTCAGCACCATTTACACAAAATTGCAGGACGGTATAAGGAAAACCTACAGAATGATGAGGCTGCAGAAAAAATCCTGAACACTGAAACAGGGAACCACACCCAGAGCCAAGCCAATCCGAGAGATGGAGAATGCGGAGCTAAAAAAGGGAGCGCCAGAAGAGAAGACAGGAAAACGGTGCCTTTTCACGTGTCAAGTCGTCCGCAGGAGGCAGTGTGGGGAAAAGCGAACAGCTGCTGGAGCGTGGGGAGACTTGGATTCTAGTCGCAGGGATGCCACTAGCTCACTGGGTGACCTTAGGCAAGCACCGAGCCTCTATTTCCCCAACTGTCCTGGAAGGGGGTTGCACCAGATGACTTCCCAGGGCGGGGGGAGGTCCCAGTTCTGGTATTCTCTGACCCAAAGACCCACTATTCGCAAGTCCCCAACAGGGCTCCCACAGAGGGCGGTGACTTGCCCGAGGAGACTGGGCTCCTTTGGGAAGCGTGGAAGAAGCCCTGCCTGATCGTCTGGGTGACCCTTCGCACCTCGGTACCTCAGTTTCCCCACCTGTCAAACAGCAAGAGGAGGTCAAGGGAGACAGTGCCTCTAGTTCGCCTCATCCCGGGGGGGTGCCCGCATCTTACCGCGGCTGAGGCGGCGGAGCCGAGGAGACTCGGACCCGCACCCCAAGCCGGTCAGTGCCTGACCCGGAGCATCCGCTGCGCCCCAGAGGAAGGCGACGTGGGTCCCGCCTGAGGCGGTGACTCGCCCCCAGCCCCGACCCGTCAGCGCGCGGACTCACCGCTCGAGCTCCGGCTCGGGCTCCGTTCCGACTCTGGCTCCCGCCTTGGCGCAGCCCACCCGTCCTCGCCTCAGCGCGGAGCCCCAGCCATCCCCCTCAGCTGCCGGGACCCGCGGCTTCCGGGCCTCGTCACGTGATCCGGGAGCCCGAGCTGGAGACCCGGATCACGTGCTCCCGCGCGCGGTGGCTCCCCTCCAGTCACGAAGCTCCGGAGCCCGGCGCCGCAGCACCACCTGGCGACCTGTTGCTGCCACTGCAGTCAGGGCCGTGCTCCGGGGGTCCGGGGCCTGGGGCAACTGGGCGGGGCGTTGATCTCAGAGCGCGGCCGGCGACTCCCGTCAGCTCTGCCCCCTGAGCTCTGGGCTCCTGTCTACGCACGCGGTGTTTTCCTTAACACGTCGCGGGGAGCATGTGTTGCTTTTATAATTTAAAAAGATGCATCTTTTAGAAAATCACCCAGTCAGGTTTTTCGAAGCTTACACAAATTCATTCGTGGTTGCTCCTGGAAATGGGACTGTGAGGTAAGGCAACATTATCTTTTTAATATATTTAAAAATTTAAGTAACATTTTAAAATGGATGGCAACACTTCAGTATGTTTGAGGCGTATGTGTTATCTAGCCTTCTTTTACCTCCTTCTCCCTGAATTTTTCCTTTAAAAATTATGTAAATAAAAAATAAATAAAATTAAAATTACATAACTACTCAGACACAAAAAAGAATAAACCACTGATACAGCTACAAGATGGATAAATCTTAAAATAATTATGCTGAGTAAAAGAAGTTAGGAAACATATTCCACTTATCTCATATACTAGATGTTAAATAATCTTCAGTGATAGAAAACATATCAGTGGTTGCCTGGGAGTGGGTGGGGAGGTCAGGAGAGGAGAGATTATGAAAAGTTGTAAGGAAACTTTCAGGTGACAAATATTTTCATTACCTTGATTGTGGTGATGGTTTCACAAGTGAATATAGATTTTAAGTTATCAAATTATACACGTTCAATACATGCAGTTAAAATAAATACATAAAATTTTAAAAATATATGCAGTTTATTTTATGTCAATTATGCCTCTATAAAGCTGATAATATAGTAAAAATTATATAATACACGAATATATTCTTAGTATTAGAAATGTTAGACAATATGTAAGTATATAAATAGTGAAGATTTCCCTTCTCCCAAATTCACTCTCTTCTCCAAAGAATTACAGTTACCAGCATGTGAGTGTTGTTCTCTATACCCTATAATTATGTATTTATAGGAATATTTGTATAGAGAGATATACAGAGATTTGTGGTGTTAAAATCTAGAATCATGAATAACAGTACTTACTTTTACTCTTCACTGTCTATACTGTCTAAATTATTTTATAAACATACATTACTTTTATACATACATTTAAAATCTTTGTATGTTCTAGAACCTGTGCATATGTTTTTAAAACTATACCCCAGTTGGTTCATTTCACCAGGGAAGAGAAAAAAACGCAGGTTCACACTCAGTTTAAATCGGAAGGGCAGTGAGTTCATTCCATTCCTGGAAGAACCCACCAGTTCATTTCTGGGTGGCAGGAACTATGCTTGGAATGCTTCTGAGCCCATGTCACCTCCATTTCATTGATTCTATGGCCCTTTCTAATGTCTTAGTCAAGAAAGCCAGATCCTATGAGAACCACAGAACTCTCTGTTGGAATTACTGATGCAAGTGGGAATTTGCCTTCCCCAATTTGCTCCTGAGATGCATTGACTATAATAAGGATTCTTTGTTATACCTGGCCACCACAGTCTTACTAGAGAGTCTCTTGAAAAAAGGTCGCATCATTTTCAAATACTGTTAGGATTCGATCAACCTTATCATTAGGCAGTCCTAATTAGAAATTAACACGATTATATCTCCTTCCAACTATATATATCTCTACCTCTGCTTCCACAGTTTACTCAGAAATGCAAATAAAGTTTATATGAATACATAAAGAAGCACTTTAACTCTTTTACTCTTAGAAAACTATGCAAAAGCAAAAAGGAAAAACTTTGAAAACTCTATTTTCAGCAAAGGTAGAAGATAGAATCCACAGGTACCAAAATACGTGTAAAGGCTAACAAAAGCAGCTGAGATCAGACAGGTGCTGTGAAGGAGAATGGAACAGAAACTCAGAGAGAAGTTAAGGGACCCAGTGGGGGCAGATCTCAGAAATGCACCATTGAAAACACTCTTCCTGAAGATGAAGAGCTCACTTAGAGCTGCAGGGCTCTATTTCTTTTGTTTGCAACAGTGGGCATGGAAACAGTTCAGCAAAAGCTCTCCTGAATCTGGTTTGGATTAGGGAAGCAAAGAAGATGAGGATGACAACAAGAATCACAGGTATGAGCCATATTTACAAGAAGCAATTGGTCTGTGGCAGCAGAACAGAAAAGACTGGAAATACACTTGTTGGTGAGGATGTAGAGCAACTGGAAGTCTCATCAGCTGCTGGTAGGAGTGTACAATGATGCAACCACTTTGGAAAGCTGTCTGACAGTTTCCTTTTTTACGAAGTTAAACACGTAACTCTCCTATGATCCAGCGATTCCACTCCTAAGTATTTACCGAGGAAAAATCAAAATGTTTATCCACACCAGGGCCTGGACTAGGGTGAGGGAAGTGAAGTGACTCAAGTGGGAAATTTAAGGAGGCACTCACTTTCAGAGTTGTACAGGTGCAGGGTTGGTACTTACATGAGCCCAAGAATGAGTGCCTCCTTAAATTTTGTGACCTAGGTTTCTTGGCTTGCCTCACCTTTGTCCAGGCTGTTGTCCACACAGACTTGTATTTTCACAGCAGACAGCTCAATAAAGCTAAATTAGTAAAAACCTACATATTTATCAATAGGTGAACTGATAAGCAAACCATGGCATATAGAGCAGAAAGGAACCATTGATATATGCAAAAATGTGGATGAATCTCATTATGCTCAATGGAAGAAGCCAGATACAAAAAACTGCATACTATATGATTCGATTTATATAAATTTATAGAATGAGCAAGACCAAGTCTAGTGACAGAAAGCTGAACAATGGTTGCTTGGGATGTGTGGAGTGGGGATTGGATTCAAAGGGACACAGAGAACTTTCTGGAGTGACGCTAATATTCTATTTATTGATTGGGATGCTGGTTATGTGGGTTTATACATTTGTCAAAAGCCATTACCTGGACAATTAAAATATGTTAACTTGATTGTAAATAAATTGTACCCCTAAAGGTTGGTTTTAAAGTGTTAATGACTAACATAACCTAATAAAAAATTATTTAAAAAAATAAAATAAAGTGTTAATGAGATTACCAGACATCCAAGGAAAATCTCTAAGATAAAAGAATAATCAAAGAGAGATAAGTTGTTGCAATCATGACATGAGAAGAACAGCAAAAATGCTGCTTTTAAAAAAATATTCTGAGGGGAAAAAAAACAGCTCTTGGAAGTTAAAAATGTAATGACTAAAATGAAGAATCAAATGGAAGAGTAAGAAGATAAGGATAAGGAAATGCATTATTTTTCATTAATAAGTATTTATTATCTCTGTGCTGGGCCCTGGGACTAGAACAGTGAACAAAATTAACAAAAATCCCTGCCCTTGTGAAGCTTACATTTGAGTGAGGGGAGATAGACAACACAAATAAATAAGTAATATACATACCATGTCAGCAGGTATACCTATTATGGAGAAAAATCAGGAAAGTGGGAGAGGGTGTCTGGGGGCAGAGAGGAGGGATTTCAGTCTCTTTAAATAGTCAGGGAGGATACCACTGGTGGTATCTAAACAAAGCCCTAAAGTAGGTGAGGAAACAAGCCCTGTGCATTTCTTTGAGAAGAGCATTCTGGGCAGAGAGAATAGCAAGGGCTAAGGCCCCAGGAGGGAATGTGCCTAGCCTATTTGAAAAGTTAAAAGGAGGTCAGTATGTATGATACTGTATATAGAAAACCCTAGAGACTCCACCAAAAAACTACTAGAACTGATAAATGAATTCAGTAAGGTCACAGGACACAAAATCAATATATAGAAATCTGTTGCATTTCTCTACACTAATAATGAAGTAGCAAAAAGGGAAATTAAGAAAATAATCCCATTTTCAATTGCACCAAAAAGCATAAAATACCTAGAAATAAACCTGACCAAGGAGGTGAAAGATCTGTACTCTGAAAACTATAAGACATTGGTAAAAGAAATTAAAGATGACACAAAGAAATGGAAAACCATCCCATGCTCATGGATTGGGAGAACAAATATTGTTATTTGTTCCTATCCAAATACCAGCGGTATTTTTTACAGAACTAGAACAAAAAGTCCTAAAATCCTAAAATTTGTATGGAATCACAAAAGACCTCAAATAGCCAAAATAGTCTTAAAAAGGAAGAACAAAACTGGAGGTATCACAATCCCAGTTTTCAAGATGTACTACAAAGCTGTAGTAATCAAGATGGTTGGTACTGGCACAAAATTAGACACATAGATCAATGGAACAGAATAAAGAGCCCAGAAATCAACCCAAGATTATATGGTCAACTAATCTATGACAAAGGAGGCAAGAATATCCAGTGGGGAAAAGATAGTCTCTTCCAAAAATGGTGCTGGGAAAACTGGAGAGCTACAAGCAAAAGAATGAAACTGGACCACTTTCTTACACCATACACAAAAATAAACTCAAACTGGATTAAAGACCTAAATGTGAGACCTGAAACCATAAAAATCCTAGAAGAGAGCACAGGCAGTAATTTCTCTGACATCTGCTTGTAGCAATATTTTTCTAGTTCTGTCTCCTGAGGCAAGAGAAATAAAAGCAAAAATAAACTTTTTGGGACTACATCAAAATAAAAAGCTTCTGCACAGCAAAGGAAACAATCAACAAAACTAAAAGACAACCTACTGAATGGGAGAAGATATTTGCAAATGATATGTTCAATAAGGGGTCAGTATCTGAAATATATAAAGAACACATCAACTCAACACCATTTAAGAAATCCAATTTAAAAATGGTCAGATAACATGAACAGACAGATCTCCAAAGAAGACATACAGATGGCCCACAGACTTATGAAAAGATGCTTAACATCACTCATCATCAGGGAAATGCAAATCAAAACCACAATGAGATATCACCTCACACTGGATAGAATGGCTAAAATCAAAAACACAAGAAACGACAACTGTTGGTGAGAATTTGGAGAAAGCAGAACTGTCATGCACTGTTGGTAGGAATGCAAACTGGCACATCCACTGTGGAAAGGCTCTTCAAAAATTAAAAATAGAATCACCATATGGTCCAGTAATTCTACTAGTGGGTATTTACCCAAAGAATACAAAAACACTAATTTGAAAAGACATATGCACCCCTATGTTTATTATAACATAATTTCCAATAGCCTAATTATGGTAGCAGCCCAAGTGTCCATTGATAGATGAATGGAAAAAGAAGATGTGATGTGATGTATGTGTGTGTGTGTGTGTGTGTGTATAATATACACACACACACACATACATATGCATATATAATGGAATATTACTCAGCCATGAAAAAGAATGAAATATGGCCATTTGTGGCAACATGGATGGATCTAGAGGATATATTGCTAAATGAAATAAGCCAGAGAAAGACAGATACCATATGATGATTTCACTTATATGTGCAATTTAAGAAACAAAACAAATGAACAAAGGAAAAAAGAGACAAGCCAATAAACAGATTCTTAACCATAGAGAACAAACTGATAATTACCAAAAGGGAGGTAGGTGAGGTGATGCGTGAAATAGGTGAAGGGGATTAAGAGCACACTTACCATGATGAGCACTGAGTCATGTATGGAGGTGTTGATTCACTATACTGTACACCTGAGACTAATCCTGTACTCAGTGTACATTAACTATACTGGAATTAAATGAATACAAGGAGGTCAGTGTGGCCATAGCAGAGTATGCTACTGGAAAAAAAGTAAATTAGGTCAGAGCAAGAACAAGTGGGTGAAAGCTCTGTAAAGCTCTGTGAGCCATTTTAAGGACTTTGCTTTTACTCTGAGTTGAATGGGAAGATACTGGAGGAATTTGAGCAGAGGAATGCTGTGATCTGACTTGGGTTTAGAAGGATGCTCTGTCTGTTGGGTTGATATAGGCAAGGGCAGAAGGGGGAGACCAGTCTGGAGGCCGTTGCTATAATCTGGAATAAGAGTGTGGTGATTTGACAAGAAAAACCACAGTGAAGGTGGTGAGAAGTGGTCGGTTTCTGAAAATATTTTTATGGTAGATTGGAAATGTCAAATGTCGATGGATAGGAAATGGACTATGAGAGAGGGGAAACAAATATTTTGGCCTGAACCACAGGAAGAATATGCCGCCTTCTACTAGACCAGGAAGACAATGGCAAGAGCAGGCCTCTAGGGATCAGTGAGTCCGGTCCCTCACCCTTTGGTAGAGGAATTGAGGAAAGAGGCGCCCAGAGTCACACACACATCATGTGTCTCTTCACTCCAGCTTCCGAGCCCTTGGCCTCCACCTCATAAAAGGACAATAAAATAACAGAGAATGATCACATTTTGTTAAGAAAAATAAAACAGGGTGCATATACACACAACACAGTCTGTATACGTATCTGAATTACATGAATTTAAGATAGCAGGATATGAAAATAGTAGTAAAGTTCCACTTTGTATGCAGACTTTACAACATTAGAATCCCACCCAAATCTAACATTCTACAAAGTATCTCATAATAGCCAGACTGATGCTCAGAAGGAAGCTATAATTTGTGTTACACTGTTACTGCCACACAGTGGCCACCTCGGCTGGGACACAGAGGTCCCCACCCACTCCTGTGAGAATCCAGAAAGAAATGCCACTGGTCACATGGAACTTCCGTGGGTGGTATGGGTAATTATTAGCTGTAATATAAGCATTCATCATCAGTATAATTTAAAATGTTCTGTAAGCCATAACAATACAATTCAAGGATTCGTTAAGTGGCACAAGTGCTGAAAATTAATTTTAAAATCCTTAATTTGGGTATATTAGAAGAGATAAAATTTCTGTAACAAAGACCAAACACCATCATGACATGACACGCTGATGACTAAGGAGAGTACCTCCCATCAAGTAAATGAGAAACAGAGTGGAAATGAAAGGCAGCAATGAAAGCAAGGACCCTGCTGAGTAAACAAATATCAGCCTAAGTATGTAGGAAAAGTGCTGGTGCCCAGTCAACACACTGTAATGTGCCTCTTTGCCAAGCTATTGCGTTTTTGTTTTTTTTATGATCCCAAAGGCAGTAATGATGATAAGATGTTTACCTCTAATATTTCTATGGTAAACAAAGTATGTTTAAAGAAGAAAAATATGCCACAAAGCTAAGAGACTTATGCACTCTGGAGTACCAGAGAAAAATTGTGCAAGCTCTTCAAAAGCCCCTCCTATGAGTCCAGTAGGACTGTTGTGCCACCAATGCCAACACTCTGATGCCTGGGAGAGCATTTGAAGGAGAGCATTTGAGGGACAGCAAATTCTGCAGGCACAGAACTGGGAGGCATATGTGAAAAGATGGCAAGGGGTCCATCAGTCTGACAACCTGAATTAACCAGCGGGATTACAATGACAGGAGCATCAATCATGTGCGTGAGCCCCAGCTATACTCATTGGAACCAAATGCTGCTCGCACAGGAGGGCATCGCAAGAATAGACTTTAAACATATTGTTTTAAGGTAAGGAAGACTTTCCCAATGGTGTTTGATGGCCAATGGGGTACCATAAATGGGTTATAGGGTGCTGAGGTATTGATCCTGCTACCCCTTGAAGCAGCCAGGCAGGTCCTAAGGTGGCTGGAGCTCCTGAGACAGTTACCTCTAGCCATAAGCAGGCTTGTTCTTTTATCTTGAGGATCTATAAAATGCTATCACTTTCTGCATGTGTTATAATATAAAAAGAGATGGGGAAACACTGGTTAAGTAGGGTGTTGTATCGTTTGAAATGGAGACACTTTTGAGAATGAAAAGAGTTGTATTAATATTTGCATCAGGACAATAGGCATATAGTGGGACTGTCCCAGGGAAACTGGGATGTATGGTAGAGAAGGCAGAATTATGGCCCCCAGATATGTCCACATCCTAATCTGCACAACCTGAGAATATATTATCTTGGATAGCAAAAAGGACTTTGTAGATTTGATTAAATTAAGGATCTTGAGGTGAGGAGATTATCCTGGATTGTCTGGGTGGACCTAATGTAATTACAAGGGTTCTTAAAAGAGGGAGGCAGGAAGGTCAGAGAAGAGAGAAGATGCTATTCTACTGGGTTTGGAGATGAAGGAAGGAGCTACATGCCAAGGGAACATGGGAGGCCTCTAGAAGCCGGGAAAACAAGGAAGCAAACTCTTCTTAGAGCCTCCAGAAAGAACAGAGCCTTGCCAACATCTTGATTTTAGGACTTCTGACCTCCAGAACTATATGAGAATAAGTTTGTGTTGTTTTAATCCACTGTGTTTATGGTAATTTGTTGCAACAGCAAAAGGAAACCGATACAAATATTTATAATTTACAATAAATTTCTATTTATGCTTATATAATTTCAAGTTACAAAGGTAAATAATAACTAAAACAGGTATAAATTTTCATCTAACATCATATTGATAAGTTGAAAGATATTAAAGTATATCATACAGAGAGATGGAAAACTAAAGAACTGGAACAAAAAACTGATTTAAAAAAGTTTAGCCCCAGAAAGAGGGACTCGGCATGGAGAGGGTTAGATAAGGAGACTCTAGTTTTTTTATTATAAATACTTTGGTTAAAAAACTAATAATTTAACCCTGCCTGGGCACGTATATTTTATTTTGAGTTTTAATTTTTAAAGTAAGCTTGTGTTGGGGGAAGCCTCCAAGAGCTTATTGAGCTCAGGTTCTCCAAAGCTGTAGCCCCCACTCTTACCTGCTCACAGATTCCACCTCACCCACAGACCCTCCCCTAACCTTTTACTCTCCAACAGCCTCCTTGGCACAAGACAGGGCCAACTGGTAGGTCCTCCTGAAATAAGGCAGGAGAAAGCACTGTTGGACGAGGAATATTCCCAGGATTGGGCCCAGGCACTTTAAGAGATCTGGAGAACACCCTCAAGCCCCATCTGTAGGGCGGGCAGACCTTGGGTTTACCTCACAATGCTAACAAAGGGCCTGGTAGAGCTTAGAAGAGAGAAAGGCCTCCTGTTGCTACTGAAAAAGCATTGGCATAGGAGCCCAAAGGAAAAGGCTGGGGCCAGCTCTGCCATTGACTAGCAAGTTCCTTTCGGTCTGGGCTTCAGCTTCTCACTAATGAAATGAATAGGGGAAGGAAGTTCATCTCCTAAATCTTCCAGCTCTGTGAGTCCTTTACCCTGCTTCAGCTGTCTTCCTCCTTCCAAAGATGACTGGGCGGGTCCTAGGTCAGCCACAGAGTCATCAGTTATCACACCTCAGAGTTTCAGAGTTTCTTTGACATGGTCTGCTACAACCCATTCATTTTACACATGGGAAATCAGCCGCAGAGAGACAAAATTATTTGTTCAAGGTTACACTTGGTAGTAAGTGTGAGAACCTCTAGGTTCTCCTATGACTCCTCACTTAGACCCTAGTGTTCCGTGGTTATCATTTGCCATATGAAGGCACAGAATGGTACCTGTTTAATATGCAAACAAATTGTATCTGAGTTCTTAAAAAACCCAATATAAAATGCCATTATGGAAAAAAACATAGCAACAACCGTATATAAAAGATGAGTGGTTATATTAGTTTTCTATTGCTGTGTAGTAAATTATCACAAGCTTAGTGGCTTAAAATAACTTACATTTATTGTCTCATGGTTTCTGTGCATCAGGAGTTCATGCATAGCTTAAATAGGTCTTCTGCTTACAGGGATCGCAAGGCTGCAGGCAGGTGTTAGCTGTGCTGCATTCTCATCTGGAAGCACAATTGGCAAAGAATCTTCCTCCAAGCTCACTCAGGCTGTTGGCACATTTAATTTACTTGCTATTATAGGACTGAAGGACCCAACCTCTCATTGGCTGTCAGCTTCTTGCTGGCCCTCAGCACCTAGCCATGTGGGCCTTCTAACAGTGTCACTTCCCCGAAGCCAGCTAGACTTTGAGGCCTCTAGAGAGAGTCTGCTAGTAAGGTAAAATCGTATACGACATAATGTAATCAGAAAAGTGACATCCCATCACCCTTGTCACATTCTATTGGTCAGAAGCCAGAACAGATCTGACCCACACTGGAGAGGGGATATACAAGAGCACAAATGCCATATCAAGAGAGGTGGCACCTCAGAGTTTATCCACCAGGTAGATAAGTGTAGAGAGGACTGAAATTTCTACTCCTGCTAAGACAAAAAGAGAACTAAGGTTGAGCCATTGGATTTTGGAACGGGAGGTATTGTTACCCTTGACAAGAACAGTTTCAGTGAAGTAATAAGGATCAAAGTCTGCCACAGTAGATTCAGGAGAATGGAAAATGAGAAATTGGAGAGAGTGAGTAGAAATAACTTTTTCAAGGAGTTTTGCTATGAAAGAGAACAGAGATGAGAGAAAATTTACTCTGTTTATATGTTCATTAGAACAAGGCAATAGGAAGGGAAATTTTAATGGTCCGAGAGAGGGAAGGATCATGTCAAATCAAAGCTTGTGTAAGTAAAGGAAAGGGGATGAGATCAGTGTTCAAGGTAGAGACTTAAGACAGATGAGGATGGCTCTCTTATTTTCATGGGAGAAAATCCGGTATATGGATTCAGACACAGTCAGTGGATAGATTTAACGGCCAGAGGATAAGGAAGTTCTCTTCTGATTGCTTCTACTTCCTCAATGAAGTAAGAACAATGCCAACAGCTGGGAGTCATTGTGAGAAGAGATAAGAAATAGTCCTCCTGAAGAATGGGAGAGGAACATAAACAAGTTATAGATTTCCCCAGCAGTGCTAGGACCTACTTGAGGTTTGTGTTCATAAATTTGAGATGCAACCAGTTGGCAAATCTGTGTATTTTTCTCTCACCACATTCAACTGCTTGAGTACAATCTCAAAGTAGAGGCAAAGGTGCATTTAACCAGTGTTAGATGTGTCATGGCTTTGAAAGTTAGACACAATACAAGGAGAGGGACAAGATCGGTGTGAGTGTGTAGCAGAAGTGACAGCAATGACTGTCCAATCACTAGGTAAAAATGGGAGTGAGGATACGAGAGGACTAGGGGCAGATAGGTAGCAAAACAGCCCCGGCAGACTAGAGGCCCTGATGATAAAGATCTGGTACAGTCTGCAAGCTAGTGGACGTAAGATGGACCAATAGGAGTGCGTAAGCCACCCAAAGAACAGGATGCTTACAGTAGAGATTTTGAAGGTGGTCCAATCTTTGGTGACAACAAAGTCTAGGGTATGATGAGGGCAGTGGGTGTCTAAGGCAGGGTGGAGGGCAAACTATTTAGAAGCAGTGACCTGCAGAGGAAGTGGCGACCTCAGCAGAGCCACATTTTAATTAGGGCAAAGAAGTGAAAAGAATATTGCCACGCAGGGGACTTCCCTCTTCCTCAGGAAAACCTTTGCTGACCCCTTTGCAAGAGTATCTGCTTTATTACACAGAAGTCTTCAGAGCACTGACTACAGTTGAAATGTTTTACTTATTTATGAGAAGCCCTGATAAATATTCATGATGTCCAACTAAGCTCATGGAAAGCAGGCACCACACTGCCTGGAACCAGTGGGTTCTTAGCATCCAGCAAAGTGCCTGGCACATGGGTACTCAACCAGTATTGGTGGCGGGAAGGAAGAAAGAAAAGAACAACAGACTCTTAGAGCAACTGTGGGGAGTCTCCGTGTGAGTGGAGAAGTGCATTCATCCTCCCATTCATGTCTTTGGTCTTCTGTTCTTCCAAAGGAGCAGAGAGCCGGCATCACCCCAGGCCAGGGGGTGCAGCTGTATTTAGGTTCCTGAGGCTGCTAAGGCTCAAGCAGCCAAGAGCTGGGCCTTGCAGCTCCTACGTGCCAAAGCTATTCTTGCTCAAGCTTCTGCCAAAGTCGTGGAGGCTCCTAACCCCACACCCACAATAGCGTTTGGAGTTAAAGAGTGAGGTGTTCACCCGCCTGAGGCTCGGGCCACTTCCACCAGCAGCCAGTCCCTGAATGGTGCAGCCCAAGGAATGCCCCCAGGGCTCCCAGGCAGGGCTCAGCCACTCTCCCACCAGGACTCCTGTTGTCTGGAGGAGACCAGTGGGATCTCGTAAGTATCCCTTCCTCCCCAAAAGGAGCTCCTGGGTCTAGGATCTTGTACCTCGAGACTTTTGTGAGAATTCTTTCCTTCTTTTCAGTAACTCAAAGAGCGAAATCTGAGCTCTTCTCCATTTCAGACAGGCAAAGAGAGGTGTAGGGAAGTTGTGTTAGGGGCAGAAGACAATGCTTTCAATTATAAGCATAATTTTGTAGGGATCCTTTCATTCAACATTATTGAGGACCCAGGCATCATGGGGTTACAACAATGAACATGAGACACCATTATGTCCCTGCTTCTAAGGCTCTCAGAGTTCATGGAGGAAGATATAGCCAAAATCCCACAGAGAATGGCATGAGTGAAGTCAGTGTTCTACAAGGGTTCAGAAGAGTAAGGTATTCTTTCCAGATGGTGAAAGCAGGGAAAGCTTGTGTTAGAGGTAGCATCTAAGCTACTCTTTGGAGAAATGGTGTTGCCAGACAGACCAAGCCTTTCCAGCAGAATCAAAGAATCTCAGGTTTGACTTTGATCTGAGTCAGTAGAACACTGTGGAAATGAGCACCTGTTTTGGAGTCAGATGAAAATGACTCCAGATCCCAGCTCTGCCACTTACTAGCTGTGTAACCTGGGACAAGCTACTAAACCTGTCTTAGCCTCAATTTTCTGATCTGTCAAATGGGTATAACAATAGTTTCTACTTCAGATGATTGTTGTTAAGGACCAATTAAGTTAAGCCATGCAAAGCACTTAACACAGTGCCTGGCACATAGTAATCGTTTGCTGAAAAGGTTAGCTAATTCTAGCATGGGTCTGACCGGCTGCCCAGACAGTAAGTAGCCTGAGGACCATCACCAGGCCTCAATTACCTCTGAATCCTCCCAAGCCTAATCCTGGGCACAAGGAGCCAGTAAATGTTTTCAGAATGAATGATTGGACAGAGGAAATAGCCTCTTTATCAATCTCTTAAATTGCAGGTGAGGGAAGATTTTTAGGGGAATGAGTGTGGTTGAATCTTAGAAGGAGTTTTAAAGAAGGTTGTGTTAGTGCCAAAGGTTTTTAAAGAAGATAAACTATCATCTGTCCTTTAAGGCACTCGTCGGCCTAAGGTTTGTCTCTAGAGTGTTTGAGCATTGACTGTAGTAGGAGCAATTAAAGCATTTTATGTGAGGGAAGAGAACGTTGAGCTAGATGACCTCTGAGCTTGCCAGACGACCTGTGCGAAGACCATAGAAAAATGCACTCACTCCTATCCCGGCTCTGCTATTTCCAGGGTAGCTATGTGACCTTGGGCAAGCTCTCCCATCTCTGAGCTGTAAGTGGAATTGTCAGAATAAATCCTATTGCTTTTGGAGGTGTTGAATAGGTACATGACACACTGGTTATTAAGCATCATGTGGGTAGCACTTACACCTGGGATTTCTCCCTCAGAGCCTGTGCAGGGCAGGTCTGAGTCTGGTGCTGGCTTCCCATGGGTTTTCTGTCACAACCTGACCCATTTTATGAGATCACAAGGAAGGCAGAGGAAATGTTCTTTATCACCTGTCCCCAAAACACTCCAAGTTAAGATCAGGCCTCCTGTCCTGGAACCCTGGGTACAATTAGATCCAGGGTTGCCATCTGTGCCAAGGAAACAAGAATGAACAATGGATTCAGGAGAGTCAATGCACATCAAACTCACTTCTGCTTGTGCCAGCCAGAGCCTGGAGACACAGCCCAGAGAGTGAAGTAGGAGCTAGGCCACCCCCTGCTCCCACCAGCATCACCTCACCTGACTCAGGAAACTAGAGGCAGTGCCAGGATGGAGACCAGGCACTGAGTTTCCAACACAGGGTCCATTCCATTGACCCACAAGCCGCACGGGGGTGGGGGTGGGGGTGGGGGTGGGGTTACAAATCCTAGACTCACCCTCCCACTTTAAAAAAAATGGTTAACATAATTTTATTTGCAGTTACCAGAAACGCAAATGTATATAGCTGTCTAGTATCCTGTGAGTCTCCAGTGTTCTGATGGAGCCCATGACAGAGGGGTTAGGGCCCCTTCCTTATCATATTTCTGCTTTCCTCCTGGCCACTTAACTGCTCCAGATCTGGTCTACTCTCTAGTGTTTTATTTCGGTCCACGTGAGACTAATTATATACTCGTATCAATAATAATATCAAACTGTAGAATTCATAATCCCTCTGTATACATTTCTTAAATATTCAGGTTTTTTGTTTTGTTTTGTTTTCATAGACTTAATTTTTTTAGAGCAGTTTTAAGTTCATAGCCGTATTGAGCAGAAAGTACAGAGTTCCCATATACCCCCTGCCATAACACATTCTCAGTCTCTCCACTATCAGCATCCTCCACCAGAGTTACCATGTGTTACCCAAAATCCATAGTTTACATTAGTAAACTTGGTGTGGTATGTTCTATGGGTTTGAATAAATGTATGACAGGTGTCCACCACTGTGTTATCACACAAAATAATATCATTGTGTTAGAAATCCTCTGTGTTCTACCTAACCCTCCCTCCCCCTCACTCCTAGCAAACAATGATCTTTTTACTGTCCCCTTAGTTTTGCCTTTTCCAGAATGTGATATAGTTGGAATCATACAGTAACTAATCTTCTCATATTGGCTTTTTCACTTAGTAATACACATTTAAGTTTCTCCCATGTCTTTTATGGTTTGATAGCTCATTTCTTTGAAAGATTTACTTATTTTTTAGAGAGAGAGAGTGCACAGCAGGGGTTGAGGCAGAGGGAGAGAATCCCAAGCAGACTTCCTGCTAAATGGGGAGCCTGACACGGCTTAATCGCAGGACCGTGAGATCATGACCTGAGCTGAAATTACTAGCCAGATGCTCAACTGACTGAGCCATCCAGGTACCCCAAAAGCTCATTTTTTAATAGTGCTGAATAATATTCCAGTGTCTGGATGTACCACAGTTTATCTATTCACCTACTGGAGGACATAATGGTTGCTTCCAAGTTTTGACAATTAGGAATAAAGCTGCTATAAGTATCCATGTATAGATCTTTGTGTTGACAGAAGTTTGTAGCTCATTTGAGTAAATACCAAGAAACATGATTGCTGAATCATATATTAAGAATATATTTAGTTTTGTGAGAAACTCCCAAACTGTATTCCAAAGTGGCTGTACTGCTTTGCATTCCCACCAGCAATGAGAGTTCCTATTGCCTCACATCCTTGCTAAAATTTGATGTTGTCAGTGTTCTGGATTTTGGCCATTCTAATAGGTGTGTAGTGGTACCGCCATGTTTAAGTTTGCAATTCCCAGATGATAGAGGATGTGGAATATCTTTCCTATGCTTATTTGCCTGCTGTTTATCTTTCTTGGTGTGGTATCTGTTCAGGTCCTTTGCCCATTTGTTAATTGGGTTGTTCTCTTTTTTATTAAGTTTTAATGGAAATAACAGTCCTTTTTCCATTATGTCTTTTGCAAATATTTTCTCCCCATCCGTGGCTTGTCTTCCCATTCTCTTGACAAATGCATTTTGGGGACACCTCAGTGGCTCAGTCAGTCAAGTGTTCAACTCTTGATTTCAACTCAGGTCATGATCTCAGTGTCATGAGATCAAGCCCCTTATCAGACTCCATGCTGTGCATGGAGCCTGCTTGGGATTGTCTCTCTCCTTCTCCCTCCACCCCTCCCCACCCACGCAGGCTCTCTCTCTCTCAAAAAAAAAAAAAAAAAAAAATATATATATATATATATATATATATCAATTTTTGTCTTGTGTTTTCATCCTAACATACCTACTCAACTCTCTTCCTTCTGCTCACATCCCCATCTGAAGCTAGGTCCTGTCAGCCTGCTAGTAATAGGCCTTGTGGCCATGTACTGTATGGGTATCCTGGTAGCTGTGCCCATCACTTCTGCCACAAGTGAGAGCCTTCAAACCTCCTTGTGAACAAGACATCCTTTGCTACAGTTCCACTGCCATGTTTTGTCCAGTGTCCTGCCACTTTCTTTATGTGCATCCCAGAACAAGGCCACTCAGTCATGCCCCACCAGCCAAGAACTTATTTGTTTTTTCTCTTTGCAGTTTCTATCACAAAAGTAGTGTCCTTTGTCACTTTCCACACACAATTTTAAAAATAATATTAAGTATGCTTTTCAAAATTCGTTTTTACAAACCATACATACAATGTTTATAAAGTATATAATATTTACAAATACATACAAAAGGTCTGGATTTGAGCATACCACACTGTTAAAAGTAGCTACTTTAGAGGAAAGAAGTAAGGAGAATTAAAATGGGATGTGGCAGGGGAGGATATGAATAGAGATGTTCCTTTTATCTGTACCATTTAACCTTTTTATAATATGTGTTCATCACTGCTGTATTTTTTAATTAAATGGAAAGAAAGTCATATTCCTTGTTATATTTCCCTGAAATTCTGATTAGCCTATAGGAGTATGAGCCCCTGTACTCCTGGTAAAAATCACTGTACCAAGGGGTAGCATGCATGATAATCTTAATCACTAGCACAAAGACCAGCAATTTGTGTGCTCTCAAGGAAGCAGCAGGGTATAAAAGGAAAATCACTGTGGTGGGAGCCAGGATACCTGAGGTCAAGTCTTGACGCTGCCCCAGCTAGATGTGTGGCTTTGGACATGTGCCCCGCCCCCTCTGGGACTGAGTGTCCCCATGCGTTCAGTGAGTACATGTGACTCATTAATCCACTTTGGCCAACAGCTCCAGGAGGATGGTGCCCTGTGTCTCTTATTCAATAACATGTACCCTAGTGCCTTGCACAGCTGCAAACACTCAGTGGCCTCACTAAATGTTTAGTGAGTTGTAAACAATTTTTGGAACCCTTCAGGGAAAAGGAGGAGGCAGAGTGGGCACCAGTGTGTGTTGGCACCTATCATTTCTGCCATACATCTACCATTCATCTTTCCGTTCAGCCTTGTGCTAAAGAAAGACCTTGCTTTCTCCCCATAATATACTTCTGAACCCAACAAAGACCCATTTCCTGCATTCTCTCCCTTAGACTTAATGAGCCCTTTAGGAACCATGGGGGTATGATGATGCAACACTGGCGGCCAGCCCCTGTACCTGGCTCTGGGACCATGCCCCCGGGAGTGGTACATTGTCCTTTCCTTGCTTGGAATAGGATAGGATGGTGAGTCCCAATGAGGTCCCAGAGAGCCTCTGGCCCAATGTTGATATCTGTCCCTCTGGAAACATATACCTAATTAATATCAACACTTTTGGATGTCCTAAAGCAGTTCTCAAAGTTGGTCCCCAATCCAGCTGCTGTATCAGTGTCACCTGGGAACTTGTTAGAAATGCACATTTTTTGGCCCCATCCAAGACCTACTAAATCAGAAACTCTGGAGATGGGGCCCAGCAATCTGTATTTTAACAAGACCTCCAGATAGTTCTGATGCATGTAAAACTTTGCAAAACACTTCCCTAAAGAAATGACTGTGCCGTGTTGACTGTAAAAGCTTCTAGGAGCAAATTAATATATAAAAAATTGACATTTCCTGTGCTTAACTGGAGAATTTTCTTTAATCCTAAAAGGAAGACAGCAATGGAACAATAACCAAGACTCAAGGCTTGCACATGGGTCCAGATGGATTCTTACAGGGTCAGAGCCAGGAGCTTCTATAACCCAGCACCCTAAAAGAGCAGATGGAGAAACTGATCCTTCCAGACAGGGAACGACTTGCCCAAAGGTACACAGTGAATCCTAACAGGCTGAAAGTCACAACTCTGGGCAAACATGTTATATAAATGCTGTCAGCTCCTAGTGCTCCCGGAAAAAAGAATAACTGCTAGTTACTCTGAGTGTAGATGAACTGATTCTTGGTGGCTAGAGTTTGCAGTCACCTCTCCTGGCAGTCAGGGGACATTTTGATAGCAGGGCTATGGTGTCTTTGCCAGCTCTTCTTCCTCCCCCTCACCCCACTGCCCACTATTCTGTAGTCATTAGATTTCAAAAGATTAAATGATGAAGCTATTATATACTGCTTTCACAGTGTGAAATAAATCACTCTCAATTCAGTGGATATTATGCTGGGGTAAAACATTTACCGGCAATCATTTGTAAGAAATACATTTTGATATCCCATTTTGATGTAATTGTGATTTGGGGTACTCTGTGAACATCTTTACGCAAAGCTACTCGTTCTGTTAATCGTGGACTTGGTTAAACAGAAAGAGCACAGGTGCAAGGCAAGCTGGGACCAGAGTGTAGGACATGGGTGGTGGAGACCCGCAAGCTCCAGTGGCTGTGCAGTAGCCAGGGCTCAGAAAATAGAAGGTGCGTGTAAGCAGAAAGGGTCAGGCTGAGGAGGCCTTGGGCGAGTCTGAGATGGCTCATGACCCTGAACACCAGGGGATGCCAGCCAGCGTGCAGTGACTCAAAGTCAGGTGGACTCCATCTACTTTCTAGAAGATAAGTCCATTCACTGAGAAATCAGGGTCCCATTCACTCATTCATTCATTCACTCTCTCACTGAACAAGTATCAGCCGAGTACCCACTCTAGACCCAGGAAACATGCTAGGTGCTAAGGAGACGGGGATGAAGAACACAGTCGTGATCCCTACCTTGATGGAGTTTTATGACCTAGCAAAAAAGAAGTATAATTATGAATTAGGATAAGAGCTATAGTGGGTTGGGGAAAACCTGTCTAAAGAGGTAAGGTTTAAGCCAAGATCTAAAGTACAAGTAAAAGCAACCACTTGAAGAGGCGTGGGAAGAGCTTCCTTAGGGAATGGTATCACAAATGGCAGCAAAGTGGGAAGAGCTCAGAGTCCAGAAGCTGGTGAAACATTCCGAGGAGGAAGAGATATAGAGGGAAAGAATGGAAAGGCAGGCAGGAGCCAATCATGTGTTAGAATGTTATTTCAAGAACAGAGAAAAGCCCCCTCCTTAAGCAGAGGAAGGGCATGATAGAACCAAGAAATTTTATAAAGAACACTTGAGCTGCTGTGTGGAGCACAGATTGGAGGGGTAAGAATGGAAGCAGATTCATTTCATGGGGGAAGGGACGGCCCATGCTGAGCAAATCTTCAGTGTCCAAGTCAAGTCAGTTGGAATTTGCAGGGGGACAGAGCCTTCCTTCTCCAAGCACATGAGATTGGACAGCAGGTGTTGGGATAGGGAGGACAAGGCAAGTCCTCTTGACTCCATAACTATGTGGACACAAAGGTTCTGGCTGAAAACATACCTGGACAAAGGTGTAATGAGCCTGCCAGGGTCATTCCTGTCCCTTCTGGAGCTGGAGGAGAATTGAGGCTATCACAAGGCTTCCTCGCCATGGCTGCAGGGTAGCAAGGGCACCCACGTAGGAGAGGTGAGGTAGGGGAGGATAACACAGCACATTAGGTGGCCCCATATTCTCTCTGCCGTCCTTCTTTTTATAACAAATAATCTCCTCCCAACACCTGGGTACATCGTGTTCTTCTTCCTGGTTGTGGATCACCTGGGCTTCTGTGTGTTCCTTATGTTTGTGACAGATACCTGTAAGTAAGCAGAGCCCTGGAGCAAAAACACAGATGGCAGAGATAGCCCAGCTTAAGCTTTGAGCAGCTTTCTCCAAATCAACCAAGTTAGTGAAAGCTTAAACAATTCAGCCTTTGCTTTGGAACTTCCAGGTCCCTACCTCAGAGCAGCGGCAGATAAAACCAAGCACACCTTGAAAATATTCTCTCTCTTGGAGACCTTCATCTGGCTCACAAGACTCTGGGTCACCTGGCACTCACCTACCCTCCAGCCCAACCTTCCACTTCTCTTCTATATGTGTCCTATGCTCAAACACAGCTGTGCTATCTATTGTTCCCAAATATATCCTGTCTTTTCCCACCCCTGAGTAATTACTTATGCTATTCTTCCCACATGCAATATCCTTCCTCCTCCACACATCTCCAGGCATCTAAACACCCATCCTCCTCTGGGTATCATTCCCTGATCCACATAGCAGAATTGCTACCTTATTTTTCCCTTCTTAATTCAACTATATATATATATATATATATATATATATATATATATATATAACTATATATATGTATATATACACACATATATAAATATATACACATCTATATATACATATGTATGTATCTATATATACATATATGTGTGTATATATACATATATAGCTTCTTTTAAATATAGTTATGTGTCCACATTCCTTTTTTATAACTAGCTTGTGAGCTCACTGAGATTAGAATATTTCCTCTGGCACTATTAAAGCAAAGTATTTGCTTATAAATATTTGTTAGGTGTGTATTTTCAGCAATAGTTCTTCAGGCCCTGGTGCTGAAACAAACTTCAGTGATACAGCCTGCTATAACGGCAGCTACAAGGTACTGCGTACATTTAGTTCCACTTTTGTAAATATCTATGTCTGCCTGTGTGTACATACAAGTGCCTAACTATATATAGTGTCTAAAATAGTAACAGCAGTTACCTCTCTGAGATGAACCTACAGGTGTATATTTTATCTTCATTTTTATTTTTTTAAAAGATTTTATTCATTTATTTGTCAGAGAGAGAGAGCACGCAAGCAGGGCGAGTGGCAGGCAGAGGGAGAAGCAGGACCCCCGCTGAGCAAGGGGCCCAATGATGCGGGATTCAATCCCAGAACCCGGGGATCATGACCCACGCTAAAGGCAGACGCTTAACCAACTGAGCCACCCAGGCGTCCCTTATCTTCATTTTTAAATCATTATGGTTGATTTTATCCCTTCAGAACACAAAACCAGCACAGCTCTTTCTTAAACAAAATCAAATGGTAACCTAAACATTATCGAGTTAAAGATCCCTATAAATCTCTCCCCTGCAAAAACACACCATTAAAAGTTATGTGAATCGTTTTTCAAGGTTTTTTTTATGAATATTCAAGTATCCTATGTAGTAATCATTCTTTTCAAACTATGATATTGATGTACCATTTACTTTTTTTTCTTGCTTAATGATCCACTCTAAATTCATCATAGATGATTTATTTACCAAGTCGTTATTGACATTTGGGTTATGTCTATTTTAGTTTATGTTATTGCTCTTATAAACAAGACAGAGAATCTCTAGAGATAATTTTGCTTTGTTTCTTTGTTTTCTAAATTTTTAACCACAAATATTTTCTATCATCATAAAATAAAACCTTTATTTTAAAAAAGTGAAGTATCTGGGCTACCTCTCTGTCTCTGTTCAGAATTTCATTAAATGCTCTCTTTCAATTTATTCATTCATTCAACAAATAGATCTTAACTATCAACCATGTGCTGGTCACTGTGCCAACAATACAGCCCTAAGCAAACTGGACACCTACATCTAGTGGGAAAGATCAACATTTAACCATACTAAGCCAGTGTAAAATCACAGCCTGTGATAAACCCTATTGAGGAAATGGACTAGGTGCTCTTATCTAGTGGAGAGGCTTGATCGGGTTTGCGGGGCATTGTGTCTGAAGGCTGAGCAGTCACTAAGAGAAGGTTGAGAGAGAAGGGGAATGTTCTACAAAAGAAACCTCCAGTGGCTTGGCCCTTCTGAGGGCTGAAGGTTGGCGGGAAAGGCCGGAGGGCATGGGGGCGGGGACTGGCTGGTCTAGCTGAAGTTCACGTCATCCTTTCTTCTCTGTAGCTTATCAACAGCCAATGGGACCACAGGGACTGCAGGGCAGAGCGCTCTTGCCTCCCATGCCCACCGTGGCTGGACGTCCGCATCTGCGCAGTGTGGACACTCCCTTTTCCTGGTGTCCCTGGTGTTCATCCTGAACTTCCCTGGCCTTCGGACCTTCTCCATGCTGGCCAGCTCTCTCCTGCTCGGAATCCTCGTCCTCATCTTCCAGCAGCTCTCCCAGGCAGGTGCCCCACCCCAAGCCATCCTCTTAGTAGATGGGGGGTGGGGGGCGTGCGCACACGCACGCACAGGTGTGTGTGGAACAAAATTCTGGAAACATACTCTACAGACTGTAGATGATTTCCTCTCAGAAGGAAATTTCAGGTTGGGATGTGTTTTTTGTGTCTGCACTGTTTGACATATATACAGGATCGTCTCTCAGAACATTTTTTCCACTGTTTTCTTAAGAGAACACCTCTTTATTTTTTTTTAAGCCCAAACTGCATAGAATGAATGTATTTCTGCCACTCCAACTTTTCTGTACTCTGTTTATATAGGTAACAATTTACATTTATGTCCCCAAACTCAATATAGCAGATTTACCAAACAATCTGTGAGAAGTCTTGAGGCATCTCTTACAGTGTTTCATATTGCAGACACAATCAAATGTTAGAATCCCACACAGCTTAGAAAGCGGAACAAATGTCCACAAAGAGGATGTGGAAGATGTTAACTGTAAATACAGCAACTTTCTGTAACAGCCACATTAATTTGTGCTGAGTATCACATTGTAAACATTTATAGCCAAACATCATAGTTCGTTGCTTACATATAGACATTTTACTGAGTTTTACTTACGTTTCAAAAATTGGTCACGTGTTTGCTGTTGTTGTGTCATATGACATAGCTTTTCCTATTCAAAATAATAGGAACTTGATTTTTAGCATGTTTGCACAGATCATGAAATTTTAGGAGCAGATTACTGATACCAAGAAGGGGTCCCCCCCCCCCAGCAAGTAGGTATTTTGTTATCAGGGACAAACTAATAAGGACTCTTATTCAACTCAACTAAGTAACTGGGGGGAAAAGGAGAGTGTAGGAGA